>NC_054374.1:46927519-47259186 GCF_017654675.1 Xenopus laevis | reverse complement strand
CAGCCGCACGAGCAGTTTTGTTGCCGGAGCACTAGCGCCGAACGGCTAGTGCTCCGAAACTAAACAGGATGCTCATGTGCGCTATCTTTATAGAGGGATGGGGCGACAGAGGACGCCGCCTCTGGGCGCCCTCAGGGCAAATCCGGCCCTGCTGGCTATTATGTTAGACATCCAGTCACTCCAGCATTTATACATTACATTTTTGTCTAACTAACTATATTAGAAATATTTTTTATTTTGCACAACTCATCTTATTAACCCAGTTTTTATTTTTATACTAAAACAATTCCTTTAATGTCAGTCTGGCAGACCCATAACTGGACAAACTTAGGGCTGACTAGATTTTTTTTTCTTATTTACTCCATAAAATATAATGAAATTGTGATTTCCTTCCATGGAGTATTCCTGGGCTGGGCTCACGTTTTATTAATAAAATGAATGCTTAAGTCAAGTAAAGAGACTCTAGCAGTAATCTTAGACTTCAATGTGTTTCTTTCCTGAGACAGTAGTAACACACCCCCTCAATACACACCTTACATGCCCTGTTTGGCAAGTCTAGTATAAAACATTAAAGGCAATGAAGAAAAAAAGTAATTAGCAAATTTTCTTACAACAGAACCTTCCACTTATTAACGGTTTTTATTAAAGGAGAAGGAAAGCTCCAAGACAGTTTATTGCCAACAGATATAGCAACAATATTGCAGGCTAGAACGCTATATTTATTCTGCAGAATGCTTTACCATACCTGAGTAAGCAGCTCTAGACATGGTCGCTGTTAAGGATAGAAGCTGCCATATAAGATTGGTATGACATCACTTCCTGCCTGAGTCTCTCTGCTCACTTACAGCTCTGAGCTCAGATTACAGCAGGGATGGGAGGAGAGGAGCAAACTGAGCATGCTCAAGCCCTGCCCTGGAGGTTATGCTGAAAACAGGAAGTCTGATACAGAAGCCCATGTGTACACAATAAAAGGAAAGAAATGCTGTGTTTCTTTTGACAGAGGACTCAAAGCAGCATTACTTTGAGGGTTTACAGGTGTATTTATATAGACCTATCTGATAAAGCTTACTTCATTTTAGCCTTTCCTTCTCCTTTAAAGGTTTATATGCTTTTTAAATAGAAAAAACAACATTGAATTTACCATTTCAGCCATATTTTCTGCAGGAGTGCTGAAAAACTCTATTGGCTTTGCTGCTGGTTTGTGGTAGTCAGATCCAGTATTTCCAATAAGGTGAGATTGTATAGATTTTGCCAGTTGGAGGTTAGCTGCGATAAGTTCTGTAGTTGTGTGAGGTGGAGAAAATGGTGCATATGTTTTTCGTCTTCCCCACTGCAGGGAGACCAACAGGTCTTCCAATGTTCTGTAAGAAATGAAAATATCAAAACTACAAATTCAATAACCACATTTATACAGCAAATGACAAATATGATTACCTTAAAAAGCGGGATGGCACTCGGAGCCCATTGTTTTCCGAAGTTGCCTCACAAGTCGATTTATTGCCAGACGACTTTGGAAAACAAAGCGCTCCGAGTGACACCCCACCGGTGATTTAAATTCTAGCTGGCAGGAAGGCTTTTTTCAGGGGGATGCATAATTTATTATAATGCACAAGTTTCAGTGAGTCATGACAGATGATATCACTAAGCACCAATTATAACTGATGATGTCACTAAGAAGCACCATTTGTAAAGATTTCATTTACAGGATATTCATGGCTTTTGTGTACAGGTATGGGACCTGTTCTCCAGAAAGCTCAGGACCTGGGGTTTTCCAGATAATGGATCTTTCCGTAATTTGGATTTTCATAAAAATCATATAAATAAATATAATTAAATGCACCCAATAGTCTGGTTCTGCTTCCAATAAGGATTAATTATATCTTAGTTTGGATCAAGTTTATTACAGTGAAAAGTGAATCCTTTTTAAAAATTTTGATTATTTGATTATAACGGAGTCTATGGGAGTTGTTCAGTTCGTAATTCAGAACTTTCAGCATAATGGGTCCCATACCTGTATTATATATCAATAGTACTCATCTGAAAAGCCTTACTTTTGTGTTTCAGACATTTCATAGCGGAATCGTTCCCTTTCACTCAGCAAATCCTGGATGGCACTTTGGGCATCTCTGTTTTGTCGCTGCAGATTTGTCCTTATGTTGGTTAGTTCATCTGCCATTACTCTGTAAAGACAAGACCCATTTAGTTTTAACATGCTGAATTTGAATACAATCCACATGACAGACAAGAAATGGCAGTTTTTGTACCAAAAGGAACAAGTGCATTTCTAATACGTCAGTGCAAAGCCCTTTAGTCTTCCTAATGTATTTTCAGTTTGGCTGTCATTATTTCTGCCATAAGAATATCTAGTCCCATAAAACTGTTAGACACTGGCAATATAGGTAGCGTTTTAGCTTTTAGCTCACAATAATTGTCTTGGAAATTGGGAGTATATTCCCAAATGAGTGAAACATATAAGGAAGCACCATGCAGTTAGCTGTAATTTGTAAATGCGCCCCCCCCCCCAAAACAAAGCTATATTTTGGTACATGAATGCTGGATATTTGGACTGCACTGATTTAGTGTGGG
Source organism: Xenopus laevis (assembly GCF_017654675.1). Lineage (NCBI taxonomy): Eukaryota > Metazoa > Chordata > Amphibia > Anura > Pipidae > Xenopus > Xenopus laevis. Next base: position 47,256,600 of record NC_054374.1, on the reverse strand, counting down.
GATCCAATCTGAATTTGTGTATGTTTTGTAGAAGAATGTAAAGGGCAAGTCAACCCCAAATAAAAATTTGCCTAATAAAGGAAAACATTCTTAGCAACTTTGCAATATACATTACAAATTTTCTATGGTTTTTAAGTTATTTGTACTACAATTGAAAGCAGTGTTTATCGGTCTCTATTCTCTGCCCTGATGTCTAAGATTGATGTAAGACAATGCAGCTAATTAACAGACCTGTCTTTGCTGGGAAACCAAGACTTTTGCAACTTTGTTTAAAAAGTAACAACCAGTTACTTACAGGATGTACTTTAGAGCCAGGAGCATAAATATGTTTTTGTTCCTCCTGCACCCACACCTACAGGCTCCATGAACCCCCAGAGATCTTAAAGTTCTAATCTGATCCACTCAAGACAGAAGTTAAGAGTCTCTTAAATGCTAGAAACGGTTTACTATTCTATTATGGCACTTGGAACATAAATTCTGCAGAAATGCCTTTTCCATTCAAAGAAGAATGATGACATACCGACTTGCAAGGAACTTGCTACGCCACACATCACACTGTATAGACATGCGTTCGAGCTGCTCGGAGAGTTGAGCTGTATTCTTGCCCAAAACCTCATTCTCTAAGTTAAGATGATTCTTCTCGCGAGCCATACGCTCAAAGTGATACTGCAGATCATCTCCTACGGAGGCCACCAGCAACTTTTTCAATTCTCGATTTACCTAAAAATAAAAAATATGGGAAAAAAAGCATTTTTAGCAAAATCCTTTTATAATCTACTATTATGCATCCCTTACTAAAAAGTCACTTGAATGATTGGATAAGGGCAGGACTGCGCCACATGAGACTATGCACCTCGTTCTGCGTGTTAGTTATTTCTACTTTGACTTAAAAGCCTCCTTTTGAAGGAAATTAAACTAAACTTGTTGGCTTGATAATAAAATACTTTTTAACTTTAAAATGCTGTAAGATGTTTCCATGAAATAACATTTAAAATCCTATAAAAGAAAACATGTGAAGAAGCGTACCTCAGTCTGCACTTTAAGCTGGTTGGCAAGACCTTCTTTATCTTGCAATAATCGTCTCTCTGAATTCTTTAACTTTTCTAGGGCACTTTTAAGTTCAGATAGTTGTTTCCAGGGATCAATGATGCTCTCTGCTAATTCATTTGTGCTGTTTCCATTTGATTCTGGGTGTTTAAAATTCTTAGTTGTTGCTCTATGTGTAATGGCTGCTTTTGGTATTAGAATCCGGAAAGCTTCAATTTCAACAGCTTTGCCACTTTGCATTTTTCCCAGCTGAAGCACCCCTGGGCTTAGTGATGGTGACGCAGTGCTTTTCCTTTTTGGGCTCTGAGTTGCCTTAGTGCGTGATGAATTAGCCTCAGATTTCAAAGGTGCTTTGGTTTCCATGCCATCACCTGTTCCTCTGAGAGGAGGAGAGGTTGCCGAAGCTGAAAGCATAAATAAAAGGGTCCTGTTATTGAGTCATGGAGGAGAGGATGCCAAAGCTGAAAGCATAAATAAAAGGGTCCTGTTATTGAGTCATGGATTTATTGAGTTATGGCTTATTGCTGTACATCCCAGAGGATGTAACACATTGTGTTAAACTGTATGGCAATGGTTATAAAGTTGTAGTTAATAGAAATACTTGATGATATGAAGGAATAACAGAATTGTATTGCATAAAACTTTGTGTTTGTGGTCCTGTAACAGACATAATCCCTGAAAATCTATATGCTATTAACAAAATGTGTTATTTGATCTGTATTACAATTACAAATGGACAAGTACTTCACATAATATGGAGACCAACATGTATAGAGGAAGCAATAATCTGCATGAAAGTATAGATATACATACTTCTCAAGGTTTCCATGGCAGCTGCCATTCCTGAGCTGTGGTATGTTGATAGTATCTGTGGAGGCAAATGGACATGAATAGAAATAGATTTAGGAATCATATGCAGTGGTGAAGAACTGCTTACAATACATTGGTGTCACCTATGCACAAAAAATGTAAAAGGCATATGAGGGCAACCATCCTACATACCTAGAAATAACTGGAAAAAAAACCCCCAAGGATATTTTTCTGCTGGCACCATACAAGAATCAATTGTTCAGTATAAAAATAAAAACTGGGTAGTTAGATAGGCTGTGCAAAATAAAACATGTTTCCAATATAGTTATCCAAAAATGTAATGTATAAAGGCTTGAGTGACTGGATGTCTAACATAATAGCCAGAACAATACTTCCTGCTTTTCAGCTCTCTTGGTTTTCCCTGATTGGTTACCAGGCAGTTACCAATCAGTGACTTGAGGAGAGACCACACGGGTCATAACTGTTGCTTTTGAATCTGAGCTGAATGCTAAGGATCAATTGCAAACTCACTGAACAGTTATGTCCTATGTGACCCCCCTTCAAGTCGCTGAGAGCTGAAAAGCAGGAAGTAGTGTTCTGTTATGTTAGACATCCAGCCACTCCAGCCTTCACACATTACATTTTTGGATAACTAACTATATTAGAAACGTTTGTTTTTATTTTGCACAGCCTATTAACCCAGTTTACAGTTTTTACACTGAACTGTTCCTTTAAGCGGACACCTCTCAATGTATACAACTAATAATTAATAAACATTAAATAAAAGTGCTTAAGGGTTTTTTAAGTGGTGTAATTGCTGTGGTGGAAAGCCCATATACTCTGCACTGCTAATTCAGCCTCCTGAAACAATGTGGCAAAAGTCAACAGATTCAAGGAGAAGAAAAGCTCAAAGCACTGGGGGTGCCACATGTTATTTATGAAAGATATTAAAAAAATTGTGGTGAAGGACCACTCTGAGGTCAGTCTGGTATAAATTTTATATTCAGGAATGCATTTATTCACCACCTGGCGACCCTCTGAAATACCAAGATTCCCATAATAATGGCTGATCAACTCTGCAGGATAGGGACGCTGGGCTCCAGAGATGAAGCCCACAGTTACCTTTATACCCTACAACTGCATGGGATGCTTGGACTTCTTGTTTAACAGCAAAAGGCTACAAAAGTCCATGAAAATCACGTAGCTCTCGGTCTCAACGTGATACTCACCTCCTCTGCGACCAGCTGCCCTAACCCTTCACACAGGAAACTGGAAAGTATTCAAGAAACAGCCCAGAACCGGAACTAAAACAAAATGAAACGCTTGAGACTGACGAACGGGAACTGGGATACGCGAACTTCGCGCGTCACTTCCGTACACTGTTACGTAGCGTAGCAAAAGCTTCTGGTTCTAGCTTGTTGCCAGGGAGACCACGGAGAGGGACGCTTGAGAGAGAAGCTGGGTTACAGACAACACACAGTAGCGGCTCGCGCTATCTACAATGGTGAGTAGCAACTTGTTGTGGGATGCGCATTTTTATTTGCTTACTGTTTTGTTTTTTAGTGGAAATAATATTATGATATGCCACAAGTGGGGACATTTTACGTCGCATTATCTCTGCAAATGTCTGCGGGGAAATAGTCTTGCTAAAGTCTCTGTTTAAAACTGCTCCTCTACTTGTCCTTTTAAATATGCTAAAGGCAATGTAAGAGGAAGACGAGAGAACGGGTAACTTTTAGGATGAAGAAACAGGGGGGGGGTCATTTATCAACACTGGGCAAATTTGCCCATGGGCAGTAACCCATGGCAACCAAATTGCTGCATTCATTGTTCTACTTGCAGCTGGCTTTAAAAAGCTAATCACTGATTGGTTGCTATAGGTAACAAATTTGCCCAGTGTTGATAAATGAGCCCCCCTCAGCCACTGCCCTTAAAGGAGAAGGAAACCCCCAGGGCGCTAAACCCCTCCCCCCCTCCCCTGTGCTGCCCCCCCTCCCTCCTCCCCCCTGGCCTACCTGTCCCCCTGGGCAAATGCCCCTAACTTTTTACTCACCCTCTGCGCAGGTCCTGTCCACGGAGTACGCAGTCGCCATCTTCTCCCACGCGCGTCTTCTTCCTGCTCTGATCGGCGTTTTCTGGCGCATGCGCAGTAGGAACAGGTACCGGTACGGCTCTACTGCGCATGCGCCGAATGTCACGAAGTGAAATCGGAAAACTTCGTGACATTCGGCGCATGCGCAGTAGAGCCGTACCGGTACCTGTTCCTACTGCGCATGCGCCAGAAAACGCCGATCAGAGCAGGAAGAAGACGCGCGTGGGAGAAGATGGCGACTGCGTACTCCGTGGACAGGACCTGCGCAGAGGGGTGAGTAAAAAGTTAGGGGCATTTGCCCAGGGGGAGGGGTAGGCCAGGGGGGAGGAGGGAGGGGGGGCAGCACAGGGGAGGGGGGGAGGGGTTTAGCGCCCTGGGGGTTTCCTTCTCCTTTAAAGATAGATGTACAGTCAAACTGAAGATGAATTACACATCACTTCAGAATTACACTCTCTACATCATAATAAGTTAGTGTTTGCACTGTATACTTTTATGGCCCTCTTCTGCTACTGCATGAGACCTATTACGCATTTACTTGCGGGTGGTGCTACGGGAGTCCTGTATGGGAGAGCAGGTACACTGTAAACTGGCGTATCTCCACCCAGGGTCAGGACAGGCTGAACTGTAATACCCCTCCCTGGGAACTTCTCTGATCTGCAATACACATACACAGTGGAAAGGTTGATGGAATTATTTGGCAGAACACTATAGCTTTAAATAACAGTGATGCAGGTAGCCTGCCAGCCAGGAGCAACTTCACTGAATTTAAGGAACAGTTCAGTGTGAAAATAAAAACTGGGTAAATAGATAGGTTGTTTAAAAATAAAAAAATGTTTTCTAATATAGTTAGTTAGCCAAAAATGTAATGTATAAAGGCTGGAATGACTGGATTTGTAACATAATAGCCAGAACACTATTTCCTGCGTTGCAGCTCTCTAACTCAGCGTCTTGAAGGGGGGCCACGTGGGACATATCTGTTCAGTGAGTTTGCACACAGAAACTATGGGAGCATGCACACTTTGCTTGTATTCTCCTGCTTCTCTCCCAGCGGCCCTTTCTCTCTCCCAGCAGCACTTCCTCTCTCCCTCTTCCTTCCTGTCAGCTCACAGAGGGTGGGGTGCCTTACACAGCTCTCCTACACTTACAATAAAATATTTTGATGAAAGGGAGGTTACATAGACAGAGGGTGATATTTTGGTTTGGGGGAGGCTAAAGGTGGCCACACTGAGGCTGACATAAAGGCCATTGCATACGGCAGTAAGGTTAATTGCTGGAGGAAAAACATTCTTCGGTTACTTTAGTGATGTGTATGTTTTCCCATCACAAATATTACTGCTGGTGGGAGAGAAACTAGGGATGTTTTGTCTGCTGCCTTATCTCCGAATTACCATCTGCAACAAAATATGCCATGTGCCATTGTCTTAAAGCTAATTTGTAATCCTGTGAAAGTATAACGTGATGGAACTTTGAACTATAGACGCCTAGATTATTTAGACTAAATTAATTTTACTTTAGTTTTGAGATAGTCAGGGTTAGATTACTATGTGTAGAGTAAGTGGGTACTTCCCCGAGCACATTAAATATAATAATTTAAAATAATAAATGGGTTCTGGCACCCTACATTTAGTCGATTGTGGCACCACAAGTATGTAAAGGCAAAAGACAGTGGATCTTGGCATCCCAAGTACATACAGTGACTAGTAGTGGGCACTGATCCCCCAAGCACATGACCACAACACAATGCTGTCAGATTAGGCACAGTCTGACACTGTGCCACTGATTTGCTACCAACACAGGCACTGCTGGGCACCGACAACCATATCATTTAGAGACATACAAACAATTTGGAACTTCACACACACACACATTCTATTATGTACTCCTTTCTTTCTGCTATTCTGTTATTTGCTTTTTATTTCTGTGTCTTTTGCCTGCTTTCCTCCACTTTCCCCTTGTCCTCCATTTTCTTTTAACTCTTTGTCACATACCAGTAACTCTTATTCATTCTTATATTTTTATTGTTTTTTTCCATTTCTACTTTCCTGAATTCACTCCCATCAGTTGAAAATTCATTTATTTGCTCAACCTTCTGTTTTTTAAATTCCTTCTCCTACCCTAATCCCATTTCTTCCTCTTCTGTAACACTTTTCTTTTCTTCTGCACTTTCATTTTTATCTATCCACTTCCACCGTGACCCCTCTCCGCCATTATGCAAGGGATGGGTTCTGATGGCAGCCATTAGGTTGTTGCACTCAAAAGACCAGAATCATTGGGGAAGGTCATGTAATGCATGCCTGGACATTCTTCCAGGGAGATGTTCTTACGCTCTGCCTCTAATGAATTCACGCAAAAGTGCATCAATCCTTATCCAGGGAACCGCTATCCCTTAAGTTCTGTCTCAAATCCAGTAATTAAGGAGGAGAGCACTTCAAGCAATACTGCTGTGATTCGATTTTATTTGTGGACTACAGTTTTCACAACATGTTTCGGGCTTGATTGCCCTTTCACAGCAGTATTGCTTGGAGTGCTCTGGATTTGGTGCATGCCTAGACTCTTTATTCATTGCTGACCTCAGATCAAGTATTCCTTTCATCTCTGCTACACCTTCATGGCTGCTGCACTTTCCAACAAATTTTAGGGACCAAAACATGGAGCAGAAACTGGATTGGCTGGAGTGAGGTGCACGTTTCATTCTCCAGCCAATCCAATTCCTAGCAGCTGTACCAGGACTTAAACTTAAAGGAACGCACCAAAGCTGTAGCAGAAGAAAGAAAATATAGTTCATCTTAGTTGTTATGGATGTTTAAATAAGCAAATATGCAGTAATTACAGTCCCACCTGACATAAGTATTCCCCACACCAAACTGGAGACAGACTACGCACCAGTAGTAAGGGAGATACAAATGCCACTTTGTTTGTCTCTTTTTTTTTTTCCTGTGTCAGGCTTGAGAGGTTACTCCCCATCCTGACATTGTACTAGAATTGTTATCTTTATTGATATAATCAGTTATTATATAGGTGTAGTCGGTATCTAATAGATTTCTAATGCACCTGTGCTATTGATCCATTGCTGGGTCTGGCTAATGTTTTATGTTTCCCCAGTAATATTTTTCCAGAAATTACCACTAGGGGGCATTATCAAACTTGACATAACATCCTAATTAAGTTATTCTGACACTCTGCAAACATCCTATATAAAATGTGTATGATCAGTAATAATATACTAGGGGTGTATTTCTGTTTCTTCCCAGTTGTATTCTATTTATGTTTTTTTGTTTTATGGCAAAAACAATAATATTTTCTCCAAATTAAGCATTTTGCTAATAAGCTGGCTTTATGAAAACAAAAGAGTAATTGACTACTTTGGCACTAGATTCTCAAGGGGTTGGAGGCACACATAGGTATGCTTCCTTCAGTTCAGTGCAAAAGTAAAAACTGGGTAACACGATAGGCTGTGCATAATAAAAAATGTTTCTAATATAGTTAGTTAGCCAAACCTGTAAAATATAATGGCAGGAGTCACTGGATGTCGAACAGAACAGAACACTACTTCCTGCTTTTCAGCTGTCTAACTCTGAGTTAGTCAGCATTTGAAGGGGGGCCACATAGTACATAACTGTTCAGTGAGTTTGCAATTGATCCTCAGCATTCAGCAACAGGTATGGCCGTGCCCCCCCTAAAGTCACTGATTGGTTACTGCGTGGTCACCAGGGTAACCAGTCAGTGGAAACCAAGAGAGCTGAAAAGCAGGAAGTATTGTTCTGTTATGTTAGACATGCAGTCCCTCCAGCCTTTATACATTATATTTTTGGCTAACTAACTATATAAGAAACATTTTTTATTTTGCACAACCTTTCTATTTACCTAGTTTTTATTTTTATACTGAAAAATTCCTTTAACTTGCAAGTCAAGTCGCACCCCCACTGGACCTGGTGGTCCAGTGGGGGTGCGACGGGACGGGCGCCCAATTTAAAGGTCTATTCGTTAGTTCCTGGGTGCGATTCTCTGTAGTTCTAAGTTGTGTTTGACCCTGCCTGTTCTTAACCAAGTCTTGTCTCTGCCTGTCCTGACTCCTGCCTATATTTTGACAATTCTCTCGGATCCTGTTTAAGCCTTGGTCGTTTTTGGTATTTACCCGGCCTGTGACCCCGATTAAGTTTCTGTCTTCCTGTTACTTTACTGCGCTTCCCGTTTGGTGTATTTACCTGTGACCGCGGTTACGCTCCTGTCTCCTACATTCGTACTGCTCTGCTGTTGTGGTGTATTGACCCAGCCCGTGGCCCGTTCCTGTAAAACGAGTGGTTCCCTTGCCTGTCCAGAACTCTCTTCCTGGTCCACTCAAACTAAGACCTGGCGGCACCCGAGTAGCTGAGGGCTCCTCCCGCAGTGAAAGGTGGTTGTTAAAGGCAGAAGATACTAATCGTAACAACATGTCTGGCCTGCGTCCACTGATGTTTGTGCTGTGCACATCAAGTCATTCCCATGGGCAAAAGTGCTGCCCAAGTACTCTTGCAGTCCAAGGGATAAGTAAATCTAAGTAAAAAATTAGGGATGCACTGAATCCACTATTTTGGATTCGGCGAACCCCCAAATCGTTCGTGAAAGATACAGCTGAATAACGAACCAAATCCGAACCCTAATTTGCATATGCAAATTAGGGGTGGGAAGGGAAACAATTTTTACTTACTTGTTTTGTGACAAAAAGTCACGAGTTTTCCCTCCCCACCCATAAATTGCATATGCAAATTAGGATTCAGTTCGGCCAGGCAGAAGGATTTGGCTGAATCGAATCCTGCTGAAAAAGGCAGAATCCTGTATCGGTGCATCCCTATAAAAAATACATAACTTCATCTTCAAACATTTTATAAACAGCAATAGAACTTGCTATAGTAGCAATATTGTGTCTTAACATTTTTATATGTTCTTCATATAATGTATAATTATATACAATAATTAGCACTGCTACCTTTTTTGAGTCCTGGATTTGAATCAAACCATGAATCTTTACAAGTTTTTCACTGTGTCTGCGTGGATATCTTCCAGGTACCAATCATGAAGGTTAACTGTGTTCTCAAATTTGACCATAGTGTAATATGTACATTGTAAAAATAAAATAATAATTATGTAAGTTGCTTAAAGGGCACCTGTTGGGTAAAATTTTTATCCCCAACCACAGGTGCGGGCTAATAGAGCCCATATTCCGGTTGGAGATAACAGTAGTTTTTTTTAAAAAAAATGCCCCCTGCCAGCACTACGCTTCCTGCACGGGGAGGGAGCTCCTGGTGCGAGCAGCCATGTTGTGTTACTTGCAAGGCGCATGTGACGTCACACGAATGCGCATAACGAGCAATTTGTGGCACATTTTCATTATGCGCATGCGAGCGACCGGACATGGCTGCTCGCACCAGGAGCTCCCTTCCGGTGCAGGTAGCGTATTGCTGTTTTTTTTAAAACTGCTGTTATGGGCTCTATTAGCCTGCACCTTTAGTTAGGGATAACATTTTTACCCAACAGGTGCTCTTTAAAGGAATACTCTGTGCCAGGTTCAGAAAATTCATGGGAAGATGCTGCCCACCCACCTTGCCATAAATTGTCATGTGCTAATGGGATTGTTAAAGGAGACCTAAAGAAATAGGCTAGAAATGTTGAACATTTTATGTTTTGGGGCAACCACAGCCCTTTAGTAGGGAAGATCTGTACCTCCAAAAATGCCCCAGTATCTCCCTATCTTCTTTTCTGCTGATTCACTGCACATATTATGTGCTGCTGTCACTTACTGAGTTTAGGGACCCACTCAAATTATAGCATATAAATGTATATCCATTGGCTGCCCCAAAAAAAACGTAGCCGCGGCGGTGTTGGTGCGGCTTGTCTTCTGCGCATGCGCGCCACACGCCTTTTGTGCATCGTGCGGTCGCGGATGAGCGTGCCGGTGCCGACAGGTTTATGGGTAGGAGGGGGCCCCTGGGACTGCCAGGAGGGCCCTTGTTTTGCAGCCCGGTTGGCCCTCTACAATCCAGTCCGACACTGATTAAGGTGATTATACATGCACCAATATAAATTGCTAGCCCATGCAGACGTAATCAACAGCTTATTGGCTGTTGGGCAGCTTAAAAATCACATCAGGTGAGACCCACACCTACTGTAGATGCAGTCATCCTCCAAAGTGTCTTAGTAGGCTTGCATTATAATCCATTTATTGGGGTGCCAAAGATTGTACCACCTGATTAGGCCCAGCACACAGGTGGTATTTTTGAGCAAAGGTCTTTACTTGTATAGCCAGCTTTACACTATTGACTGTGTGATTGCTGCCAGAGCAGATATGCAATTTTTTTTATTTTGGCCTTGCTTGAAATTCTTAAACTTGCTACCAAGTAACCTTTGGTTACAGAAGGGAGTTCACATTTTATTCCACCCTCAGGGCAAAGAACATCTAAAGGCTTGTGAGATAACCGGTCATAGAGTTGAGACAAATTTAGATTCCACAAGATATAGTAAATGATTTATAGAGTTTTTCTCCTTCAACCTTGTGCTTGTTCAATCTTCACTTCTTTGCTGGGTTCATATTGAAATGTTCATGTTATTTTCCTCCTCTTTTGCATTATCCTTTCGTATTTCATATGTTTTTTTGTGTAGGGATGCACTGAATCCCGGATCTGATTAGGGAATCGACTGAATCCAAGCCATTTTCAGCAGGATTAGGCCAAATCCAAAAGCCTGACCGAACTAAATCTGAATCCTATATAACAGGAGTTGCATGCGTGTATTAGTGTCTGCTACCAGGGATTCAGCCAAATTATAGACTACAGGGTACGGAACATCCATAGTTTTTTGTTAACAAGGACATTAACCAACAATTTAGGCAATTATTTTACATAAGAAGAAGTCACATTTTTATAGTAAAGTACAGATTTAACAGAAAATGAAATACTGTATTTGGGTTTGGTTACCTTGTTAATAAAAAATCTACATGCTATAGGCCAGTGCTGTCCAACTTCTGTGGTCCAGAGGGCCGAAAAATTTTCCGGACTATTTAGTGGAGGGCCGATAATGGAAGCCAGTGTTGACCACTCCCTGTTTTTTAAACCACACCCATGTTACCACAAGATCATGTCCACATTAATTGTGGTAGCACACCAAAAAACCAAATGGTTGCTGCTCACTGCAGGGATATCACTATCACTCATATGTGAAAAAAGTTGTCATATTAAAGGACAAGGAAAGGCAAAAATAAAATCCCATTTCTACTTTCTTTAATGAAAAAGAAACCTATCTCCAATATACTTTAATTAAAAAATGTGTACAGTTTTTATAAGAAACCTGACTGAATGCAGTGAAATTCTTCAATATGGGGGGGTTTGTGGATGCACACCTAAGGCCAATTTCAAAAAGTATAATTTCAAAAAGTATAAAGCCCTGTCTAAGTAATTCAAGTAAATATGCCAGTGCATGTAATTTTGAAACAGGGTTTTTTTGTTACAAAGTTATGATCATAATATTGATAAGCCACCATACCACGTCAAGGTAAAACCCCACATGGTGGTCCCTAACTTATTTATCTTTAGTCATAGTAAACAAGGTACATTACCTCTCTGTAGTAGCAATTCTTTGTATAAACATCTCCTGTGCCTTGGTTTCAACTCTGTGCTAGATCCTCCCCCGCCAACTGCTGAGCGGCTTTTAAGAGGGAGAGACTGCCGTGAAAATGCAGTGAAATTCTCCCTTCATTTACTGCTGTGGATAGGAATTGTCAGACGGTCCCTAACTGCTGAGCGGGAAACAATCATACTTACGAACAGCAGGGGGAGCCCCCGCCTTACTTACCAGCCATGCAGAATTCAAGCAGCTTTGTTTATGGCAATCCCTAAGCAGCCCACACTGAGCATGTGCAGGGTCAGGCAAAGATGTTTAACAAAGTTACAAGATGACAGCCCCCTGTGGCCAACTTTGAAAGCATAAATCATTTGTTTGTTTAGGCTTTGTGGTGCAGAAAGTTCATGCTTATGTTTAGTATACAAAATACAGCATTTCTAGCCTTATTCTATTTTAGACTTTCCTTGTCCTTTAAGATATAACCTTAAATCCATATGCCTCCTCTTCTCCTTGGATAACACAGCACCCCAGCACATAATTAAACACTAGTGATGGGCGAATTTGCGCTGTTTCGCCTCGCCGAAAAATTAGCGAAATTCGCGAAATGGGAAAAATTCGCGAAACGGCTTTAGGATGTGAACAATAGAGGTGTCACAAGTGTGAACAATGTAGGGAGATAACAGGTGTGAAAAATATAGGGGATTTGTCTGAATTTGAGGTATAAACAATGCAGGGGCCAATTAATCTCTGTAGTGATACCATTTAAAATTTACCCATGGTAAACAAAGAAAGCAGGTAGGGGGGGTCGGCCCGCGTGCAGCCAGTTGGACAGCCCTGCTATAGGCAATAGATTTATAGTATAGTTTACCAAAGCCCGTCCTAGCTGGAAAAATGCAGTGTTACTGTATCATACTTGGTCTATGGTTACTAACCAGTACAGATATGGGATTCCTTATCCGGAAACCCCTTATTCAGAAAGTTACGAATTATGGAAAGGTCATTCATAACTGCAAAACTCACCCCTTCTGTGCTATTGATTACATTTTGTAGTGTGGCTCAGTGTATAACTGAAATCACTGTTTCATTGAGATGGCACTTGTATTTAAATCGGGCAAAGGGAGGGTAGTGCATGGTACAGTTTAGCTGTTGTGTGGCTTAGAATATGGCAAGCACATAAAATTGCTCCAGAGGTTGGTTTGGAACCTGACTGCTGTCAAAGATCCAAAGAAAATGAAATAAACTGTAAACACATCGGTAACTAAAAGAGATTACCCAGAGAGCACAACACGTCTTATATCTTCATAATCAGTGTATTTATTGTAGCAATGCCATGCAGTACATGTTTCGACCCAACAGCCTTCCTCAGGTGCATTTAAAATTGACACAAGCAAGTGAACATTTAAACCCTACATCCCACCAACAAGTTACACCAGCTCCACATTTTGACCAGGTGCATAGGCTGAACGTATATTGCAATTCAAGCATATAGACTGAAACCAGTCCAAAAGAACAGTCCAGAAGAATAGTACAGGTATGGGATCCTTTTTTTGGAAACCCATTATCCAAAAAGCTCAGAATTATGGAAAGGCCATCACCCATAGACCGCATTTTATGCAAATAATCTAGATTTTTAAAAAACGATTTTCTTTGTAATAACAATATAGTACCTTGTACTTGATCCAAAACTAAGATATAATTAATCCTTATTGGAAACAGGTCCCATACCTATACCTGAAAATAAAGTGTATCTAAAGACTAAACATACAAAAAAAGCATTTCATACTAAAATCTTCATTCATGCCTAATGGTTCTATTTTATCAGTTTCAGTACATTTTCCGCCACCTCTTTCCACAGTAAAATGGCTGGGCTATGTTCATTTAGAAAAAAGTGTTTCCCCACAGGTGATTTGACCAGATAAGCTGGTCAAATCTGACATACAAGAGACAGCAAAAAATTCTTGGGGCCCCCTAGACATGGTATGTTTCCATGTTTGGGATACAGTAGTAATTCCATAATTAAGGGTGAATACATAACACCCCCCTAAGGGAAATAAAATACCAATTTTGAGGTACTAAAACTGCAATTCTGAATCTGTTGTGTATGCACTTAAATGCCCATGCAGATTAATGTACATAGGACAGACTAACAGACCTGTGAAAATGAGGATAAGGGAACATAAGTATTCTATTAATATATTTGATCCCGAAAAAAGAAAACTCCGGTGGAGAAACACTTTTTTCCAAATAAACATAGCCCAGCCACTTTACAGTGGTTAGTTCTGGAATAAGTACATGTTCTGCAAAGAGGTAGCGGTAGGACACACTTATTTACACTTACACTTATTGTAATGTGAAGCAAGCTGGATTCATAAAATGGATACCATAGAACCATTAGGCATGAATCAAGCTTTTTGTAAGTTTAGTCTTTACATACATGCTTTGTGTAAGCAATTGCACTTTATTTTCAGGTTCTGTTCTTCTGGACGGGTTTCAATCTATATCTTTGGACTGCAGTATACTTTCACTGAATACAATTGCTGGTAGGAGATTATACTCTTTAACTTATTATGATGTAATCAAATATCAATATGTTTTGTAAGACTGACAGAGCTTTCTAGGAGTAGGCCACTAGATGGCAGTACTTCTTGGTTTCTTATTAACTTATGCACCTAGCCACACTTTGGAGCTGTGGGATGTAGGGTTTAAATGTTCACTTGCTTTTGTCAGTTTTATATGCACCTGAGGAAGGCTGTTAGGTCGAAACATGTTGTGCATGGCATCTCTTGGGCTGGACTGAAAATTTTGATCGGGTGCCTTTGAAGGCACCCAAACATCCGCCATTGTTATTGCTGAATCATCAGATAAAGGTAGAATTCTATTATTTCTACCTGTATATCGGGCGACTCAGCTCTACACGTGTGTATCAAAATGAACAATCTTTCTTGGAAAGATCCTTTCCAAGAAAGATCGTAATTTTTACATCTATGGCCACCTTTAAACATAAACAATCATTTTTATTGACTGGATTGTACACCAGTCACTTGATAAATAGACACAGATGTTCAGTATATACAGTGCTCACAACTAGAACCTTTAGAAGTGCTTTGCCCATTAGGGGTCAGTAACCAGTCTGTGGACATTCAACTTGCAAATGCCCAACCACAATCTATTTAGCAACTTCTGCTTTATATACTTCAGAATATTGACCCCCCCCCCCCCCCATCACCTGGCAATTTATGGAACTGCCAGGAGCTTACTTTTACATAAGAATGGGAAACACTTTCTAACTATAATTTGTATAAACTCTACGGGACTGCTTGCAAACAATAATGAGTAACAACTTTAAGGGGCAGATTTATCAATGGTCGAGGTGAATTAAAATTAGAATTTCAAGCTATTTTTGTGTACCTTGACTAAGGAATAGTCCAAATTTGATTCGAATTTGAAAAAAATTAGAATATCGAAATTTATCATGTACTGTCTCTTTAAAAATTCAACTTCGACCATTCGCCATCTAAAACCTGCTGAATTGCTGTTTTAGCCTATGGGGGACCTCCTAGAAACAATTTGGAGTCAATTGGTGGACTTTGAAAAATCAATTTTTTGGGGGGAAATTCGAATTCGGCCGAATACAGACCTATTAGATCAAAAACGGACCTATTCGACCAAAAAGAACTTAGACTTAATTTCGGTTGGTCTTTTTGAATTAGAATTTCCAAGTTTTTTCAATTTGAAATTCGACCCTTGGTAAATATGCCCCCTAACAGTCATCTACAAAAGAAAAACAAAACCTTCACAATCTGCAATCATCATCTTTTCAATTTCCATTGCTGATAAACTAATCCTAGGGAAAGCACCTTCAGTGGCCCATTGTTCTGCAACTGAATTCTGCACTTTTTCCAGGATTTGGTACATCCTTATTTTATATAAATCTAATTTGTAATTTATTACTATATAATTCTGTATTATTTAGGCTATAATTAGTAATGAATGTCTGAAAAGCTCATGTGTGCAAAAGACCTTTGGTCCACAGTCTAAATATATGAACATAATTCATATGGATGATTTGGGAATATTTAGTATGTCCAGGACAACAGCCCCTGTGCTGCATCCTGTGATATTTTGTGCATGGTTATGGGTATGTCCTGGTTATAGCTGCTCCTAGCTGTTGAGTCCATCACATGGTTTGTCAGATCCACTATGTTAGTGACTAACCTAGAGAATTCAAAAGTGATAATACCAGATGCAGTAGGATTTAGTCTTTGTCCCACAATCCAGATTTAACTATGCCAGCGTGAGCACACAACATGTATTTCTAAAAACATGGTAATAATATGATACATGCAGATTTTATTATGTGCAAGTAAGTTTGTATTGTGCCATGCCTAAACTCCCCTTCTTTGCAGGATCAGCTTGATAATCAAATTTTAAATTTGAAAACATGGCCAAGGTTAATTAATCTTGCATGTTTTTTCTTTTTACCTTGTGAAGAACTAAAGAAGGACGAAATAGATCTGACCTTGCAACAAACATACCATTCTTATTAACTTGCTTTAGTACCTACGTTGTTTAAGCAATAAATCAGTGTAGTGATGCAAGTACAAGTCAGCTCTGCATTTCACGTGGTGCTGCAAGTGATTAGTGCTATTAGTTATCTTCCTTTGTGTATAGTTACATAGTAGTTTAGGTTGACAAATGACAAGTCAATCAAGTTCAGCATTGTGCCATAAATAAATTAGGTTTGAGTTCTGCAGCTGGAAGTCTATGAGCTGGATGTGAATTTTTTATTGCCTCCGGGTCTCCATATCTGTTATCTCTGACATCATCATTTTAACATTATCTGGGAATATTGTGATAGTGACACTTAAAAAAATTATTGGCATGTCATTCATAGGACCAGATGTCCTGACAATTATTTTGTAAAACCAGGAGAAATCCCAGTTGGCACTGCTGAGCATCTCTGGTGTTGGGTGGCTTTATTGGAAGCAGAACTACAGGCATGATTAGGCAATATGGCACCTCATACATTGGCTTCTTCAGGTTGGGGAGAGAATGGCACATGCCTTTGAGATTTGAAATAGTCATGCAATGTGACAGCACTCCAAGGAATTTCAAACAAAAAAAGTTGATGCAAAGAAGGTTTTATTAGATCCAACGTTTCAGTTCCATATTAGAGCATTCCCTGATATGCTTGGGACCAGGGGTTTTCCAGATAACTGATCTTTCCGTAATTTGGATCATCATACCTTGATAACTACTAAAAAATTTTGTAAACATTAAATAAATCTGATAAGCTGGTTTTCATACTAATATGGATTAATTATATCTTAGTTGGGATCAAGTACAAGGTACTGTTTTATTACTACAGAGAAAAAGAAAATAATTTTAAAAACATTTTGATTATTTTATTCTAATGGAGTCTATGGGAGACAGCCTATCTGTAATTCAGAGCATTCTGGATAAAGGGTTTCCGGATAATGTATCCCATAACTGTATAATATACAAATATATATAGAGTAAGGGAACAGTCCCTACATGCCACATTTTTTTTAAGCTGCTTTTATCAACATTTCAATAAATTTTAGCATGAAAGCAAGAAGTGCTGGTAACTTTTGTTAGGTAAAGTTAGGTACATTATAATGGTCTAGAATCTCCCTCATCAGTAGCTTTAGCTTTTATAGAATATCCTTAAATACTGCACCTCTTAAGCATTGGAATTCACTTTGAGTAGTAATACATTTGTTCTTACTTCTTACATTTGTTCTTACTGCATTTTATTGAAAGAACTGGATGGGTTTACGTTGGCTGAATATAATTGTTTAGGAAATAAAACAATCACTGAAGTTTAAACATTTTTGGAGTCCATCCATGATGTTGGAAACATCTGAAAGAACCAGCAAATTTGTATTAATTGGATTAATGATTTTTAATTGGATCCTTGATTTTGTACTCTCTGTGGAAATGAGCACAAGTATATGAGATATCACTATATGACTATGTTAGGTTCATATTTTAGTCCAACAACCTTATATAAGATCAATAGACAGCAATAATGCAAAATAATATCAACATGCTTTGTGGCAAAATTACTCCAGCAGCTCTGCTGAGTTAGTTAGTACAGGTATGGGATCCGTTATACGGAAACCGTTATCCAGAAAACTCTGAATTACGGAATGGCTCCCATTGACTCCATTATAATGAAATAATCCAAATTTTTAAAAATAATTTCCTTTTTCTCTGAAATAATAAAACAATACTTGGACTTGATCCCAACTACGATATAATTAATCCTTATTGGAAGCAAAACCAGTCTATTGGGTTTATTTAATGTTTACATGATTTTTAAAGGGCACCTAAACACATATTAACAATCTGACCAGTACAACCTAAGCACGTTTAATCAAACTACATATATAGTTTTTTTGAAAAAACTGCAGGTTTTAAAAAATCCCTCACATTTTCAAATAGGTTCTTTCACTGAGGGAGTCCATACTAAGACTATAACATGCAAATTTCAGGAGCATGCTCAGATCGTAGCATTGACCAGTATGTTACCCAGAATGCCTTGTTTAAGTAAACTCCTCCACTCGAAGTATCATGAGATTTCCCGTTCTTGTCCCCTGCTGTTGATGTTATTATGCAAATGAAGGGCACACACTAACTTCCAGAAGGTGGCAGCACTACTGAACAGCAGTAGTGATGTGTGGGCCGACCTGAGGCCCACGGGTCGGGCGGGTTTGGGCCGACCCCTGGACGAAATGCGCGGGGCGGGTCAAGCTCTTCTCCTGCTCTCCTCGACCTAGTACTGCTGGCTTCCGGCGCCGGAATTTATAGACTTCCGCCTGCCCCGCCCCTTTTTTTACTTCACTGTGGGGCGGGCGTGTGCGAGATTTCTGACCTACAGTTGGCTGGGAAGATATAGGTAGGAGGAGCCAGTGAAATCCAAGATGCCTGCCACAGCTAGAACTGCAGTGGAGATAGGGGAGATCTTGCAGAAGGTATAGTGAGCTGATGATTTACATTATACAAACAATTCTAACTGTTTTAAAAATCAGATCTCTGGAACTTTCACATAGTGGGGCAAATTCACTAAGATTCGTAGTTGCGCCAGGTGTAACTTCGCCACACTTCGCCAGGCGTAGTTTCGCCAGCGCTCCGCAAATTCACTAAAATCCGAAGTTGCGCTCATGGGTAGTGTAAGGTTGCGAAGTTGCACTAGCGTTGATTCGCGAGGCTACGCTAGCGATGGTTAATTTGCATAAGGCGCCAAATTCAAATTTCAATGGAGGAATACTTACAATCACTAAAAATGCCTGGGAAACCTTCAAAACATCAAATAATTTTTTTTTTTGCCCTACACATGTGCCCCCTGTATAGTTAAGTTGCCATGAGTTAGAAAATGTAGGGGGGAAGGAGGGGAGCCCCAAAAAAATGTTTTGATCTTTTTCAGCCTATCACCTATAACAGGGGTCCTCAAACTACGGCCCGCGGGCCAGATACGGCCCTCCAATGTCATTTACCCGGCCCCCGCCCACGCTGGCAATTGGGGGGCGCAATATACAAAAGGAAATCTTTTTTTTATTTTTATTTTTCTCTAAATTTTAAACTTTGTGCGGCTGCCCCAGGCCCCCTGCAGAGTTCCGCTCTGCTTCCGACTTCCAAGACCCAGCCAGGCAGTCTCTACTTGTCCTGCTGGCTGGATCCGTCTAGAGGCAGCAGGGCAGCAGCAAACCGGCCCAGCGACTTGCGCATCCATCCAATGATGCGCCGGCATAAAGAGAGGCGCGCCGCCGCGCTGGCGTGCGCGGTGACGTCAGCAGGGACCTGTGCGCCTGTGTAGTGTGGCCTGGGCCCTGGCGCGTCGTATGGGTGCGGCCGGCGTTCTTGCATGAGGCGCCTCTGACTCGTCTGACAACAAGTCTCCTCCTCCTGGCTCCTGAAAAACTGTGGGTGGCTGCCTGTGCCTGGTGAGTGGCGACTGAACTGCTGCTGATATTGGACACACAACAACAGGTACAGACTTGGGGGGGGGGCTGGGGGGTGGAAATGCATTTTTTTTGTCACAACAGGTACAGATTTGGGGGGGGGCTGGGGGCAATGAATTTTTTTTGGCACAACAGGTACAGATTTGGGGGGGCTGGGGGGGCTGGGGGGGCAATGAATTTTTTTGGCGCAACAGGTACAGATTTGGGGGGGCAATGAATTTTTTGGCACAACAGGTACAGATTTGGGGGGGCTGGGGGCAATGAATTTTTTTGGCACAACAGGTACAGATTTGGGGGGGTTGGGGGCAATGAATTTTTTTGGCACAACAGGTGCAGATTTGGGGGGGGGAAATATTTTGGGTGCTGCTGGCTGGCACATGTACATATTGGGGGCAATATTTTGGGTGCTGCTGGCTGGCACAGGTACATATTGGGGCGATATTTTGGGTGCTGCTGGCTGGCACAGGTACATATTGGGGGCAATATTTTGGGTGCTGCTGGCTGGCACATGTACATATTGGAGGCAATATTTTGGGTGCTGCTGGCTGCCACAGGTACATATTGGGGGCAATATTTTCAGGGGTGCTGCTGGCTGGCACATGTAAAGATTGGGGGCAATATTTTGGGTGCTGCTGGCTGGCACAGGTAAATATTGGGAGCAATATTTTGGGTGCTGCTGGCTGGCACATGTACAGATTGGGGGCATTATTTTGGGTGCTGCTGGCTGGCACATGTAAAGATTGGGGGCAATATTTTGGGTGCTGCTGGCTGGCACATGTACAGATTGGGGGCAATATTTTGGGTGCTGCTGGCTGGCACAGGTACAGATTGGGGGCAATATTTTGGGTGCTGCTGGCTGGCACATGTACAGATTGGGGGCAATATTTTGGGTGCTGCTGGCTGGCACAGGTACATATTGGGGGCAATATTTTAGGTGCTGCTGGCTGGCACAGGTACAGATTTTGTGTGCTGTTGGCACAGGCAGAATATCTTGGCTGCTGCTTGCATGGATAATTGATGGATTGCACTTTTCTCTTAGTAGTTGTGTTAAAAGTAAAATGTTGTGGATATTCTAGTATTTGCACTTTGTTTAACAGGATAAAATTATCCTACTGTTTTGGTTTTTATGATATTTTTTTAGTGTATTTTATTTTTGTTTGTTAACATTACATATTTATATAAAAGAAAAGTTTAATTCATTAATGTGTTGTAAGGTTTCTTTATTAAAAAAAAACTGTAAGTGATTAGGTGGTAAATGGTCCTACAGAACGGGGGGGGGGGCGCTGATTGTTCATTTTTTTTTTTAAACTATAGTCCGGCCCCCCAACAGTCTGAGGAACCATGAACTGGCCCTCTGCTTAAAAAGTTTGAGGACCCCTGACCTATAATATAAAATATAATATAGAAATTCTTTTTTGGGACTTAGAAAAAATGTTAACTTTTTTTGAAGCAATCCCTATCTACTCTATTGCGCTTCGCCTGGTCTGAGGTGGCGAAGGAAGTCTAGCGTAAAAGGTAGCGTTAAGTACAATGCGCGCGTTAGTGAATTTGCGTAGTTACGTCCGTTGCGAAAATTCACCAGGCGTAAGGGTGCGAAGTAACACTAGCGAATTTACGCCAGCGTTCGTTAGTGAATTTGCGAAGTAACGAAAATGACCAACGCTAGCGAATTGACGCTAGCGTTAGGCGCTTCGGCGCTTAGTGAATTTGCCCCAGTGTCTTTACTTAGTTAAAGTATTTAGTTATGATTGGTGCCCTTTAAGGTATGAAGATAAAATTACGGAAATATCTGTTATCCAGAAAACCCCAGGTCCAGGGCATTCTGGATAACAGGTCCCATACCTGTACTGGTTTGGTCTGACTGGAAGAAACATTGCATCTGAGTCCTACAAACATTCATCCATAATCTCTAGTAGGTCACTGGTACGTAAGATGCTAACCAAGTAAATTGTAAAACAAATGTAAAAAAAAAAATCTACAATTTGGCACCTATTGAGGAACAAAAGCATATAATGATGTGGGAAAATGAGGATCAAACCGAAACCAGCACCCCAAATTATTTTGTGTATATACTCTGTTCTCTGTATATGATTTTTATTTGCCCTTATTCTACTTAAGTGAGCAAGACTTAGCACTGGGGGCATGTGGCAGAAGTGTATCACTTGTTTACAAACTTCTAAAATCCCCCTGAAAATGTATCTACTTGTGTAGGTATGGCACTGGCAGGCAAATCAAACGAGTCCAGACCCTCATACACACCATATAATATTACAGCAGCAAGATGGGCACCAAAACTCAGCCACTTTCCGGGAGTTATTAATACTGTTTAAAATATAGTAAATAAAAGTTGCTAAGCTACACACAAACAATAAAGGAGTAAGTATTCAGAAGTAATGCTTTGTCATATAATAGTAGGAAATATTTCACTTTTTAATTTGGATGTTTCTGGAGCATACTTAATTTATTCATAATCCTATTCATGTGGTAAGGTAAGCCAGCATAATTACTGTAAATACACTGCAGCATTTCCCAACTTGTTTCAACTTCCCTGCTAGATACACTACGATGTGAAAAAACTAAGCACAAGGTGTAAGTGGGGGCATTGAGACTGGTGCCCCAAGAGCGAGGGTGCATAACATATTTGTTCCCCTATCCCTGGTGATTTTAGCTTTATAAACAGAAGTGTATGTAAATTCTTCAGAACTCTATACAGTATTATGAAAAATACATGTTCAGGTATAGGACCCATTATGTGGAAACCAGTTATCCAGAAAGGGAAGTGTAACGGGCCCGAAGGCACAGTAATAGTGTAGACCAAAGAGGAGACCAGACCAGGTTCGAGGTACAAAAGGGTTTATCCAAAGAATCGTCAAAAATACAGGCAAAAGGTCAGACCAGGCAGAAGACAAGCAAAATCGAAGAACAGGCAGGAATCGGTACACAGGAATCAAATAGATAATAACACCCAGGAACTCAGTAGCAGGAACCTATAGTTGGGCAAGGATTGGCAGGGGAAGTATGTTTAAATAGTCTCTGAGTTGGCGCCAAATTTTGACGCGCTTGCGTCAGACGCAGACGCCAGCGTCCTCACGTTGACGTCTCGACGCCGGCGCCCGATTCTGACGCCGGCGTCCGTTCCGTCGCCGACGACCAATCCTGGAGTGGGAACAAGGTGAGGTCATAGACCTGTGCCCAGCAGGAGCCATGTGGTGAAGCAGACGGTCACCATCTTGGACGCCATCTTGAAGACCAGAAGTAGATTCCATTACAGTACCCCCCTCCTTAGGGGGGGCCTCAGGACCACCGAGTCTAGGGGAGAGAGGGAAAAGCTTATGGAATCTGCGAACCAAGATGGGCGCATGGACATCTGAGCTCCTGACCCAGGAGCACTCCTCGGGACCGAACCCCTTCCACTCGATGAGATATTGAAGAGTGCCCCTGGAAAGACGAGAGTCCAAAATCCTCTTCACCTCGAATTCCTGGTGATCGTCAACCAGGACTGGAGCTGGGGGAGAAGAAGAAGAAAAAGACACAGCAGGTTTAAGGAGAGAGACATGGAAGGCATTCGGGATCCGCATCTCTGGAGGGAGTTGAAGACGAACCGCCACCGGATTGATGATTTCAATGACAGGAAAGGGACCGATGAATCTGGGGCCAAGTTTTGGGGTAGGAATCTTCAGGCGGATGTTACGGGTGGAAAGCCAAACTTTGTCACCAGGAGCATAGGGTGGAGCGGAAATCCTTTTCTTGTCGGCAAACCTCTTCTGGACCAGAGAGCTCTTCTGCAGATTAGAGGCAACAGCGGCCCAGATAGCCATCATGTGGGCAGCCTGATCGTTTGCGGCAGGAACATTGGTGAGGAGAAGATCCTGAGGGAATGCCAATGGGTTCTGACCGTAGACACAGAAGAAAGGGGACCGATGCGAGGAAGAATGCAAGGCGTTATTATGGGCGAACTCGGCCCAGGGAAGGAGATCTGACCAGTCGTCTTGGCACAAGGAAACATGACAGCGAAGAAACTGTTCCAAAGCCTGGTTCACTCTCTCAGCGGCTCCATTGGACTGTGGGTGATAGGCAGAAGAGAATTGTAAAGAAATGTTGAGAGCTTTGCACAAGGATCTCCAGAATCTGGATACGAATTGTGAGCCACGGTCAGAGACGATCTCGGCAGGAAACCCATGGAGACGAAAAATATGTTGGATGAAAAGCTTGGAAAGTTCAGGAGCAGAGGGAAGCTTGCGAAGGGGAATGAAATGAGCCATTTTACTGAACCTGTCAACGACAACCCAGATAACAGTGTGACCGGAGGAGACAGGCAGGTCTACAATAAAATCCATGGCAAGATGAGTCCAAGGACGAGATGGAATGGGTAATGGAAGAAGGAGTCCTTTGGGAGGAGAATGTCCAGACTTGGAAATGGCACAGATGGTACAAGAAGAAACAAAGTCTTTGACATCCTTTCTCATGGATGGCCACCATACCAGGCGAGAAAGGAGTTCGGTGGTCTTCTCCACTCCGGGATGGCCGGCCTGTTTAGAACTGTGAGCCTGGGATAGAATAGACTGGCGACAATCAGGTGGAACAAAGGCAACCCCTAGAGGAATATTGTCAGGGGCGGAAGCCTGGGCGGAAAAGATTTGCGAGGCCAAGGAGGGAAATAGGGCAGCGATGATCTTGGAGGAAGGCACAATGGGTTCAGGATCTTCGGAGCAGGGAACTTCAGGAACAAAACTTCTAGACAAAGCATCAGCCTTTCTATTTCTAGAGCCAGGACGAAAGGTAATGACGAAGTTAAAGCGGGAGAAGAACAGTGACCATCTGGCTTGTCGAGGATTCAAACGTTTGAGGGACTGGATAAATTCAAGGTTCTTATGGTCTGTAAAGATGGTCTCGGGAATGGAGGATCCTTCCAGTAAATGTCTCCACTCCTCCAGGGCGAGTTTCACTGCCAATAACTCACGATTCCCCACATCGTAGTTCTGCTCGGAGGAGGAAAACTTCTTAGAGAAGAATGCACAGGGATGTAACTTCCCGTCCAAGGATGATCTCTGTGACAAGACAGCTCCAGCTCCCACATCTGAGGCGTCGACTTCGAGGAAGAAGGGAAGAAGAAGATCAGGGTGTCTGAGAATAGGTGCAGAAGAAAAGGCAGTTTTCAGGGATTCAAAGGCTTCCAGGGCAAGAGGAGGCCAGTGCTGTGGTTTACCCCCTTTGCGGATGAGGGCCAGGATAGGAGAGATCTTGGAAGAGAAGCCTTTAATAAATTGTCTGTAATAATTGGCAAAGCCAATAAATCTCTGGATAGCCTTGACACTTGTGGGGAGGGGCCAATCAAGAATTGCAGAAACCTTGGCTGGATCCATCTCGAAACCCTGCTGGGAGATGATGTACCCAAGAAAAGGGATGGAGGACACTTCAAACGAACACTTTTCCAATTTAGCGAAGAGATTATTCTTTCTTAGACGAAGAAGAACTTCCTTCACTTGGGAGCGATGCTCGTGGAAATTTTTGGAAAAGACAAGAATGTCATCCAGATAGACAACAACACTTTGCCCCAACAGGTCTCTGAATATATCATTCACGAACTCTTGGAAGACCGCGGGGGCATTACATAGTCCAAATGGCATGACTAGATATTCATAATGCCCATCTC
This sequence comes from Xenopus laevis, assembly GCF_017654675.1. NCBI lineage: Eukaryota > Metazoa > Chordata > Amphibia > Anura > Pipidae > Xenopus > Xenopus laevis. Next base: position 47,231,420 of record NC_054374.1, on the reverse strand, counting down.
GGGTATTGAAGGCGGTCTTCCATTCGTCCCCTTCACGAACTCTAATGAGGTTATAGGCACCCCGAAGATCCAGCTTGGTGAAGATCTTGGCCCCTTTTAACTGATCGAAGAGTTCAGAGATTAGGGGGAGAGGGTAACGGTTTTTAATGGTGATTTTGTTTAACCCCCTATAGTCGATGCATGGTCGCAGACCCCCGTCCTTCTTTTCGACAAAGAAAAATCCAGCACCAGCAGGGGAGGAAGAAGGGCGGATGAAGCCTCTTTGGAGATTCTCCCGAATGTAGGTCTTCATGGCAGCCGTCTCAGAGGGGGAAAGAGGATAGGTGCGACCCCGGGGAGGCATGGAACCAGGAAGAAGTTCGACCGGACAGTCATAGGGTCGATGAGGAGGAAGGGTCTCTGCTGAGCCCTTGTTGAAGACATCAGCAAAATCTTGATAGGTGGAAGGAAGGAACAACTTGGAAGAAACAGAAGAAACTTTGATAAGGGGTACAGCAGGCAAACAGTTCCGTTGGCAGTAGGGGCTCCAGCGGGAGACTTGAGTGGAGGACCAGTCAATGACTGGATTATGGGTGCACAACCAGGGGAGTCCCAAAACGAGTGGAGTTGAAGGGCAGTCAATGAGTAGAAAGGCCAATCTCTCCAGATGCATGGTGCCCACTCTAAGAGAAAGTTCAGCGGTGGTTTGAGAAATAATGGCCGAAGACAGAGGGCGGTCATCAATAGCTAAGACAGAGGAGAGGCCAAGGGTTGTAGGGGAACCGCATAACGAGCAGCAAAAACTCTGTCCATGAAATTTCCGGCAGCACCAGAGTCCAGGAAAGCTTGCACTGGGATCTTCTGGGAACCGAATTGGATCTGTGCCGGAAGAAGGAAACGTTGAGTAGAGGGTTGGGGAGAATGACAAACACCACCCAGATAGGTCTCCCCAAACCTACCTAGGTGCTGGCGTTTCCCGGCTTCACAGGACACTCATGGGCGAAGTGCGATTTGCCCCCACAATACAGGCATAGGCCGGCAGCCCTTCTCCGTAGCTTCTCCTGTTCGGAAAGACGAGCCCGTCCAATCTGCATGGGTTCCTCAGTAGATGGAACAGAGGGAGCAGAAGCCGCAGGAGTAGGAGAGGGGAAAGCAGAAGCCTGATTGAAGAGTAGGGGTCTCTGGAAGCGAGGAGCCAGGGTGGGTTGGAACCGGGGAAACTTCTTCGAACGCTCTCTGTCGAGCTCGAGTTGAAATTCCCTCTGTCGGGTGTCAACTTTTATAGCCAGCGCCACCAGATCCTCCCACCGAGAAGGAATTTCCCGGGAGACCAAGTCGTTTTTGATCCGTATGGCTAGGCCGTTGTAGAAGGCTGCATGGTACCCATCATTGTTCCAGGTGGTCTCCGCCACTAGGGTGCGGAACTCAATAGCGTACTCAGGAACAGAGCGAGTGCCTTGCTGAATCTGGAACAGGCGAGCAGAGGATGCCGTAGCTCGGCCAGGGGCATCAAAGACAACCCGAAGTTCACGGATGAAGGCACTGGCGTTGTCAATCAAAGGGTCCCTCTTCTCCCACAGAGGTGATGCCCACTCCAAAGCCTTCCCCTGCAGGCGAGTAATCATGTACCCCACTTTAGCTTGTTCGGATGCAAACTGACCTGGCAGCAGGGCAAACTGGATCTCGCACTGGTTGATGAAACCTCTGCACGCATCAGGATCACCGCTGTAGAGGGGAGGCGCAGGAATGCGAGGTTCCGAAGGCTGAAGTGGGCTTGCAGGAACGGCCACAGGGACCGGGGCCACAGGTGACAATGCCGACAACTTGTCTAGGATAGCTTCCAGAGCCTGACCGAAGTGTGACTGCTGGGCTTCGTATGACTGCATGCGGGAAGCCAAACCGCGGATAGCGCCACCGACATCAGGTGGAGCTGGAGTCTCCTCCGAAGGGTCCATGGCCCAACTATACTGTAACGGGCCCGAAGGCACAGTAATAGTGTAGACCAAAGAGGAGACCAGACCAGGTTCGAGGTACAAAAGGGTTTATCCAAAGAATCGTCAAAAATACAGGCAAAAGGTCAGACCAGGCAGAAGACAAGCAAAATCGAAGAACAGGCAGGAATCGGTACACAGGAATCAAATAGATAATAACACCCAGGAACTCAGTAGCAGGAACCTATAGTTGGGCAAGGATTGGCAGGGGAAGTATGTTTAAATAGTCTCTGAGTTGGCGCCAAATTTTGACGCGCTTGCGTCAGACGCAGACGCCAGCGTCCTCACGTTGACGTCTCGACGCCGGCGCCCGATTCTGACGCCGGCGTCCGTTCCATCGCCGACGACCAATCCTGGAGTGGGAACAAGGTGAGGTCATAGACCTGTGCCCAGCAGGAGCCATGTGGTGAAGCAGACGGTCGCCATCTTGGACGCCATCTTGGACGCCATCTTGAAGACCAGAAGTAGATTCCATTACAGGAAGGCCATCTCCCATAGACTCAATTTTAGATAAACAATTCTAATTTTTAGAAATGATTTCCTTTCTCTCTGTAATAATAAGAGTACCTTGTACTGAATCCAACTAAGATATAATTAGTCCTTATGGAGACCAAATCATCCGTATCAAAATCATAATTTATTGTTTAAATTATATTTTAGTAGACATGGAGGCTAAATTATCAAGGTTTTTGAAACCACAACCAAAAACTTTCTCTAAAACCATGAATGTCATGAAATTTATTAAAAGATCCAAACTGAAAAAGCACAATTGAAAAAAAAGTGCTGAACAATCCTAAAAAAATACGAAAACCTCTAAGAATTCATGTTTTTATGGGAAGATTTATCAATGGTCGAATTTCGAATTCATGGGAGTTTTTTTTAAATTCCCATAAACTCCCATGAACTCGAAATTCGACCAATCAAAATTTATTAAAAAAAAAACAAAGACTAAATTTCTAAACTCGGGTGAATAGGATCGACCCAAAAACTAGAATCGTATTCGAAACAAATTCGATTGGAGTTTTAAAAACTTGATTCAAGTTTTTTCTCTGAAAAAAAAATTGAATTTTACATGGCGAATATTGGAATTTGAGTTCTTAAAGGGCCAGAGTATTAAAAATTCTCGAAAATCTAATTAGAATTTTTAAAAAAACGAGAATATAATTTTAACGATTGCCTAGTTTAATTTTTTTTGCCCATAAAAAACCTCGAAAATTCAAATTCTGCCCATTAGTAGCGAAAAAATTTAGAAAACCTTAAAATGTCCGAATTGGTGAAAAATGTTCCAATAGGTTCAGTGCAGCTTCCACTGACCTCTATAGGACCTCGACAAATTTTACTTGGCAAATTTATGTATTAGAGTTTTTCTTTGCTTTTCCACATCTCAACTTTTTAGAGTTTAAAGAAATATAGGAAAGCCACACATTTTTAGAGATGTGTGAAAAAAATAGAAATTCAAATATTAATAAATAGGCCCCATAGAGTATGGAGATACAAATTTTGGGAATAGCCCTCATCCAGAAGGCCCAAGGTCCCAAGCATTCTGGGTAACAGGTACATACATGTGTCTGCAATCACTGCCTCTTGAATTGAGAGCAGCCTGCAAATTATACAGTAGAACTAGTCATCCTAAGAATGCCAGCTTAATCTGTTGTTAATGTTTAACACGTTCTAGGTACAAATCTGTTCAGTCTGGCACATTGTGATCTTGAAAATGTAGAAATATGTTACAGTTTCAAACATTTACAACTGTGTACTTTCTATTTCTGATTGTGATACAAGTGGCCACCTTTTATATACTGAAGCAGAAAAGATAATAAACAATGAAGTTCATTATGTGCTCACAATGAGCAGTAAGTAGAAAATGAGCTCTGTGCACTTTGGAACATTTATGCAAGCTACTTAGGTCTGACGCTTCCCGGTATCAACCGGCTGAAGGTTACTTACTACTTGATGAGTTTTTAACATTGTGTGGGACGTAAACCTTGATTCATTAGAAAACAGCCAACTAACAAAGTACTTTTTTAATGCGACACTGGTTGAAATTAGAATTAACAATGATCAGTGACATTCTTAGGGTCATAAGCATAAAACTTTACAGCAGTAGTTTGCCTGCTAACACAGCACTTTTTCTTAGAAAATAAAGTGATTGACTCTCTCATAGTGCATTGCCCTCTATGCTGTTGGGTGGTATGGGAGGGTGTAACAGCTGCTGCCCTAATGGGGAATGCTAGAATTACTCTCTGCCTAGTTATACTACCCTGTCTAGGGTTAGGAAACCAAGGCTTTACAGTGGAGCAGCATAAGCATGCTGACATCCTTGATATCTACTCTTTACTTACTGTAAATTTAAGAAGATGGTTTGGTAGCTGGACAAAACAGGAAAAAGCTTAACAGTTTGGGAGTGTCGCGGAATGTATTCATTTAGAAATTATAGGGAAGTGCCCTGCTCCTTCAGAATAAATGCTTAAAGGGGTGGTTCACCTTTAACTTTTAGTATGATATAGCAACTTTCCAAATGCTCCATCATTTATTTGCTATAATTTTTCAATTATTTGACTTTTTCTTATTACTCTTTCCAGCTTTCAAATGGGGGTCACTGACCCCATCTAAAAAACAAATGCTCTGTAAGGCTACAAATCTATTGTTATTGCTACTTTTTATTACTCCTCTTTTATTCAGGCCTCTCCTATTCCAGTCTCTTATTCAAATCAGTGCATGGTTGCTAGGGTAATTTGGACCTGCTGAATAATAGGGTAAATTTGGAGCTGCTGAATAAAAAGCTAAATAACTCAAAAACCACATATAATAAAAAATTAAAACCAAAGGCAAATTGTCTCAGAATATCCCCCTCTACATCATACTAAGGGGCCCATTTACTTATTTCGAGTGAAGGAATAGAGGAAAAATAGTTCGAATTTTGAATGGTCGAATATGGCTACTTCGACCATCGAATAAGCTACTTCGACCTTCGACTTTGAATCTAACGATTCGAACTAAAAATCGTTAGACTATTCGACCATTCGATAGTCGAAGTACTGTCTCTTTAAAAATTTCCTTTGATCCATGGATTAAAATCCTTCGAATCGTTCGATCGTAGGAATAGTACAAAATCGAAGCAAAAGGATTTTACTTCGACAGTCGAATATCGAGGGTTAATTAACCCTCGATATTCGACCATAGGTTAATGTGCCCCTAAAAGTTAAAAGGGGAACTTTAGAAAAACATAACTTTACATAGCTTTTTGAAAAGTAAACATAATTTCAAGCAACTTTGCAATATACATCAATTAACAAATAGGCAGACTTTTCATGATTTTTGATGGCTCCTATCGGTTCCCTAATCCCCTGCTCTTCTGCTGATCTTTCTGACTACTTTGCTGAGCTAGCTGACTACTGTTACTTTGTATTAACATCCATCTGTCCTTAGACTGCATGCTCCAAACCCCACAATTTCCTGCATGTGTGATACTCTCTGGCCTGCTGTAGATGGTACCCTCTAATGTCAGCAGTTTTGCGTAGCAATAAACATGAACAAGGCATAATAATCATGAACTTAAAAGGGCTGTTGCTAAAACAGTACAGTAATCTAGGGAAACAATGGGGAACTATGGGGCACTAGGGAGCCCTGTACAAAATTCCGCCTTATAGCAAGTGTTAAAGGGAAACTAAAATCTAAAATAGAATAATGCTAGAAATGCTGTATTTTGTATACTAAACATAAACATGAATTTACTGCACCAAAAGCCTAATTAAACAAATGATTTATGTTTTCAAAGTTGACCACAGGGGACTATCATCTTATAACTGTTAAACATCTTTGCAAGACCAAGGCTACACACATGCTCAGTATGGTCTGGGCTTCAGTTGGGAGGTTAAGCTTAGGGATCGTCATAAATTATCAAAACAGCCAAAATAATATCTGCCATAGAAGCTGATACAGCAAGACTGATTGATAATCAGAATATATAGACTGCACAGGGTCTGCGGATACAAATCTCTACACGGTCACCGGCTGCTTTATAGGGAAACAAACAAAGCTGCTCAAGTTCTGTTTGGACATGTGATCAGTCTCCCTGCAGAGCAGTTAGGGACCATCTGAAGTTTCCTATCTGCAGCAGTCAGAGCAAGTAAAATGAAGGGGGGATTTCACTGCATACACTCAGGTTTATTATAAAAACAGTAAACATTTTTTTAATTAAAGTTTATTGGAGATAGATTTATTTTTCATTAAAGAAAATAAAAATAGGATTTTATTTTTTTGCCTTTGCGTCCCCTTTAAGTATAGGGCTTCTTTTCGCCAAATTCTTTGTCTCGCACCAGCCGAGGGATGAACTTTGCTGTTTACAAATGACTTATATAGTGGCACCTACTACTAGAAAAGTATATTTTAAATCTGTCATTGTGCTCTGAAATAGGATAAAAGAGGTCATTTACCTGAACAGAAGCGCAAGAGCATTAATGGATGCTTTTGGGTTCTGTCTGGAATCTATACCTTTTACGGCACACAAAACATTTCAGTGTAAGGAATAGACCGCAGCACACTTCAGCTTGTGTGTCTAAATGATGGGCAAGTTAGGGGACAGGGAGGATATTGTGCAAATGTGCCTCTCCATGCCCCTTCAATGTCCTGAATGTAAGACTGTAGAATGCAGCAGTGCTGAATTCTACAAGGAATGTGGATCTCTATGCTCTGTTTTGAAGATCTGTGGCAATTTATCTACAGCCAAGGCAGATTGCTCCTATTTTTTGCACTTTAGGGAAGGTTTCAGTCTTTAGGCTGCAAGAGTATAAGGGCACTACTTGTGAAACAGGGTGCAAAGTGCAGCCATTTCTTTGCAATTCGTACTGAAACTGTGATTTGTAAACAGGGCCCATGGTCAAACACAGGCAAGAGAATCATGACGTGCCCCTGCATAGATTCAAAATATTGCCTACATATGCACAAGAAGGATGCTGAAACAGGCAATTACCATATGTAATAGTATATGAGATGTGTTTTGTCTAAATGTACTAAATGTGCAACTTACTTAACTACAGTTGATTGAGTACCTGGGAAATCAGCTATCTTTGGTCTGCCTTTGTCTGACACTGGTAGTGGCATTGTGCTGCAACATTATGCTTTAAGTCTTCCTACTGTAAAGATAAATGTAACAAAGGTATGCCACCTGAAAGGCTTCCACAAAGCAGTGTTCTGCAGTGATGATGGAGTTTGGAAAATGTATGCATAAATCCCTTTATGTATAACATTCACATGATTTAGAGAAAGTTTGTTTAAAGAAGGGTATGTTCATGATTTAAAGAAGGGTATTTTGTTGCAATATGATAAAGCACATTTGATTTGTGGATGATAACTATTAATTACAGCTATTCTTTTCTTACCTTCCTATAATAATTTTTCATAAATAATTTGACTGCTTAAGTGTTTTTAATGAATTGCATAATGCTCTCGCACATACAGTTTCCATTTAAAAGTGATGTATTTGTTTAGAGAACAAATGGCAGTTAACAACTAAGCCAGCCAAACAAAGAAATGTGCTTAAGTGATATACAACTGTTTCTATCACTTGGGGTCAGGCCACACTGGGCGTTTTGGGGAGATTTGGTTGCCTGGCGACTAATCGCTGCATTTTTGTGGCGACCAATCTCCCCAAACGCCTTTCCTCACTCTGCTCCAGCTAAAATGAAAAAATGCTGGCGCTAATCACACGCGCCATTCGATTTCCGAAGTCGCCTGAAGTTGCCTGAGGAGAACGAATCGTCGCGTGTGATTAGCGACAGCATTTTTTTCATTTTAGCTGGCGCAAAGTGAGGAAAGGCGTTTGGGGAGATTGGTCGCCGCAAAAACAAGGCAATTAGTTGCCAGGCTAACAAATCTACCCAAAACGCCCAGTGTGGCCTGACCCTTAGAGTGTACCATCAGCAATTGCTGGAACTTAAGTGGACCTTAACCCAAAAGGTCTGAAACTTGTCATTTGGAGTGCATAGATTTTTAAAGTTCAGTGAGTGCAATTTTTTTAGGCTCAGTCTTTGGAGTTCTTGGGCCTCATTTACTCAAAGTGCAAATAATTGGTGCATTTTGCTCTTTCCCCCCACAATGCAGCATGTAGTTCATACATTCCTGTGTAATTTAAAGTAAATTTTGCCTGCACCACATAAGCATGTTTACAAATGCCACGCTAGTTGCATCCATGTTATTATAAGTATCACATTTGCAAGTCATGGCCGTTCAGTTACATACTCAGATATGCATGAGCTGAATGTACTAAAATGTAAATGTAACAAAATCTATTACAATGAGTGAACTGTAAAAGAAAATGCATAAAAGGGAACATAAAAATAGGCACTTTCTGTGCCTATAGCATGTTGGAATGTTCATGATTGAACATATTTTTGTGCCTAGGGCTGTGTCACTAATATAATAGTATAGTAGAGGCCTCCACAGTCTAGCGAAATTAATCCTCTGCAGGCAACGGTGTATTAAATTGATCCTGTTCTGTAAAAGACAAGTGCAAATGCTGGGCAGCTGTCAAAACGTATCCCTGCCATAAGATGATGTTTTCTGCCTGGTGGATATTTGATTAGGATTTGGAAATATATCTATCAGGCTGGCTGAAATATCCTGTTGGGTGAAGACAGCATTGGTGCATGGATGAGATCTTATGTTGGCATTATGCAGGCCCTTTATGTGATTTCAAACAATAAGATCAACCTGATTAGGCATAACGTCTGTGTGGCTGATTCTGGCAGAGTTCCACAAATTGTGACTGTGCCAGACTTCTCAAACTTAGTGAGTATCGCTAGCTAGAAAGCTAGACAAGGCTGCTTCTTGCTATGGAACAATTAAAATAAATATCTTTTTGCCCAAAATGGCACCACTTTACATGGTGTTATACATTGCTTTATAGTGCAAGTAATCTTTTTTAATTCTGACAGGAGTATATACCTTTAAGATGGCAATCTCCTTTTGCTTTACTCTACTAATGTTGTATTTGTGAATTTACTTGTTATATGTATTCTGTTTGATTCAAATTGATCGAGGTACAGGTATAGCGCTTATTGGTTAATTTCTTGAAAAAAGCGGTGGAATTTGATCTTCCTTTATCTATGATTCAAGTTAAACTTGTGATATCAAATAAAATGTTTTGTTAATGGTTAATGAAATTAGTTTTAAGTTCACTGGAAATATTTTTTTTATCTATCTATGTCCACCTGTTGCCTGTCCCTCTCTCTTATATTCGTATGCTTCTTATAGGAGAATTAAAGCATTTTCAAAATTTGGACGAAAATGCTACACATTTAGGGGGCAGATTTAGGTCCAATTTCGAATTCATGTGAATTTTTCTTAACTCTAATAAATTCAAATATACACACAACTCCAATGGGAGGTTATTTAAGAAAAAACTCACACATCAAATATTCGATCGAATAGAACAACCTGAAAATTCTATGTATTCGACTAAACTCGAATTGAGTTTTTTTTCTCTTGAAATATCAGTAAGGCTATTAACATCTTCAAATGGCTCACTGGACCTCTGCCATTGACTTCTACATGAACAGGTTTTAGGTGGCAAAGGGGTACATTTACTAAAGGGCGAAGTGATGTCATTTCTGAACTTTGCCGATATACTAAGGTCACTGGCGTAACTTTGCTAGTGAAGGAGATAGACTCTATCGTTACTTCGCTCCCTAACGCCAGGCGAATTTGCTCTCTGGCGAATGGACGTAACAACGCAAATTCACTAAGATGCGGATTTTACTGAACGTTACCTCTTGCGCCAGACTTGCCTTTGGCACCTCAGACCAGGCGAAATGCAATAGAGTAGATAGGACTTCCTAAAAATTTTTCCTTTTTTCAGGGTGATAAAGGGCTGCAAAAGAGCATACATTTTTTTGGGGTAACCCGCTTCCCCCCCTGCATTTCCTACGATATGGCACATAAACTATACACTGGGCTCATGTGTAGGGCATTATAACAACTTTATTTTCTTTTATTACGTTTTCCCGGGCTTGTGTAGTGTAATGTATTTGCTGCAAAATATACGTCCATTGAACTAACTTCCCGCCGTATGCAAATTAGGCAACGCTAGCGCAACTTCGCTTCGCTTGGCACAGTAACACTAGCGCAACTTTGCCAGCATTCAGCGCCCTGGACGCAACTTCAGATTTTAGCGAGTTACGTCTGGGGAAGCGTTGCTCTGTGAGCGAAGCCGTCACTGGCGAATTTTTGGAAGTTAGTGAATTTGACCCAAATAGTCAAATTCAAATTGTTCCCAGGGTCCAGGTATGATAAATTTCGAATTTGAATTTAACTTTGGATTATTCCCAACTGGATTTGTGAGTTTTGACCAAAAATCCAACTCGAAAATTCAAATTCGAAGACAATCCCTATTCTGAAAATGTTAACCTCAATTTGCAAAAATGTATACACACAGTTGTGTTCATTGTGGCTGAACAACACTGGAATTCTGTGGGTAAAAACATGGAGATTTGCATATGAAGACCCGTTAAAATATGTTTTGGGTTTGCTTACTAGCCCAAGGTGAACACATACCTTTCTTTTCTGCTGATACATAGCACATACCCTGGGCTGCCTGCCATTAGTTGACTGAGCTTATGTGGCAACTCATAATATACAGTATATTAATATGTGCTGCGACAGGGTAGAGAGGTTTTTGGGGGAACATGGTTTTAGATGTGTCTGTGTGCACTTTAAAGAACAGTGTTTTTAGTGTTACATATTTCTTTTCACATGTGATTTTATTTTTGCTCAGGTTTTGGTATTAACAGTCAAACCCAGATGTTAGTAAAATAGGATTGGAGACCATAAGACCTGCCTTATTTCTTTAATGTTTTCTGTAGTGCATAAATAATGATGTTCATATCTTCATTACAATTTAGAGTGAAGAGGACAGGTTTGCGTTTATTGCTGAATGGTATGATCCAAATGCAGCAATACAAAGACAATACCAGCTCAACTATTACACTAAGGATGGATCTGTTGAAATGGTAAGATATGGATGTGCACAAAAGGAGTTAACTAATGCTTCTAATGTTTTCAAATGAACTAATGTTTCTACTTAGTACTGATACATTAATACTCTTAAATCCTTTGGATGAATGTTCTAATATAGTAAGTAAGCCAAAAGTGTAATCTAAGGCTGTAGTGACTGGTTGTCTAACATAATAGCCACTAGTTCTTGCTTTTCACCTCTCTAACTCTGAGTTAGACAGTGAATTTAAGGGGGACCACATGGGACATAACTGTTCAGTGAGTTTGCAATTGAGCCTCAGCATTTACCCAGTTTTTAGTTTTATACTGAACAATTCCTTTAAAAACTCAGTAACAATGCCTACATTGCCTCAGCAAAAATAAGCGAAACAATTTAAATGCAGCATTTGGTGTTTTTTTAGTTTGGCTCCACCTCTAAGGGTGTGCTAGATTTGCCTTGCATAACTGCTCTAGAGAAAATGTAATTATCATTATGGGCAGTGGCATAACTGCTGTACAGCAGATCCCCATGGGGGGGGGGGGGGAAAGGGGGCCCAGACAGTGGGGTCTGTTGTATGGTAGCTTTCCCCTAACCAGCCCTCTATGATGATTAACTTTGCCACTTTGTCTATGAATTGATTATGCTGTAGAAATGAGAATGCCTTTACAAAAGCAATAGATATGGCTTATCCAGTTCATACCCAAAATAGTTAAATAAGCATTATGCAAATAAAGAATGTACACATTCCAATATGATTGTTTTTCACAGGACAGTTAATTATACTAAGCAGCATTTTGCTTCATATATTTTACACTAGATACACTACCCTACTATAAGATTATTATGTACTAATTAGTGTAGGAAACATTCCTTCTCTCTCTCTGTGTATACTTCTAGTGGGAAGGGATATTTTGGTTGACCAGGTAGCAAAATATCTAAAAATTCTCTTTGGGCAACAACAAGAATAAGATCCTCTATTTATAACTTTTAGTGACAATGATTTCTTTGATTTCCTGTGGAGAATTATGAAGCTTGGATATTCAGTTTCTTAAAACAGATTCACCTATGTGTAAATATGGTATATTATATATACCATTATTATAATAATTATATACCATTCCAAATTGATCGCTGTTGAAGGCCTATTCCTTTTTGTCTAACCAAGTGTTAGGCAAAATTCAAACATCTTTGTTTAAAGCTGTATGTTATGCATTGAGGACAGTAAGGGACAGTGCAGGAAGTAGAACACCAAATGTTTTGTCTTGTGTCACTAGCCTAAGGCTGAGGGCACACAGTGTTTACCCATTCTCAGTCTGCTTCACTCTGCCTGTGTTTTGTGCAAAGGCTGGGCTGAGAAAAGTGGATCTGCTCCTGTGTGTAGCTCCACAGTACAGCATCAGCCAGAGTTTAGCTACACGGTGTGGGGATTGGCCAGAAAAACGCAAAAACATGCATTTTCTGGATGTTCTCTGCTCCACGTAGCTGCACTAAGGCCTACGCTGTAGTGAGAGCTGTAGTGGAACTACACTCAGGAACAGATCTGCTTCTCTTCTCCTGCATACTACATGCAGGCAGACCAAAGCGGGCTCTACAGCTTCTGTGCCCTCAGTCAAAGTGTAGTAAATAAATGCATAAATAATTTGCTAAACATATATGGGGTTATGTAATAAAAGACACTGGGGCTCATTTATAAACACTGGGCAAATTTGCACCTGGGCAGTTACCCATAGCAACCAATCAGTGACTAGCTTTTTATAGACAGCTGATGAAAGCAAACATTTAAATTGTTGCCAAACGCTACTGCCCAGGTGCAAATTTGCCCAGTTTTTATATAAATGAGCCCCACTAAGTTTGCCCAGGATCACTAACTTTTAGCTAACAATTAGCAGGTCTCATTCTCTGGTCAACTGTTTAACAGAAAACCTCTTATTGGTTGCTATTGGTTACTGCTCCAGGCAAACTTAGTGCCTTTTATTATATATTGGAGCTTAAGTCTAACGGCAGGACTGGTATGTAATGTGATTTACCCTGTTTTGTGATGTTACAAAAAAAATGGAAAAAAAGATCATATCTGGTTTTATCAGCTGTTTGCTGTTAAATAGAACTGTGGGTGGCCCCTAAATTGCAGATAGAGATTGTGATTAGTAAAGTGAGATTGTGATTTAAGCACCAAACACTGGCCCTTTACTATGGTAAGTTAAAAGTTATGTTTAAATTTCAAATGTAACATTACTTTTTGCTAATCATATTTTACTCTATTGCTGATTTAAAGGGATGGTTCACCTTTGAAATAAATTTTAGTATGATGTAGAGAGTGATATTCTGAGACAAGTAGCAATTGTTTTGAATTTTTTTATTATTTGTGGTTTTTGAGTTATTTAACCTTTGCAGCTCTCCAGTTTGCAATTTCAGCAACGTGGTTGCTATGATTCAAATTACCCTAGCAACCATGCACTGATTTGAATAAGAGACTGGAATATGAATAGAATAGAAAGATGAATAATAAAAATTTGCAATAACAGTACATTTGTTGCCTTACAGAGCATTTGCTTTTTAAAAGGGGTCAGCGATGCCCATTGGTGCTAGAGTAGGACCTGGGGTGACAGAAGTAGAGCCTACCTTAATAAATAAGAAAGGTGTGAGCTATGGGAAAAATAAAGATGTATCCTCTTGATCTTCTACACCTCTTGAATGGCACAGCCCCTCATTATATACAGTATAGTGTATATGTATTTGCCTTAAGCGTGTATGTTCTCTTTTACACATACTATCTCTTTTTCTCAGAATATAAACGTTTCTCTGCCATGTTTAACTGCATTGTTCAAAAGTTGATTGTTTGTACAAAATGACCTGTATATTTTTATTAGTAAGTGCTCAAAATTCATAAGGAAAAAAACACTCAGAAGATGTGTACTTCCTTTTCCTCAATGGAAGCTGCAATGGTTTCCATTTAAAATACGTTTTGTTAAATGAGACACAAATTGAAATGTACTAGATTTTATCTTTATTATTTCCTGTATTAAATATTTTGGCTGCATCCAATTTTTGTTTCTTTACAGTTTGACATAAAAAACCATAGAGTGTTTTTAAGACGAACAAAATATGACGAAATTCATAAGGAGGATTTATTTGTGGACAACAAAATTAATGTGTTTTCAAGGCACCTTCATTTAATTGACTATGCAGATCACTATACCTCTCGAAAGATTGGAGGTAAAAAGGAAAAGTAAGTGGAATTAGTTGTATATATAATTTGCTGTGAATATACTATGCAAAGTGTTTTCCCAGTCATAGTTATAGCACTTGTATGATACATGATTTTAGTTTGTAGAACCTTGTTTGCATTAAACATATGAACATTGTGACTGCTCTCTGGCCTATAGCTGGTGTTAAGACATTCTGTTGTCCACTGCAATTACGTTTTGATGTATATCCGCTGTGCTACTACGTGAAACTCTGCCGATGCGTACAAATCTTGCAAACACGGAGCACCAGCAAGTTTAAAACATCTATTTATTAGAAATCCATTAAAATGTAAGGACAGAGCATCATAAGATCAGTATGCTTTGACGCGTTTCGTGGATAAACCACTTCCTCAAAAAGCTAAATTGTTTCCATCCATGAGAACATTTAAAAGAGAAGATACCACACCCCTTGTAAAACCATTAACTCTATCGTTGGAAAAAAACATACGATCTATACTTAGAACGAAGGAAGTGTGCCACTTACATACGTTTTAGTTATAAAACTCAAATTAATTATTTCATTAAATTGATAATACAGATTAGGTGAGTTTTACGTGATTTTTGCATTCGAAGTTTAGTAAATAACCCCCTTAGTATTGAGTTCTTGGCAACATTTTTATTTTATATAGTTTTTGAATTATTTGCCTTCTTATTCTTCTGACCCTTCCCAGCCTGTAAATAGGGGTCACTGACCCTGAAAGTCAAGAAATTATTGCTTTGTGAGGCTACAAGTTTATCGTTATGGTTACTTTTTATTTCTTATCTGCTTATTCAGGCTCCTTCTTCATATTCCATTCTTTCATTCAAGCCACTTCTGGAATGCTAGGGTAATTTGGACCAAAAAAAAAAAAGACCAGTTGCATATTGTCCCAGAATATCACTTCATGAAACCACATTACCTTCCCCCAAGACTGCTTAACCATGCCTCTTTCTTGCTTCTTGTAAATGTATAGTAACACAATAGATGCCAGTAAAAGGACTAAGAAAGCTTGTGACCTGCCACCTAGAGAGGCAGTGGCTTCTTTGGCAGGGTTAAAACTGCAGCTGATTCAGTAATATGTTCCCAAAAGCTTGCGGAGAAAATTCAAAATGAAAAATGCCAGTGTTTTAAATAAAGCAAATAATGCACGTTGAAACATATTTATATTTTACATTTCAGAACATTAGCTTTGATAAAACCAGATGCTGTAACAAAAATGGGTTCAATTATTGAAGCCGTACTGGATTCGGGATTCGTAATCTCGAAGGCTAAAATGGTACTGCTCTCCAGGTAAATATATTTTTATAAAAATAAAGCAATTGTATTGTTATTTCTTTGCATATCCTAAATGTACTCTACTTTGTTAGAACTTGATAAATAAACGATAGCATTAAGTAGAAGATGCAACAAGAAGGAGCTGATAAATCTAAAATGCTAATGTTGTTTTCCAGAGCCCAAATGACAAATAACTAAGTGCAAGTGAGGCTTAGTTATAAAGGGACCAGATTTGGGAAAAACGTAGAAGTCTATGGCTAAAAATGTCCATGTTTTCATCTATTTTCCTCTGAGGTTTATGCTAATAACACAGGGGGCAATGTCTCTGCCAGTGTATTTCTACTGGTGGAAAAACGACTAAATCTGGGCATGATGCCTCCCTTTGACATCACCACTATACAGGTGTCCCATGTCAGGAAGCGGCATGTAAATTTTTAGTAGGGAACCAGTATATATTGAATTAACCTTAGCGGCTTGTGAATGACAGCTGGTACCCTAGTGTTTGTCTTATAAAGTTACATTTGTGTTTCTTATTCACTGTGGACTCTATGCATCTACATATACTGTTACATTTTTTTTCCCATTATTATGAGGACATTTGTTTACAAGAAGATTATAGTCAAAAATTCTCAAATTAGAAAATTATAAACGTCTGAATATTTTTTGGATCTTGGGAAAGTAAATGTTAAAAAGCCAGTGTTTGTTTTTCCACCTTAATCAGCATTTATATCTCTCTTTGATGTGCTTTACTTTAATGGTGTCATTAAGCTCTGGTAAATTATAGTAGCTTGCGGTTATTTCTCAGTGTGGTTCATATCAATTCTAACTGCCTAGAACTGGAAATAGGCTGAAAAGCAACACAGAGGATGGGGTGGAAAAAGTGAAGAAACTATAAGGGTATTATAAGTAACAGAAGAACACACTGTTTATAAGGATGTATTTTACAGTTTGGTACCATGGATAACTTACCAAATAATATATATATATATATATATATATATATATATATATATATATATATATATATATATCAAAGACAAAGCTCGCACTCACAGGTCTTAAAGAAAGTGAATAGGTGTTTAGTCAAAAAAAGAACACTAACGTTCTGCTAGCCGAAACGTTAGTGTTCTTTTTTGAATAAACACCTATTCACTTTCTTTAAGACCTGTGAGTGCGAGCTTTGTCTTCGATCTATACCTATCTATTGAGCTTTTTGCACCCAGGCGACGTTCACCATTAGACGTGAGTGCAGGCTTTCACAATATATATATATATATATATATATATATATATATATATATATATATATATATATATATATATAAAATATATATATATATATATATACACTTTTATTTAAAGCCCAACATTTCAGTCACAAGGACCTTCCTCAAGGGAAATCAAACAGACAAATGTCACTGATGAGTGCTGTACTTGCTCACTTTTACATTTTCTTGTTATCAGCACCCAGGCTTTTGATATCTACTTTAGATTGCTCTTTCCATGACTTAAATGTTTAAATGATGATGATAAGTATTATGGAAGGAAAAACAACTATAACATTTCGATGTTATATATTACAGAACCGAGGCAATTGACTTTTATAATGAACATCATTCAAAATCATTTTTCAGGTAAGGTTTAAAATAGTTAGCATTTTACAGAAGGTAAATTAAAGGGGGATTACAATTCAGTAGCAGTACACTGTGCAGAATTATGTGCTGTGTCTAAAGTTTAAACTGAAATGTTTTATTGAGTTTTTGAAACATACAGAGAATATGGACTATCTGTCCTAGATAAGACATTAGAGGTAAGTATAGAAAATGGTAAGTAAAAGAGAGTAAAACAAAGATAAATATCATAAATGAAACTTATGAGCGGAGGCTGTGTTTCTAGAACTGTCTCAGAGCTATTACTATAGGCAGTGTCTACTCCCCAGACCTTTGCATTAATAAGGGGTCCTTAAGCATGTGGTGCTGAAAAAAGCAAGGGGTCATTTTTATGGGCCAATCATGGAAGCCAAATTTTATCATATGTCTCTATGTCATTTTGTAGCATATAGCTAAGCTTTTCATTAGTAGCGAAGGGGAAAATGTAAACACAAAATAGTGTTTTTGCAAATTTTTATCGCTATGAAAAAATTAAAAAACATTCACTGGCAAATATTGTGCATTATCACTAAGCAAAGATTAGTGTTAACTCCTGCTCTGAAGTTTCGTTAAATATTTTGTTGCAAGAAAGGATTTGCGATTGCAAAATTTTATTACATACACTGCGGATATTTGCAAAAGCCATTTTTTCGCAAACAGTGCAAGGAAGTCAGTCAAAAAAAAGGACGCAAACGTGGTCACAGACATTCGCAATAGTGATTGTGAACGTTTTTTGGACTAAACTAAACTAATTACATTCCCCCATGTGTATTATTTTTGGTTTTTCCAGCTGTTGCCAATAATCAGCCGAGAATGTATTTGCAAGTTTCCGTGTTTATTTACCCACAATTACAGTCATTGTGGCAGAGCATAGCATTGCTTTAACTGCAATAGCCTCTGATAAACAAAAGTGAAGCAACTTCAGGAGTGTTAGTTAATTGACTTCATTTTTGTGGCTAATATTTCAATACTGTAGTAGGAATTAATTATTTCATGGCATTAATTTAATTTATTATGACAATTAAAAGAAAGCTGCATATGTTGACTATGCAGGGTATAGCATACTGAAAGCAAATATATTTTCAGCGTTCTTTCACCAAACTAAATATCTGTATATCAAATATCAAATTATCTAGTACATATTTAGTTTAACATGATAAACTTCATGATCAAATACTGATAGCTTTTTTTTTATCTGGGATCCTGAACTAAAAATACATATGCACACATATATAAACATATTCACACTTTTTTTTGTAGTACCTCAACAGGGCTAGACTCTTATTTGGAAATCTTTTTGTTTTATTGCTGAGGCATTTTATTTGCTATATTAAGCTGTAAAATCCATTAGGGTGTGTGAGTCACAGATTTAATGGGCAACTCTATTATGGCTAGTGTAATCAAAATTGTGTTGTTGTGCTCAAAGTCCCTCAAGACAAAAGGGCTTATTTATCACGCTGTGCAAAATTATTTTCACTGGACAGACTGTGTAAAAAGCAATTTATTTATGATTGTATGGTGTTATATTTATTTATTCAGGCCAATTAACAAGATTAAGGCTAGAAACTCTTGTTCTCATGGACTTCTTTAGTGAACAATGTATGTAATTTCAGTGCATGGAAAACCATTAATAATTTAATACTGACCTGAAACAAGTAACATTAGCCCTTTAGACTGTACAGATACTTACATTGCAAAAGGTTATTTTGCTGCCTTTTTCATGTATTTCAAAAGTGACGGATTTTTTGCAGTTTGCCTTTTTTTTTTTTTGTTGATCCTTTCTGGTCTTTAGGATGATCATTGAAATTCCAGTACTAGCACTGTATTTGTATCTGCAGATGAATCAAGGTACTTATAATATATCAGCTATAGAGATAGATATGATCATAGTGATAGTCTAATACTATATTGGTTTATACATTTTATTCTAGTTTCTGCTTGAGTTTGTTTAAGAAACAAGTAAACAAAAGGCATCATTCACTGTGGTACCTACAGACCACAAAGCATAAGTAATAAATGCAACCACCAGCTGTAGCATTCAACCCATGTTTTCAAACCCCTTTCTCAATTGTTATTTTAATAATAGATTAGAAGAAAATGTACTACTCTGCATTTTTAGCCAGTTCACTGGTGGGAGGCTACTTGAATTACTTCCCATTAACATTAAAACAGTGGTTTGTTCAAAAAGGCTGGTGTGCATAAATAAGGGCTGAGCTCTATCATCAAATAGCAGTGTGGGTCCTGTGTGAACACCAGTGCTTGTATTTGGTTGCACTATGCGATTACAAATGAAATCACTATGCTTATCTCTATTTTAGAACATTTACCACCAGTTATGTTGTTAGGGATAGTTGTATCTCTATTCAGGACATAGAATCTGTGTGGGATAAGGATGTAACATAGTGATGCTGAATTTTTGTCATTCCTTTGACATTGAAGAGCTCTGATGCTTCATTGAAGTTATTTGATGCGTCTATGTTTTTCTGGCCATGCCCATGCTGTGACATAATTGCCCATGCAATCTGTACACCAACAGGAGCATCAGGTGTACCTCCAACACTATGGGGCCTATTTATGAAGCCTAAAATTTTTCTGGTCCAGTTTTAAAGGGGAAAAATTCAAAGCTGCTAAAAATCTGAAATAACTCCATCTAAGTCAAACTCATGTAGAAGTAAATGGCAGATGTTCCCTTTAACAATTGGAACAGGGGTCCCCAACCGCTGGGCTGCGGACAGTTCTGAACTGGGCTGCCGAACAATTAACGAATTGGACGCCGGCACGCCCAAATTGGACGCCGACCCCATCCAACCCTTCCTAACCCCCACTGACCCCTCCCGACCTCTCCCGGTCCTTGGAAAAAAATTTGGCTCTTTTTTGGTCCCCAGGTCAAAAAAGGTTGGAGACCCCTGAATTGGAACATGTTTTTACCTTCAGGTTTCTCAATAGTTTCAGACTGTTTCACTGGTTTTCGTTTGATAATCCGAAATATTTGAGTTGTCTAGGTGACAACTCGATAAAGTGGATTTTTCGGCGGGCATTCTAAAAAGTTGCATGATTTGAATTGACGCTTGATTTTGTAGCAACATTTCGTTCACTCATTTTTTGGATAACAATAATTGTTAAATTAAGGGTTTAGCTTTCTGGTTTGGAAGTGAGAAAAATTCAGGTTTTAGTAAATAACCCCCTATGTGATAAAAAATTTTTTATATGGTTAACTTGCCACACTAATACTGATCAATACATAGGGCTTGCTAAATGCCGCTAAGTTTAAATTATTTACAGAAAAAGAGTTCATGTAAAGTCTACTTACACAGTATATAACTTATATTTAAAAAAATCACATAGTAGTCTCTTTGGGCAGAAGATTTATAAAAGTGGTGGAATGCTTGCTAGCTTTTACAAAGTGATTATTTTTAAAGAAATCATTTTAGACAGGGGCATAAAATTGTTTTAATGAGCCTTGAGAAACATAGTAACATAGTAAGTTAGGCTGAAAAAAGACACACGTCCATCAAGTTCATCCTCTGTTTTTTAAGCTTTAAGCTGTTGATCCAGAGGAAGTAAAAATCCCATTTGAAGCCACTCCAAATTGCCTCAGAGGGGGAAAAATTCCTTACTGACTCCAAAATGAGTCCCTGGATCAACTTGTACTATGATCTTCCATAACCCTGTATTACATTTTACTTTATCTGGCTAGTATTATGTGATTCATTTTAAGCTAAATTAATCAGAATATATTTGGGTGTGATTAATGGTAGCATACAAAACAAGTCAGTCAAAATGTGAACTGGAATCTTATGAATCTTAAATATCAATTCACCCATTGATAAATACACTTCTAAAAATCCCATAGGACAGGCTGGTGCAGTAAAACCAATATATAAAATACAATATTTATAGGCATGTTTGTTTTTAGGGTTTAGTTCTCCTTAAAGCAAAAAGTAAATATTTCATACTTTAACTATACCTTGTGAGTTTAAGCCCAAGTAAACCATAGAATACAATGTTTTTCAGTGATCTTATCAGTTTTATGACAAGTGGGCCCATTTTTGCAATGGAGGTAGTTGGAGACGAAGCCGTGTCTTCATGGAGAAAATTATTAGGACCAACAAATTCCAGCATTGCAAGGAGTGAACTTCCTCAGAGCATAAGGGCAAGGTTTGGAACTGATGGCACAAAGAATGCAGCTCATGGTTCAGATTCTATTTCTTCAGCTGCTCGTGTAAGTATAGAAGACCTATACTTTAAATGTTATCAGTCACAATTTTGAAAGCAAGTAAAAGAATACATTACCTATTTATTAATTTAAGTAATGCCTGTACATAGCTTTATTAAACATTATATGCTTCAATCCTGCCTCTCTGCATGCTTTTATCACACATTTTGTGACCCAGAATGCACATGCCGTTGGAGCATGACAGGTAAAATATAAAAGGTGAAAAACTAGCTAGGTATAGGTATCTTAAATGAACATTTCAGTGTGAAATTAAAAATGTGTAAATAGATAGGCTGTGCAAAATAAACAATGTTTCTAATATAGTTAGTTAGCCAAAAATGTAATGTATAAAGGCTGGAGTGACTGGATGTGTAACATAATAGCCATAACACTACTTCCTGGTCCTATACAAGAAGACCAACCAGATTTTGTTACGTTTCAGTACATGTATATAATCATGTTGCTGACTTGTAGGCTTATTTATTAAAGGTTGGGTTTTAGCGGTTTTTGAAACCATGACTGAAATTACAGACTCTGAACCCACAAACTCTAAACCCACAATTTTCATTGAATTTATTAAAATTTAAGATTAAAAAAGTATGAATGAAAAAAGTGCAGAGCAATCCGAAAAAACAAACCCGGAAAACCACAAATTTTTCTTGGTTTGTGGAAAAAAATCCCAATTCGATAGTTAGTAAATGACGCCCTAAGTGTATGGTCATAAGGTGGCCATACATGGATAGATCCGCTCGTTTGGCGATGTCAAACAGTCGGATCGCGGGAACGAACAGATGCAACGAACAGATGCGGGCGCGATCCGACGGGATTTTTAATCCCATCCGATCGAGATCTGGCCGACTTTCGGCCGGATCTCGATCGGGGAAGCCCGTCGGGGGCCCCCATACACGGGCCAATAAGCTGCCGACTCGGTCTGTCTGCAGCTTTTATCGGCCCGTGTATGGCCACCTTTATTCCATTTTGGGTTGGCAGATAACCACTGATCTTGGGAAGGCAGAGTTATCAGCCAAACTGATGTTTTGTTCTGGTCATTTCACTCAACTGGTATTCAATATGCTGTTCAAGTTTCCCTTTACAAGCACTTAAAGAGATACTGACACCAGAAATTGAACCTTTTTTTACATCTTACATAAAATTGACTTCTTATAATTTTGCCATAAAGTACTGTATTTGCCCAATGCTTTTACATTACCTATCTGACTCCCTGTGATCGCCATATTTGTGCAGCAGGAGACCGTTAGCATTAGAAAATTTAACTAAATATTAACTGAAAGGCGAACCACCCCTTTAAACAGGCCCTGCTACACTGGATTTTAATATACTGTAGAGTGCAGGCAGACATGGAAAATGGGTCCCTGCACTCTTACCACTCAAACACTTCTTTCCCAAATAGAATAAATTACCCCTTTATTGGGTGTGCAGTCTAAGGTCACCAGGTTTCTCTGTTTCTGTTGTCCATAATAAACTCTTCACGATCCTCTCCTTTTCAGTCAGCTAACTGGTTACTTAAAAGAACTGTGTTTAACTCCCTAATACTGCGCACATTCTTTAACAGCTTATTTCTGTCTGCCTGACCTAATCACTGATTAGCTCTGTTAAAACATATCTGCATAAATCCTTGGCACACATTTTGAAGCCCGTTTCTGGTATTTTCAATTAAACCTGCTAACTAATTGTGAATCAAATGAAACACAAACCCAGACAGAATATAGCAAAAAAAAGAACTGACCTAATTTCAGTGCTGATTCACTCTGGGAACATGGAAAACTGGGTTTTAATGCAGATTATATGGATTGAGTCTGATCTGTTGGAGGGTTTAATATTGTTATAGAATGCCTGTGGTTTATAAACAATAGAGTTTTGTTTCCATCTCTTCACATAGCCTAACTTGAACGAGAGTTCTGGCGCTCCATCTCAGACAAAAAAACCTGGTATGATAACCTGGGTGAAACTAGCTGTTTTGTAACTAGCTTTAGGGCAAGGCGAGACGTGGCATTTTTACGTTGCGTTTTTAAAAAAGCTCTGTCGGGCGTAAATATGCATAAACTGCACTATCACTGAAAATGCACTTTGGCAATTCTCACAGGGCGGTTGCAAGCTGAAATCGGCCATGGGACGCCAGTATTGGCGTTTTTTAGCAGAAAAACATCAAGAAACTACCAAATAGACTCTATGGGGCAAATTTACTAACCTCGAAAATTCACCAGCAATGGCTTTGCTCACATCGAAACACTTCGCCAGGCATAGATTCGCCAGGATAACGCTAATTCACTATATCTGAATTGCATCCAGGGCGCCGAACGCTGGCGAAGTTGCGCTAGCGTTACTGCGACAAGCGAAGTTGCAATAGCGTTGCCTCATTTGCATACGGCGGGGAGTTAAAGTTGAATGGACGTATATGTTGCAGCAAATACATTACACTACACAAGCCGAGGGAAGCTTAATTAAAGAAAATAGAGTTTTTATATTGCCCTACACATGAGCCCAGTGTATAGTTTATGTGCCATATGTTAGGAAATGTAGGGGAGAACTGGGTACCCCAGAAAAAATGTACGACCTTTTGCAGCCTATCACCCTGAAAAATGAAAAGTCGCCAGCGTTTTTTGGGACTTAGAAAAATTTTCAACTATTTTTTGAGGAAGTCCTATCTACTCTATTGCACTTCGCCTGGTCTGAGGTGGCGAAGGCAAGTCTGGTGCAAGAGATAACGTTCAGTAAAATGCGCATCTTAGGGAATTTGCGTAGTTACGTCCATTCGCCAGAGCGCAAATTCGCTAGGCGTTAGGGAGCGAAGTACCAATAGAGTCTCGCTAATCTCCTTCGCTAGTGAAGTTATGCTAGCGTTAGTTACTTCGCCCTTTAGTAAATTTGCCCCAATCTGCAAGTTTGAAACCACACTTTACGTAAATATGCAGCGTATTTTAAATATGGCGTCCAAATTCTCTAGCGAGATAAATGACGTGTGTAAGTTTTTACGGCCTGTAACGTAATTACATTGCGTATTAACGATCATTCCTGCTCCATTTTGCATGTAAATAGTTTTTCCATTTCTAAATAGCTTTTCTATTTCCAGCCAGCGGAATTATGAGAAATGAGAACAAAGTGCATATTGGGAAAGGAAACCTACGTACTGAAAAACGCATGTTGACGGAGGCGCGTGGTTTCAATGGCGTATTTACGCCTGACGGAGCTTTTTTAAAAACGCAACTTTAAAAACGCCATGTCTGGGCTTGCCCTAAAAATGTGCGCACCCTTATTATTTCTCTGCATGGCTTATCTGTTTTGTAGTTCCATATACTAGAAAGTATATATATATATATATATATATATATATATATATATATATATATATATAGTATATACATGGCCATTGAGAGACAAGCTTTTAAACTCCAGCAACTGCTAATAGAACTCTTAATATCACTAGTAGAGGGACACTGGGAGTTTTATTCATAATGCAGCCCATGTTGTCCTTTTACCAACCATTTTTTTAACAGGTGTGCTAGTCTTGGAATTAAAATTATTTTTTTTACCTGTTACTAGGAATTAGAATTTTTCTTTCCATCAAGTGGAGGACGTTCTCCAAAAAATACTGCAAAATTCACAGACTGTACTTGCTGTGTTATTAAGCCCCATGCTGTTTCTGAAGGTGAGTATGACACTATTCTGTTGTTCACATACTAAAGAAAATCACAGTGAAACTTTCACAGGAGTAGCTGTTAAAAGACATACATTTACATATACTGTAAAAAAAAACCTTTTATACAACTATGGCTTGATATGCCTACTGTATTTTTGTTCATCGAGAACAGTCTCAAAATAAAGAATGAATTAAAAAACAATGTTTTCCCATTATATGATGATGATGGAGAACACTGTTTACCATATTGTGTACAACTGTCCTCAAACTGTAAAAACCTGTTGGGTTCCTATCTGTTTTATATCAAATTGGCATATTTATTAAATCTTTTACTGTTTATATCAATACGTCAATTTCTCAGAATATATTTGATAACGTTGAGCATTTAAACTCCATTCTGTGCTGTGGGGTCTTGAAGCTCAGTGGCACCCTGCTGCATTTTTAAGCTCCTGGAAATTAACGAGCATTAAATTATAATTATCTCATTGCAAATTAAAGAAAGGCTTAATGTTTTGGAAAATGCACTTTCCCTGCACTTTAACAAATTATTAAAGCATTGAAAAGAGCTTTGTATATCATAAACCATTGTCTTAAACTGTCGGTATAGTTCAAATCAGCCTCTATGTAGTGGCAAGTTTGGAGAAAGGAAAATGCAATAATGTAGGAAAAGTTCATTGTCTACTGTACCATTCTCCACAAAAATAAGAACAATTATTTGCCTAAAATCAATATGGTGTGTTTTATGTACATACTAAATAAAATTGCAGCAATTTCAGCCTTCCATGTACTGTCCATGTTCAGTGTACCATCCAAATATACAGTATTAGCTGTCCAAGACCTTACAAAACTTTTTAGCATCATGTGTGGACAAGCACTTAAATGGTTAAGCTAAGGCTTTCCCAGCACCTTGATAATTAATACTTATCATGGCATCACCAGTGACATTATGGGGGCTTGTTGTGCAGACTGATACTTCCCTACTCTCTGTGCTTTAAGGCTGCACTCATCTATGCAGGCTGTCTTCATCTTATCAGGCTGTGTCTGGTAAGTTATTTACTGATGTAGCAGGTTGAACGCGATCCACGTATCATACCTTTTTTCGACTTAACATACTATGTTACTATGGTGTGCCCAAAAAAGTAAAATTAAGTCACTTTTTCCATTATTGGAAAAGTAAAAAATACATACTTCTATTTATACACATATTCGATGTACCTTAATTAATCATTGCTGTATCAAAAATGACAAAGTGTTCATATAATCCTAATGTCTCAATTGTACCCTAACCTTTAGTTTGTAAACTCTAATCTCTAGGTCCTTCTAACCCTATTGTACTCTGTAATCCTTGTTTGTTATCCACCATTTATTCCCTGTTTGCTATAACTGCAGTAAAGCACTGCGTATCTTGACAGCGATATATAAATAAATGATGATGATGATGATACACATCTCTGTAATTCAGTATTATATAATGTGTCCACAAAGATCTGCCCCTTTTCTATACTAGTCCCAAATATGGCTGGAGTGTAGTGTAGGAGTGTTGTAACAAAGTTTTACTGTCTGTACCAGTATAGCTCATTTTTTTAATGAGACTACAAGCTTGTTCAGCTAACAGCCTCTCACATGGAACATCAGACGTGTCAAACTGCCCAATCAAGTTCAATTTCCCACCACTTTCCATATACAAAGCAGTTAGCCCATGGGCTAGTTGGCTGGATATCCCAAATATCAACGTGTATACAATAGGTTTTTAACATAATGTTAAAAACCTATTGTACACACTTTGATATTTGGGATATCCAGCCATGGTTTATCACGTGGATGAGATTCAATTTGTGAAGAAAAAACTTTCCTCCTTATTCACTTCGAGTTTTTTTCTAAAGACTTCAATAACATAGTAAGTATGGTTGAAAAAAGACACACATGTCCATCGAGTCGAACCTTTTTTTTTTTTTTTTTTTTATTAACTACCTATCTGCCAGTTGATCCAGAGGAAGGCAATAAAACCCACCTGAAGCCTCTCCAATTTGCCTTAGAGGGGGAAAAATTCCTTCCTGACTCCAAAATGGCAATCGGACTATTCCCTGGATCAACTTGGACTATGAGCTATTTCCCATAACCCTGTATTCCCTCACTTGCTAAAAAGCCATCCAACCCCTTCTTAAAGCTATCTAATGTATCTGCCTGTACAACTGATTCAGGGAGAGAATTCCACATCTTCACAGCTCTCACTGTAAAAAACCACTTCCGAATATACAATAGAGTTTTCGCTTGATAAACCATGAGATAGGTTTTTCTTCTGGTGTTTTAATAGAACTGTATTGCATAATGTCTTGTCTCTGTATGAATGAATGATGATACACCTCATGATTTTGTGTACTGCTTTAGATGTCACAGTGGAAGATAAATTATATTTTCATGCCAATGTGCCTTAAATGTTCTGAAATTATTCGCATTTTATGGCTCAGTGCATAGGCTTTCTGTAGCTGCTTTATATATTAATGGAAGCCATTCTTTATTTATTACATTTGTGCAAGTTGAAAGATTCTTATGAACACATGTTTAACACAGCTGTGCTTATATTATTCTGAAATCCAGTTGGTAATGACATATAGTTATAGACAATAAAACGCTTGAGAATTGCTTTTTTATTTTACATACTGGAAAGGCATAAATAACTGTTATACGGTATTTCATAATACAGGCATGGGACCTGTTATCCAAAATGCTCTGGACCTGGGATTATATGGATAAGGGATCTTTTCTTAAAAGCATTTAAATTTAATTTAATCCAATAGAATTGTTTTGCCTCCAGTAAAGAATAATGATATCTTAGTAAAGATCAAGTACAAGGTACAGGTCTGGGATCCGTTGGAACCCGTTATGCAGAAAGCTCTGAAGGCTCCCACAGACTCCAAGTAATTAAACTTTTTTTAAATTATATCCCTTTTCTCTGTAATAATAAAACAGTACCTTGTACATGATCCAAACTAAGGGGCCCATTTACTAACAATTTCTATATTTCGTAAAAGCTCCAAAATTTGAAATGTATTCAATGTATATAAAGGTATATATAAAGTATATTTAATGTATATAAAAGTAAAAAAAAACACGAAAAACTTTACCAAACTTCACCAAATAATTGTTGAGGTGCTATAGAAGTCCATGGAAGCTGCCCTGATTTTATTGGGCCACTTTTTTCTCAAATTGGACTTTTAGATGTTTTTGGATTTTGTTTCACTAGGATTTTTCCGAAAAACTTGAATTTTTAGAGGTTTTTGAGGTATTTGTATTATTTAGTGCATCGTTCAGCGGTTTTTTTTTTCGTTCACAGTTTTTATGTTCGGATCTTTTAACAAATTCAATGACATTCATGGTTTTAGAGTTTAGTCGTGGTTTCCAAAACCTCTAAAACCCAACCTTTAATAAATAAGCCTCCTAAATATAATTAATCCTTATTGGAGACAAACCAAGCCCATTGGGTTTATTTAATGTTTTCATGATTTTATCGTAGACTTAAGGTATGCAGATCCAAATTATGGAAAGATTCTGGAATCTGGAAAACCCCAGGTCCCGAGGATTCTGGATAACAGAACCCTTAACTGTACAATTTTATTATTACAGAGATAAAAGAAATAATTTTTAAAATTAAAAATTTTAATTACTTGAATAAAATGATGTCTGTGGGATATGACCTTCCTGTAATTCTGAGCTTTCTGCATAATGGTTTTTCTGGATAACAGATTCCATACCTGTACAGGGCAGATACTAAAAAACTATGGTTGCTTTAAAGGAATTGTTAAGTGTATGTATAAAAACTGAGTAAATAGATTGGCTGTGCAAAATAAAACATGTTTTCAATATAGTTAGTTAGGCAAAAATGTAATGTAATAGGCTGGAATGACTGGATGTCTAACATAATAGCCAGAACACTTCCTGCTCTCTTGGCTTCCACTGATTGGTTACAAGGGAGTAGCCAATCAGTGACTTGAGGGGGGGGGCTCATGGGTCATAACTGTTGATTGATTTGATGATTTACTTTTTCACTGTGATAATAAAACAGTACCTTGAACTTGATCCAAACTAAGATATAGTTAATCCTTATTGGAAGCAAAACCAGCTTATGAGGTTTATATAATATTTACACGATTGTCTAGTAGACTTGTATGCAGTGGCCCAATAATTTAACATTACTTTCCTTAACATTATATAAAGTATACAAAAATTGCTATAGTGAAGCCTTCATAATATCAGTCAGTCTAGAGACAGAGCAAGTCATTTAACACCATTCAACACTAAAAAACATTTTTTAAAATAGGACCACTATGTGAAATGTCACAATATATACAGATCCTCACAGGCTGTATGTATTGCATGTGAAACAGAACAAATATTCATTTTGCGTGCTTTGTAGTTGTACAGTGACATTCCTAAAATATACATTTGTGATGTGGAATGTCTGTTTTCAAATGGTCATCATGTTTCTGGCTTCTCAGGATTAATGGAAACAGTATGACATGCATGTGCAGAGTCATGTGCTAATCATAAAGATTCTTTCAATTTTCCAAAGGTTAACAGAGTTTCATTTTAACATGAAAAAATTAAGCTTTAAAAATCTTCAAAATAATTTTGAAAAAGGCTGTCCCCTATAAAAAACACTGTGTGCACTAACTCGTACAACATTGTGTCCATTAGTGTTTCACATAGCCCAGTTTTCATGCAGACCAGCTGGGTGCCTCTCAGGGTCGGATTTACAAAGCAGCCGCCGCTGTCGTTCATCACCTCCATCCCCTCCCTTTTATTCGCTCAAATTTTCATCCTTGGGACTGAAGCAATGGGGATTGGTGCACGGAAAATGTAAAGAATTATTGTATCTCTTGTGCATCCCCAGTGTTTCTGAACCAATGTGGTTGGGCAGCATGCCGCTCCCTAAAATCCACAAATCCAGGCCTGGGGCCTCTTTTGGGTAAGAGTTATAAGTATAAGTTAAGAGGGCTTCTTGCCAACAATGAGAACACGTGGGGTTTTTACATTGTGATTTTAAAAGCGTAGGCACTGGCATAAATTCACACACAGAATCATACTAAGCTGGTATTGTGCGTTTTTCAGACAGGTGTTTGTATTTCCTCTGTCATGTTCCCGTCTCCCCTACCGAGGGAGAACCCTAGGGTGCATCATAACATAATTATAACACGCAAGCCACGCCACTATCATGTAAACGTTACAAGACTTCTTGCAAGAGTTTTAGGGGCAAATGTACTTAAAGGGATCCTGTCATTGGAAAACATTTTTTTTTCAAAACGCATCAGTTAATAGTGCTACTCCAGCAGAATTCTGCACTGAAATCCATTTCTCAAAAGAGCAAACAGATTTTTTTATATTCAATTTTGAAATCTGACATTGGGCTAGACATTTTGTCAATTTCCCAGCTGCCCCTGGTCATGGGACTTGTGGAGAGAAATGCTTTCTGGCAGGCTGCTGTTTTTCCTTTTCAATGTAACTGAATGTGTCTCAGTGAGACATGGGTTTTACTATTGAGTGTTGTTCTTATATCTACCAGGCAGCTGTTATCTTGTGTCAGCGAGCTGTTATCTGGTTACCTTCCCATTGTTCTTTTGTTTGGCTGCTGGGGGGGAAAAGGGAGGGAGGGTGATATCACTCCAACTTGCAGTACGGCAGTAAAGAGTGATTGAAGTTTATCAGAGCACAAGTCACGTGACTTGGGGCAGCTAGGAAATTGACAATATGTCTAGCCCCATGTCAGATTTCAAAATTGAATATAAAAAAATCTGTTTGCTCTTTTGAGAAATGGATTTCAGTGCAGAATTCTGCTGGAGCAGCACTATTAACTGATTCATTTTGAAAAAAAAAAAATTCCATGATAGTATCCCTTTAAGGTCAAATATCGAGGGTTAATAAAACCCTCGATATTCGACTGCCGAATTGAAATCCTTCAAATTCGAAATTCAACATTTTAAACCTTTTTTCCTTCACTCGAGCTAAGTAAATGGGCCCCTTAAAGTCCACGGTTTCAAAATACAGGTATGGGAACCATTATCCGGAAACCCTGTTATCCAAAAAGCTCAGAATAACGGAAAAGGCTGTCTCCCATAGACTCCATTATAAGCAAATAATCTAAAGTTTAAAAAATGATTCCCTTTTTCTCTGTAATAGTGAAACAGATCCTTGTATTTGATCCAAACCAAGATATAATTAATCCTCATTGGAAGCAAATGCAACTTATTGGGTTTATTTAATGTTTACATGATTTTCTAGTAGATTTAAGGTATGAAGATCCAAATTACAGAAAGACCCATTATCCGGAAAGCCCCAGGTCCCGAGCATTCTGGATAATAGGAGCAATACCTACCTGTACAGCATGTTTTAGCCAAGTGTATTTCCTACCTATCATATCATAATTTGTTCTATGGGTAGAGAATTTTAAGTGCATATTGGTGCTTCAGCCAAAAAAGCAAATGAAGGTATTTGCTGGCAGACGTAGACTTCTAATTTCCTAGTGACTTTACTGTAGTGCATATTCCATTGTTGCCTATAGATTTCTCCAATGTCTGAATTTTTAAAAACACGACTTAAAAACATTTGCAGCCTGCTCTTCACTGTACACCACAGGTGTAGGTCTTTATACTCCGGCACGGAGCAAAGTTTAATTCTAGGCTTCACTCTAGCCAAGATTCTAGTTCCTACAATGTCTTGCATGTTCTGTAAGTAACAGACTTATAAAGAAGGAGAACAATAAAAATGTATTTGTATTATGGGAAATAAAGTATTGAATGGATGAAAGCTGACTGCTCCTAAACTGGTTCAATCTAGTCAGGACCAGTGGTGAAAAGGGAAAGAGTTACTGCTTTAAATAGCAATTGTAACTTTAATCTTTTGTTGTTTTTTGCCTTGAACTCTTTACATGCTACATACAGTGTGATATGAATCTACCGTGCTGACAAGAAAGTACCAGGGTGCCAGCACATTTCTGTGTTTCTTTCTGAATTATGCTATGATTACAGGCAACATGTCCACAGAAAGGTTTAACCCTTTCCCTGCCAGCCGTTTTGTCCTAGATGCGAACATCTACTGCCAAGCAGTTTTTAGATATTTTGCACTCTTTCACTTTAAGGGCCCTTCCTGGGGCGGTCTTTTAGTTTACCCAGGAAAACAATATATTGTTTTTTTCAGGACAACCTGAACTTTCAAAATATGCAAGAATTTTGGTGTAATTCTACTTCTGTAAAAAAATATAGGCTTCTAAGTGTCCAATAAAATGAAAAAAATCATGTTTCACAAAGAACAATCACATATATCAGAAACATTATTTACTTTATGTATGAGAACACAGCTGATTTGGAAAGGTCTATGTCTCCTGAACGCGGCAATACCAAATATATATAGTTTTATGGAGATTTCTCACTTGTATAGATCAAAATCTACAAGCAGTACACTAGCAAATGTCCAAAGCACCGCTCCCCAAACGGCATACTTCTGATTACAAGGCCAAACATTCCACTAACAGTAGGTTTACCCTAGAAAACTACCCATTATTAGAAAGAACAGATTCTGGTGAATCAAAAATGGGTAAACATATCGTTGTACTCCAAACTACCAAGTTGCAATTGTTTCCTAAAGTTATAATGTTTTATAGAAATTGGTGAATTTTTTGAAAAATGACCTCAAAGCTTCCAATCTACAGAATCGTATCTCCCACACATCATTAGGTATCAATGTAAAACACCCCAAATATGAAAGCCTGGGGTCCACTGAACAGTTTGATGCCAAATATGTATAGGTGTACCCAAGCATGTGACATATAGGGGCCCTAAAATGTAGACACCTCATTTGAGCTATCAGTTCTGTAATTCCAGATACTGCAAAATCAACACATTTGCATCGTTTTGGGGTGGGGTAAAAGTAAAAAAAAATAAGTTCACCCCAGAAAACCATATATTTTCGGAAAGTACACATTCCCACGAATCTAAATTGGGTATGCATGTCTTTGTACTACAAAGTACCAAGCCGCAAACCATTCCTAAATTTGGTGATTTTGGTGACATTTCCAAAAATCACCTCAAAATTTCTACCCTGCAGCATCGTATTACCCACATACTTTTAGGTATCAAGAGAAATCACCCCAAATATGAAAGCCTAGGGTCCTCTGAACAGTTTGATGCCCAATATGTATAGGTGTACCCAAGCACGAGGCATACAGGGGCCCCAAAAGGAAGACCCCCATATGGTCTGTCATTTCAGGTACTGCAAAATCAACACATTTACATCGTTTTGGGGGGGTCAAAAGTAGAAAAAAGTGGGTTCACCCCAGAAAACCATATATTTTCGGAAAGTACACATTCCCACGAATCTAAATTGGGTATGCATGTGTTTGTACTCCAAAGTACAAAGCCGCAAACCATTCCTAAATTTGGTGATTTTGGTGATATTTCCAAAAATCACCTCAAAATTTCTACCCTGCAGCATCGTATTACCCACATACTTTTAGGTATCAAGCAAAATCACCCCAAATATGAAAGCCTAGGGTCCTCTGAACAGTTTGATGCCCAATATGTATAGGCGTACCCAAGCACGTGGCATACAGGGGCCCCAAAAGGAAGACCCCCATATGGTCTGTCATTTCAGGTACTGCAAAATCAACACATTTACATCGTTTTGGGGGGGTCAAAAGTAGAAAAAAGTGGGTTCACCCCAGAAAACCATATATTTTCGGAAAGTACACATTCCCACGAATCTAAATTGGGTATGCATGTGTTTGTACTCCAAA
Organism: Xenopus laevis; assembly: GCF_017654675.1. Taxonomy (NCBI): domain Eukaryota; kingdom Metazoa; phylum Chordata; class Amphibia; order Anura; family Pipidae; genus Xenopus; species Xenopus laevis. The sequence goes on along the minus strand of NC_054374.1, from coordinate 47,197,650 downwards.
GTACAAAGCCGCAAACCATTCCTAAATTTGGTGATTTTGGTGATATTTCCAAAAATCACCTCAAAATTTCTACCCTGCAGCATCGTATTACCCACATACTTTTAGGTATCAAGCAAAATCACCCCAAATATGAAAGCCTAGGGTCCTCTGAACAGTTTGATGCCCAATATGTATAGGTGTACCCAAGCACGTGGCATACAGGGGCCCCAAAAGGAAGACCCCCATATGGTCTGTCATTTCAGGTACTGCAAAATCAACACATTTACATCGTTTTGGGGGGGGGCAAAGGCAGAAAAAAGTAATTTCACCCCAGAAAACCATATATTTTCGGAAAGTACACATTCCCACGAATCTAAATTGGGTATGCATGTCTTTGTACTACAAAGTACCAAGCCGCAAACCATTCCTAAATTTGGTGATTTTGGTGACATTTCCAAAAATCACCTCAAAATTTCTACCCTGCAGCATCGTATTACCCACATACTTTTAGGTATCAAGAGAAATCTCCCCAAATATGAAAGCCTAGGGTCCTCTGAACAGTTTGATGCCCAATATGTATAGGTGTACCCAAGCACGTGGCATACAGGGGCCCCAAAAGGAAGACCCCCATATGGTCTGTCATTTCAGGTACAGCAAAATCAACACATTTACATCGTTTTGGGGGGGTCAAAAGTAGAAAAAAGTAAGTTCACCCCAGAAAACCATATATTTTCGGAAAGTACACATTCCCACGAATCTAAATTGGGTATGCATGTCTTTGTACTACAAAGTACCAAGCCGCAAACCATTCCTAAATTTGGTGATTTTGGTGACATTTCCAAAAATCACCTCAAAATTTCTACCCTGCAGCATCGTATTACCCACATACTTTTAGGTATCAAGAGAAATCACCCCAAATATGAAAGCCTAGGGTCCTCTGAACAGTTTGATGCCCAATATGTATAGGTGTACCCAAGCACGTGGCATACAGGGGCCCCAAAAGGAAGACCCCCATATGGTCTGTCATTTCAGATACTGCAAAATCAACACATTTACATCGTTTTGGGGGGGTCAAAAGTAGAAAAAAGTGGGTTTACCCCAGGAAACCATATATTTTCGGAAAGTACACATTCCCACGAATCTAAATTGGGTATGCATGTGTTTGTACTCCAAAGTACAAAGCCGCAAACCATTCCTAAATTTGGTGATTTTGGTGATATTTCCAAAAATCACCTCAAAATTTCTACCCTGCAGCATCGTATTACCCACATACTTTTAGGTATCAAGCAAAATCACCCCAAATATGAAAGCCTAGGGTCCTCTGAACAGTTTGATGCTCAATATGTATAGGTGTACCCAAGCACGTGGCATACAGGGGCCCCAAAAGGAAGACCCCCATATGGTCTGTCATTTCAGGGACAGCAAAATCAACACATTTACGTCGTTTTGGGGGGGTCAAAAGTAGAAAAAGGTATGTACACCACAGAAAACCATATATTTTCGGAAAGTACACATTCCCACGAATCTAAATTGGGTATGCATGTGTTTGTACTCCAAAGTACCAAGCCACAAACCATTCCTAAATTTGGTGATTTTGGCGACATTTCCAAAAATCACCTCAAAATTTCTAGCCTGCAGCATCGTATTACCCACATACTTTTAGGTATCAAGAGAAATCACCCCAAATATGAAAGCCTAGGGTCCTCTAAACAGTTTGATGCCCAATATGTATAGGTGTACCCAAGCACGTGGCATACAGGGGCCCCAAAAGGGAGACCCCCATATGGTCTGTCATTTCAGATACTGCAAAATCAACACATTTACATCGTTTTGGGGGGTCAAAAGTAGAAAAAAGTAGGTTCACCCCAGAAAACCATATATTTTCGGAAAGTACACATTCCCACGAATCTAAATTGGGTATGCATGTCTTTGTACTACAAAGTACCAAGCCGCAAACCATTCCTAAATTTGGTGATTTTGGCGACATTTCCAAAAATCACCTCAAAATTTCTACCCTGCAGCATCGTATTACCCACATACTTTAGGTATCAAGAGATATCACCCCAAATATGAAAGCCTAGGGTCCTCTGAACAGTTTGATGCCCAATATGTATAGGTGTACCCAAGCACGTGGCATATAGGGGCCCCAAAAGGAAGACCCCCATTTGGTCTGTCATTTCAGATACTGCAAAATCAACACATTTACATTATTTGGGGGGGGACAAAGGTAGAAAAAAGTACGTTCACCCCAGAAAACCATATATTTTCGTAAAGTACACATTCCCCTGAATCCAAATTGGGTATGCATGTCTTTGTACTCCAAAGTACCAAGCCACAAACCATTCCTAAATGTGGTGATTTTGGTGACATTTCCAAAAATCACCTCAAAATTTCCACCCTGCAGCATCGTATTACCCACATACTTTTAGGTATCAAGACAAATCACCCCAAATATGAAAACCTAGGGTCCTCTGAACAGTTTTATGCCAAATATGTATAGGTGTACCCAAGCACGTGGCATATAGGGGCCCTAAAATGAAGACCCCCCCCATATGGTCTGTCATTTCAGGTACTGCAAAATCAACACATTTACATCGTTTTGGGGGGGGCAAAAGTAGAAAAAAGTAAGTTCACCCAAGAAAACCATATATTTTTGGAAAGTACACATTCCCACGAATCTAAATTGGGTATGCATGTGTTTGTACTCCAAAGTACAATGCCGCAAATCATTCCTAAATTTGGTGATTTTGGTGACATTTCCAAAAATCACCTCAAAATTTCCAACCTGCAGCATCGTATTTCCCACATACTTTTAGGTATCAAGATAAATCACCCCAAATATGAAAGCCTAGGGTCCTCTGAACAGTTTGATGCCCAATATGTATAGGTGTACCCAAGCACGTGGCATATAGGGGCCCCAAAAGGAAGACCCCCATATGGTCTGTCATTTCAGATACTGCAAAATCAACACATTTACATCGTTTTGAGGGGGGCAAATGTAGGAAAAATTAAGTTCACTCCAGAAAACCATATATTTTCGGAAAGTACACATTCCCACGAATCTAAATTAGGTATGTATGTGTTTGTACTACAAAGTACGAAGCCGAAAACCATTCCTAAATTTGGTGATTTTGGTGACATTTCCAAAAATCACCTCAAAATTTCTACCCTGCAGCATCGTATTACCCACATACTTTTAGGTATCAAGAGAAATCACCCCAAATATGAAAGCCTAGGGTCCTCTGAACAGTTTGATGCCCAATATGTATAGGTGTACCCAAGCACTTGGCATATAGGGGCCCCAAAAGGAAGACCCCCATATAGTCTGTCATTTCAGGTACTGCAAAATCAACACATTTACATAGTTTTGGGGGGGCAAAGGTAGAAAAAAGTATGTCCGCCCCAGAAAACCATATATTTTTGGAAATTACACATTCCCGCGAATCCAAATTGGGTATGCATGTCTTTGTACTCCAAAGTACCAAGTCGCAAGCCTTTCCTAAATTTGGCGATAAAAGCAACGGTTTTTACATTTCTGAAAATCGTCTAAAAATATTGCAATTGGCCGCATTTATCTCACCCAACTTCTTACATACAATTGTAAAACACAATAAATACTGATGCCAAGGGTCTACTGAACAGTTTTATGCCCAATATGCATTGATATACCAAGGCAGCTGGCATGTGCGGACCCCAAATGTAAATAGTGAATATGAGTTTTCTCTGCTGCCGATTCGCCTTCTGTAAACATAGACCCTTGACTTCATATTATGTGCCTCAAGACCCTCCTAACAGCAAAGACCCCCCAAAACCATATGTTTTTGGAAAGTACACATTCTGACGAAAACAACCAAGATAAAGACGTCTTTCTACAGCAAAGTACCAAACTGCAAAACATTTATAAACATAGATTTTTACATTTCTGAAAATCGCCTAAAAATGTTGAAGTATGCCACATTTATCTCACACAATGTTTTACGTACAAAGAAAAATCACCCCAAATATGGACATCAGAGGTCTACTGAATAGTTTGATGCCCAATATGCATAGATTTACCAAAGTATATGGTGTGTACGGCCCCAAATGTAAAATGTGCATATGAATTTTCACGCTGGCCAACTAAGCTGCAGAAAAGAGAGCCCCAACTGTGCGTTATGTGCCGTAAGACCCCCAAACTGTAAAAAGACCCCAGAAAACCATATATTTTTGGAAAGCATATATTCTGACGGATCAATCTAAGTAAAATAATATACCAAAGCACCAAACAGCAAAACTATACTAAAGATACATAAGGAACAATAATCCAGGAATAAAATTGCAATAAAACCACAAAAATTGTGCAAATCAATGAAATAACAAAATAACTGCACCGACAGCGTAATTAGTGGCCGAAATCGATTATCCAATAGTCACGCTGCTATAATAAACAGTTTTTATGGGTAAAAAAAACACAAATTGGTGAAATGAAAAAGTAAAAAAAATAAAATGTGTATACATGTGTGTACACTTCCAAGAATTGTGTGACAGTGTATAAGTGTGTATATAAGTGTATATAAATGCATATAAGTGCATATAAGTGGAAAATGAAAAATGGAAAAAAAACGTTTTTTTTTTTTTTTTTTTACTAAAATATGTGTGTATGTGTGTATAATGTAGGTAGGTGTATGCAAGTGTGTATAATGTAGGTAGGTGTATGCAAGTGTGTAAAATAAATGACACTTACCGTTTTTGGCTGATCTAAGAGCTGGAGAAGAGAGATCTGCAGATTCACAGCAAGCAGGAAGTGTGTGGGCGTCGCTGGAACAAGGTGAGCAGGAGGAAGCAGAGCAGCAAGGCAGACACGCGATTTGCTGTGTCTGCCTCTTTTAGGTCGGCCCTGCGACAATCCAGTCGCAGGACCGACATGACAGCCCCCCAGCCTCGTTGCCCAGGGGGCTGTCAATGCTGCTAAACCTCTGCAGAGGCGGCTAAAGCCGCTGATGCAGAGTACAGCATGTAAAACTGCAAGAACGTACAATGTACGTGCTTGGCAGTTAAAGCCCTTGCCTGCCAGAACGTACGGTGTACGTGCTTGGCAGGCAAAGGGTTAACCTTACCTTGAATTTTTTGGGATTGATTTTCTGGTCGAGACCTTAAAATACTGTACAATTGTCTGGGATAGCAGATAGTTGCTTATGTGCACATTGCTTTCTAAAAAGCAACTACTAGAATGATTTTATAAGTCTTGTTGAAACAAGGGGGGAAACAAGGAGCCTATGACTAAGTGCCCAGAAGGCACGAAATGCGTAAGGCCTCCCTCTGAGATGTTCCTTTTTGTATAAATAAAACTTTTTTACTTGCATCTATTTTTGGAGTGAAGTCCAGTTTTTGTGCCAGTCTACCATTGAAATCTACATGTCTTATTTTATTTTTATTTTATTAAGTTTTAGTAATGTTTCCTGGGCTTGTGTAGTGTAATGTACTTGCTGCAACATATACGTGCATTCAACTTTAACTTCCCGCCGTATGCAAATTAGCCAACGCTAGTGCAACTTCTTTGACCAGAAACCACGAACAATTCAGAGTTTTCGGGGTGAGCTCCAAAGTTTGCCTGTTTTTCGGCCTTATTTCTTCATAAATAAGGTCCATTTGGGCAATTGGAGTTGCTCAGGTTTCTAACTTAGAAATACTCAGATCAATTCTGACCTTGATAAATACTCCTCTTTCTGTAGCTTTTAACCTAGCCATGTCCTTTTACTGCTAGAGGGACCTTCGCTCAAAGAGAAATATTCTGTACTATTATAATCACTGCTGCAGTATTATTGCTTTGGGATTGGCCCATATGCTTCATTTCAATGTTTTATATTTATTCAGTATCTAATCACAATAATCAAACATTTTGTCATTGAAAGCAATTTATGTCAGAGTTTACTGTCACAATGAAAAGGGATAATGTATTCTATTCATTTGCATTTTGCACCTGATCCTATTCTTTTTACAAGGAAAACATGTACGCCAGTGGGGATAACAATCTAACTTCTCTATTTTATGCATGCAAATGCCACAAAACCAGCTATTCAACTTGGTGGAAGAAACCAGAGCACCTGGAGGAAACCAATACAAACCCAGGAAGGACTTACAGACTCCATGCATGTAGTGCCCTGTTCAGAATCACATCCCATATCTTAGCACTTGCATTTAGGAGCTGTTATATTGCTTGCCATGGCTACAACAATATTGATTGATTGAAGTGATTACATAAAGCACAGTAATGGGTTGATTTATCAAGGGTTGAAGTGAGAATTAAAATTTGGAATCCAAATTTTTAAGTTTTTTTTATAGCCAAAGCTGTCAAATTTGACTATGGAATTGTTAAAATTTGATTAGAGTTTTTTTTAAAAATTCAAATTAGATTTTCAAGATTTATCATGCACTGGCCCTTTAATATGTCGCATTCGACTATTCGCCACCTAAAACCTGCCAAATTGCTGTTTTAGTCAATGGAAGACGTCCTGGGATCAATTTGGATTTGTTTGCAGCCTTCCTGACTTTCTGAAAAAAAACTTGAATTTGTTTCAAGTTTTTGGGTCGATCCTATAAAATAAAATGTTTTTAATAAACTTTGATTGGTCAAATTTTGAGTTTATGGGAGTTTTTCAAAACTCACATGATCTCGAAATTCAACACTTGATAAATATGCCCCTTAGTAACCAAGAATTATATTGCGCTGTTTCCATGAAGCCTTTGTAGAAATACTCTAGTTAAGTTTGCATTACAATATTTTTAGAGATTGTTGTAGCCTATTAGCACTTTAAAGAGTCCCTGTTTTTTCATGCAAATATTAAAGGAAATATATACCTCTCATTTGCAATTATAATTGCACTATAATATATTGCTATACTCATTCACTCAGTTTTACTTTCTCTGTTGTGTGCTTGTAAATTAGCTAAGCATAGAGAAATATGTTTAAATTTATATTTTTTTCCCTGTAATTTTCTCTATATTTTACAAATATATTACAATGTGCTTTATTTTTCCAAAGATGCTGTTAAAGTATTATATGCCATTGTCCCATGGAAGGTTGGCCACAAGTTCTGTCATTTCCTAGAGGACCTCTGATGTACTTTTATTTATATGAACCCGGGTTCTTGGCTTGGTGGTCCTGGAGCATTGTGTGATGTTTTTGGGGGAATGCTTACCTGAACGGGTAAACTCCCTGGTTCAAATTCACTAAGCGCAGAAGCGCCGAACGCTAGCGTCAATTCGCAAGCGTCGGGCATTTTCGTTACTTCGCAAATTCACTAACGGACGCTGGTGTAATTTCGCTAGTGTAACTTCGCACCCTTACGCCTGGCGAATTTGCGCAACGAACGAAACTACGCAAATTCACTAACGCGCCCATTGTTCTGAACGCCACCTTTTACGCTAGACTTCCTTCGCCACCTCAGACCAGGCGAAGCGCAATAGAGTAGATAGGGATGGCTTCAAAAAAAGTGAAAATTTTTTCTAAGTCCCAAAAAACGCTGGCGGGTTTTCTATATTATGGGTGATAGGCTGAAAAAGATCGAAAATTTTTTTGGGGCTCCCCTCCTTCCCCCCAACATTTCCTAACTCATGGCAACTTAACTATACAGTGGGCACATGTGTATGGCAAAATAAAAATTTTTATTTATGTATGTTTTGAAGGTTTTCTAGGCATTTGTAGTGCTGATACGTATTTCTCCATTGAAATTTGAATTTGGCGCTGTATGCAAATTAACCATCGCTAGCGAAACTTTGCTGTGCTTGGCGAATTAACGCTAGCGCAACTTCACAAACTTATGCTACCCCTGTGCGCAACTTCGGATTTTAGTGAATTTGCGGAGCGCTGGCGAAACTACGCCTGGCGAAGTGGGGTGAAGTGCGGCGAATTTGCGCCTGGCGCAACTACGATTCTTAGTGAATTTGCCCCCCTGTGTTTATTTATACAGGTATACAGAATGCTTGGGGACCTTAGGGTTTCCGGATAAGGGATATTTCCATAATTTGAATCTCCATACCTTAAGTCTACTAAAAAAATCATTCAAACATTAAATAAACACAATAGAATTGTTTTAACTCTGTTAAAGGAACAGTCCTGTGTAAGAATAAAAGCTGGGTAAGTAGATAGTCTATGCAAAATAAAAAATGTTTTTAATATAGTTAGTTAGCCAAAAGTATAATTAATTAAGGCTGGAGCGAGTGGATGGCTAACAGAACAGAACTCAGCTTTCTGCTGAGTTAGTCAGCGACTTTAAGGGGGGCCACATGGAACATAACTGTTCAGTGAGTTTGCAATTGATCCTCAGCATTCAGCTCAGATTCAAGTCACTGATTGGTTAATGTCTGCTAACCAATCAGTGGAAACCAAGAAAGCTGCAAAGCAGGAAATAGTGCTCTGGCTATTATATAGTGAATAAAGTACCCCCTCTTGTAAAATATAAGGATATTATAAGTTACCAAGGAGTTTCATGACCATATAAAAACACGAGGCCGAAGGCCGAGTGTTTTTATACAGGTCATGGAACTCCGAGGTAACTTCTAATATCCTCATATTTTGCAACTGGGGGTACTTTATTTATTATAATACACAACTTTCAGTGAGTCATGTGACAGAAATGACATCAGAACTCACCGTTTATAACTGATGACATCAGAACTCACCGTTTATAAGGATATAATTTACAGGATATTAATGGTTTTTGTGTATTATATTCTATTATTCACTCCAGCCTTTATAAACTACATCAAAACATTAAAACTATATTGAAGACATTTTTTATTTTGCACAGATTATCTATTTACCCAGTTTTTATTTTTATACTAAACAATTCCTTTAAGGATTAATTATATCTTAGATAGGATCAAGGACTAGGTACTGTTTTATTATTACAGAGAAAAAGGAAATAATTTTTACAAATAAAATGGAGTCTATGTGAGATGGCCTTCCCATATAGTAGATTTCAGCATAGATCCCATACCTGTACCTGTAAAGACAAATCCTATAAGTATATATCATCATCATATACAGGTGTGGGACCTGTTATCCAGAATGCTCATAACTTGGGGCTTTCCAGATAATAATTTGGATCTTCATGCCTTAATGGTGGTTTTCTGCTAGAAAATCATGTAAACATTAAGGGGCCGATTCACTAACTTTGAGTGAAGGATTCGAAAGTAAAAAGCTTCGAATTTCGAAGTTTTTTTTGGGCTACTTCGACCTTCGACTACGACTTCGAATCGAAGGATTTGAAGTAAAATCGTTTGACTATTCGACCATTCGATAGTCGAAGTACTGTCTCTTTAAAAAAAACTTCGACCCCCTAGTTCGCCATCTAAAAGCTACCGAAGTCAATGTTAGCCTATGGGGAAGGTCCCCATAGGCTTGGCTAACTTTTTTTGATCGAAGGATATTCCTTCGATCGTTGGATTAAAATCCTTCGAATCGTTCAAAGGATTTTATCGTTCGAACGAAGGAATTATCCTTCGATCGTTCGATCGAACTATCTGCGCTAAATCCTTCGACTTCGATATTTGAAGTCGAAGGATTTTAATTCCTAGTCGAATATCGAGGGTTAATTAACCCTCGATATTCGACCCTTAGTGAATCGGCCTCTAAATAAATCCAATTGGCTATTTTTGCTTCCAATAAGGATTAATTATGTTAGTTTGGATCATGTACAAAGTACAGTACTGCTTTATTATTAGAGAGAAAAAGGGAAATGATTTTTAAAAATCTGGATTATTTGGATAAGATGGAGTCTATGGAAGACTTTCTGTAATTCGGAGCCTTCTGGATAACTGGTTTCCAAATAACGGATTCTGCACCTGTATTCTCTGTGCTAAGGACAATGATGCTGAAAATGTAAGGGTACAGTAAAAGAAAGTGTTGGTGACATGAAAACTATTGTCTGAAATATGGCAGTTTTCCTTTCCTGTCTTATAGATAAAATGGTTGGTGTATAAACTGGTATAGCCTACAAAAATTCTGTCTTCAATAGCTTTTGAGCAAAGCATTTGCCTGAAAATCATTGTTTTACTCTACCACCAGTCTATAATCATGTTTACATCTGAAGTACAGTTTAAAGAGCCAGCTTTTAATTTTTGTCTCTTGTGAACTGGCATGTTAGAAATCATGGCACATTATATATTTTTATTACTGTTACAAAGCTCACATTTCGCATTTTGCAAGATACGTCCTTTCATGGGGTGGCAAAATTAATTTGTACTTCATTTTCTTTTACTCAGGTCTAACTGGAAAAATCCTTAATGCAATATTGGATGCAGGCTTTGAGATCTCAGCAATGCGAATGGTAATTTATGATCTGAAAGAGAGTATACCTAGTTTTGCAAATTTAAATGCAACAGAAATGAAAATAATCATTCTGGATATAGAATGTTTCTATTACATGCTGGTCATTTCCCATTCTTATCTTTGTAATTAGCTTTTGTAACCTGTCAAGAACAGAACACACAAAATGGGGTATATACAGTAACTACGAATAAGCCTTTAGTAGAAATGTACACAGCTTAAATATAAGATCAGACTGTGCTGGTGTTAAAAATTGTGTTCTGGACAATGATGAATATAACCCTGAGAAAATCAACATTTATTTAAATAAGGTTTGCATAAATGAAATAAATGTAAGAAAACAAAAGTATTTTAAAAAGCGAATGAGGGAATGGGGTTTAATTTGGTTTGGTCCAAATAAACTAGCTCTTTTTTCTGAAATATGCTGTTTGGTAGGGTAAAAATGTGGTTACTGGTTACTTCCAGCTAACTCATTTTATATATTCATTTATAAAGTAGTTTTGAATAATAAAAATAAAATAAACAAGTTATATGGGTAATTTACAGCCATAAGTGGAGTGTGCAAAGTGCAATATCAGTTGCAATTTTTTATAAATGCTTTTTCCAATGATTCCAGCATCGTTGCTAAAACAATAGCAACTGATGAATTTAAAATTGTAGCAATGGCATTTTGGCCTAAATCAGACCGCATTGAGCTGAACATTTGAAAGTCATCATCATCATTTACACAGTGCAAGGCAGTTTATATGTGTTGTAATATTTTGTTTGTTGGTATTTTAGTTTTCCATCGAAAAAGCCAACGCTGAGGAGTTTTATGAGATATACAAAGGTGTGGTAGCTGAATTCAGTGTAAGTACAAGTCACAAGTCAATTGCTGCTCTCAATAAAATATGACTCAGAAGGTACTTTGATTGGACAATTTGCTGTATAAAACAACACTTTGCATTAGTATAGTGAGTTCAGTTAAGGCGATGGAGAAAGTGCATGCTTATAATAATAATTACACATATATTTTTGCTATCAGTAGCGCTTATTGTGCAAAATCAGAATTTAACTACAGCAGCATTTCTTCCATAGAACTAAGGGTAAAAGCACAAGGGAAAAATTCAGGCATTTTTTCCACAAAGTTTTGTATTCATTAAAAAAAACATGGCAGGCAAAACACCTGAAATTACTCTTTGTGCCATTGCCCAAAAGCTGACTGCCATTGCACTGCAAGCTGACTGGTTGGTTCCATGAGCCTATTGGAGGGACATTTCAATAAGCATTTTGGGTCGTCACACTCTATGCAGTAGAGTCAGTTGGGTATCACTAAAAATGGCATGTATATTATAGACCTGTGCTCGCACACCCTGGCCTTCCAATAAATGAATGTCTGGTGCACAATCCGGACAGACAACATAATCACTGGCATGCGAAGGCAGTTACAAGCAGGGATAAACCCTTGCTTTTTTATTGCAGCAGTGCCACGTTTCAGGGTAGTAACCCCAGCATTGGCTTGTAACTGCCTTTGTGTGCCAGTGAATTTTTTGTAATCACAAAAATGGCCCATGGGCATACAGGTTAAACTAAAGTACTTTAGTGATTGGAGAATCTAATCCACCAGGTCTAAGGGGTGATTGTATATCTAATTGCATATAAAATATGGAATTTTTTTTGTAAAGTACTCATTCACAAAAGATACTTGTGATACATGTTCCTTGCACATGCACCAATAGGACCACCCAATCTTCTCAGATAATGTGTGCAAAAGTGCATGCACTGAGACAAAGGAACACTGTACTGTAATCCTGAAAAAGGCAGTAATTCCAGGGTTCCCCCTTGGAGGTTGCCTCAATAAATTCAACTGACTATTGCTAAGTGAAACTCATTTTAATAGTGTCTATGAATGAGCTTCCTGGTGTTTACTTATAGCTGCAAACAATGGAGAAGAAAATGAAGAATAAGTTTGCTGTGGTACAATTGTCAGGGCCCGAAGGCTCAGTTTGTAGCTGCAGACCAAGGAGGAAGCAGTAGGCTTCAAAACACAGTTTGTGGTACAAAAGGGGTCAAGAAAAAGATTAATCAATCCATGCAAAAGGTCAATTCAGGCAGCAAAGGTTCTTAGTCAGGATCAGGAGTTCAATAACAATAAATCACACCCAGGAACACAACAGAGTTAAACTTATAATCGGGCAATGGCTGAAATCTCCTGGCGTCCTTTTATAGGTGAATTTGAGCACCAAAACATACTTGATGACGTCATGCGTCACGAGTTGACGTTGCGCATCGACGCTGCACATTTTGATGCTGGCCTCATGACATTTGAAGCAGTCGTGATGACGCTGCGTCCAGATTGAGACGCTGGCGTCGGATAGCTACGTGGTTCCCCCTGGGCGCCACCATCTTGGACAGGACGCCGCCATGGAAGGATGCGCCGGTGAACGCTCCTTACAATGATGAGTCATTGCTGAACACTGCATGTTCCCCATGCACAAAGCAATCTTGGCATGCCAAGGTGTGTGAGTGCGCTCTATCTTGAACGACACAGAAATCTTTACCACCTCAAAGGTGGATGAGATTCCTTAAAGGAGAACTAAATCTTAACTTAAAAAGTATGGTAGAAATGTACATTATGGTATGGGCTTCTGTACCAGCCCAAGGCAACCACTGCCCTTTAGCAGGGAAGATCTGTGCCTCCAAAGATGCCCCAGTAGCTCCTCATCTTCACTTCTGCTGATTCACTGCACATGCTATGTGCTGCTGTCACTTACAATATACAGTACAACTCACAATATACAGTACACATAGAATAAAAATGGCACAATATAAGGCTGATTAGTAATTAAAAAAACATAAAGAGACCACTCCAGCTCACCATTCCGATTCACTGCTCCCTTGCCAGTGTCCCCACTGTATCCACAGGCTGCTGGACGGCACTTATATTGCAAAAAAAATATTGCAGCAGGCTGCTGATATATATACCTAGGCCTATGATTTAGGGAGTTGTTCCTGAAATGCGTTAGGCGTATATATCAGCAGCCTGCTGCAATAAATTTTTTACCAGAAGTGCCATCCAGCAGCCTTTTTTGTGACGTGATTAGTAATTAATACAGATAATTACTACATGGCAGCACAGAAACCAGTGCAATTAGCATCAAATTTTAATAATCAACCCTATAGCATCATCTTATATTACAGGCCAATCTCATTTTCTGCTTGATAATTTGTGATGACCCCTAAAATTAGCCTCTCAAAAGCTTCACAGAGCCCACTGACACTTTCCAAGGTGCTGACCCCTGTGACAAGTTTGAAGTCCTGGATCATTGCTGAAACTTTAGACTACTGCAATAAATTCATTATGTAAAATATGGGATTTTTAACCACATTCATTTTTAGGGTTTAGTTCTCCTTTAAGGGATTACAGTAGGGCTTTTTACACTCTCTTGTAAATTTCATTCCAGAATGCTAGGGCCTTTTACAAATAATGTAATAAAATATGCAAAGTTTGGTAAATTTTACTTACACATGGCAACAATTAGATGTTTGCGAATTAGCTGACCAGTAAATTATACATGCTGATTGGTTGATATGGGTTACTAGAATATCACATTTTGGACTGTTTATTACATCTCATTCTACCCTTTGGTTCTGTACCCAGGAGACACAAATGTGGAACACAGACAAAAAAAAATTGGTTTTGATAAATTTTTTCTACATTCAGCTTTTGTTTCTGCTCTCATAGCAACAGACCATCAGATTGATTAACACTCAAGTTGTCACGTGGCAGGGTGTATAAATCTGTACTACAGAGCAAACACATGATGCAAGTTTTTATTAGATAAACTTTAGAACTCTCAGAGCATGATTTTCAGCAGTAGAGCATAATTTAATGCAGTAAAGCATGATTTTATGCAGTTTTTATGTATATGTTGGAATGATTTGAAGTTTCAGAAACGCAGATTACATTAATTACATTTAATAATCTAATTTAATCCCTGTTGCATGCCAAAATCTACATTTCTCTTACGGCCTTGGCAGACACAGGAACCACGGGGTTAAGCTCCTTCCTCCAGAAGCCCAGGACACATACTAAGCAAAAAAGCTTAACTCCCCCACAAAGCTCTCCTGCTTAACTCCCCTGCCAAGGAGGTAGGACGGCCTCTAGGAGGTCCTACTAAAGTATTCTACGGTCAACAGTTAGCGTGTGTCAAGAGTCAGGGCCACTCCTGATCTCTAAGGTTAGCCCCCACCGCGGGATACCTCTGCTGGGGTCGGTAAGACTCATAAGATTGGACCACCAATCACGTACCTGTTTTCCATGCCACAGTGGGACAGGTGATGGCCAGACAGAGAGGCTTAGGAGGGGAAGCGATCAGAAGATCCTCTGGGGGTAAGTAGGCCGGCTGGTTGCCGAGCGCACCTCCTCCCCCTTCTCAACCCCGTGCCTGGCTTTCCTCCCCGTAGGTTGTTCTTCCAGGTTTACCATGGCGCATTTGTATGACGTCAGCGTCCGCAGGGGAATAACAGCCTCAATGGAAACCGGAAACCTTTGGCAAGACGCAGAGTTGTTATCTCGCACACACAGCGCCAGAGTCTGGTGCTCTCTCTCTATACTCTCTTCTGGTGCAGGTTGGGAGGTACGGTAGGTGGGGAGGTGGTATAGAGCTGGACAGGACTGCCGGGGAGCATGTTTCCCAGGGGAGGGAGAGCGAAGGCCTCTGCCTCTGTAACATATTTGGCATGCTCTTTATGCTCTGCAAAATTTTCTAAGGGCCAGGAGAACCCAGTGTGCGGAGCCTGCTCTGCTACAGAGGAACCATCAGTCCCTCCTGTACAATCAGACCATACAGGTCTAGGGAGCATTACCCCTACTCTGACAACTGTAGGGAATTCTGTGGGGGCTACAGCATCCCTGCCCAATCGGTTAGCCCTCCACCTTGGGCACTTCGGTTGTCCCAGTCCCTGGCTAACCTGCAGGGAATCGATATCGATAATCTATCTGCCTCCCTGGGCAGGTTTGTTAAAGCACCTGTCGGTGCAGCCCCACACTAGGAGCAGGAAGTCAGCTAGTAAAAGAAAGACGGTTCAGTGAGCATCGTCTGGGGAGTCGGCTGAGGAGGTGAGTGATACCGAATTAAGTGAGGGAGAGATTTCCTCAGCCTCATCTGAGGATCTCCCCGACCCTGACAGAGAAGTCCCCCATGATGTAGAGGGAATTATCTGGGCCATTAAGCACTCCTTAAAGCTAGAGGAGGCATCAGGATCCAAGGGTCCCTTTAAACGCCAGCGCAAGCAAAACACAGAGTTCCCTTTTCATGAGCAGCTGGGGGAGGTTATCCAACAAGAGTGGGATAATCCAGAGAAAAAGTTTCCTCCTCGCAGGTTTTCTTGCTCTTACCCCTTTGTGAAGGATCTCACAGACAAATGGGGTACGCAGCTGGCGGTTGACGCCAGCTGCGTATCCTGTCATCGGAAAACAAGTTTTTTTTCAAAACGCATCAGTTAATAGTGCTACTCCAGCAAAATTCTGCACTTTAATCCATTTCTCAAAAGAGCAAACAGATTTGTTTATATTAAATTTTGAAATCTGACATGGGGCTAGACATTTTGTCAGTTTCCCAGCTGCCCCTGGTCATGTGACTTGTGCCTGCACTTTAGGAGAGAAATGCTTTCTGGCAGGCTGTTGTTTTTCCTTCTCAATGTAACTGAATGTGTCTCAGTGGGACATGGGTTTTTACTATTGAGTGTTGTTCTTAGATCTAACATGCAGCTGTTATCTTGTGTTATCTTATGCAGCTGTTATCTGGTTACCTTCCCATTGTTCTTTTGTTTGGCTGCTGGGGGGGGGAAGGGAGGGGGTGATATCACTCCAACTTGCAGTACAGCAGTAAAGAGTGATTGAAGTTTATCAGAGCACAAGTCACATGACTCGGGGCAGCTGGGAAATTGACAATATGTCTAGCCCCATGTGAGATTTCGAAATTGAATATAATTAATCTGTTTGCTCTTTTGAGAAATGGATTTCAGCGCAAAATTCTGCTGGAGCAGCACTATTAACTGATTCATTTGGAAAAAAATGTTTTTCCCATGACAGTATCCCTTTAAGCGTGCAATGTTGTTTCCCCTGGATGACATCATCCAGGGGAGCCCAGCATCGCACGCTTACAACGCCGTCTATTACCAACTACAGCGAGCGAAAAATTGGAGCTGCAAACACCTACGGACTGACTGTCTATGCGCTAATTTTACGTGTACACATGTGAGTGCAATTTTTTTACTTGATGTTGAGCACATCTTTTTAGAACCTACGGAAGTCCAAAACATCTATAGGGGGGAACAACTATTCTTTTCAATGCCAATTACTACTCCTAAACGTCTGTGAGTATAAAATCTGTACACACAGAAGGTGCCACTGTCTTTGAAAAAAACACTGGTTAAAGGGCAAGTCCTGCAGGTGATGGATAATAGGCACGCTGCTTAAGAAATATAAGTTAACTGCACAAAAGGATGCAATTGTCGAATTAAGAAATACTATACTATATACTACTATTTTTCTATTTTTGTTTACCCTGAGCTTCTGGCGCTGGTCCATTCACACAAATATAATTATCAGCAGGGCAGTGACTGACTGGGCGCAGGAGATACTGGAGGGTCTCAGGGTTAATACTTCTCGGTCGGAATTATCCTCGCTGGCATCCCAGATTGTGGATGTGAATGCCTTCCCAGGAGATGCCCTTCTAGACTCTCTACATACAACAGCCAGAACATCACCCATGGCAGTGGCAACACGCAGAGCACTCTGGCTTAAGCACTGGACAGCCAACCTCAGCTCCAAGAAAGCTCTGACGGCCATGGCTTTTAAAGAAAAATGCCTGTTTGGTGAGGAGCTAGAGAACATGATATCCCAGGCCACAGGGGGGGAGAGCACACTATTACCTCAGCCAAGGACCCGCTCCAATACAGGACATAGACGGGGCAAGTTTTTTCGTGGCTCAGGATTCCGTTCCTCAAAAGGTTCCCCACCTCCTGCTTCAGGCCGTTCCAAGGGTAGATTCCAGCACAGGAACCGTCAGGGATGGCAGCCTCGCAGGAATCAGCAAAAGACCCCAGTGGACAAGTCCTCGTCCCAATGATGGGACAGGCCCTCATGGGCCAGACCAGGCGGTAGGGGGACGCCTGCAATGGTTCCGGGAGGTGTGGCACGACAAAGTAGCAGACGCTTGGGTTCATGAACTTGTGGCAGATGGGTACAAGATCGTGTTTCAGTCCCGACCCCCAGAACGTTTTTTCCTTTCAAGGGTTCTCCCAAGGGATCCAAAAAGGGAAGCTTTCTTCAAGCTCATTTCAGACCTACTACATGCGGGGGTTACAGTTCCTGTTCCATTGGACAAACTAAGTAGAGGGTTCTATTCAAACTTATTTATCGTGCACAAGAAGGATGGATCATTCCGCCCAGAGGGTTCTATTCAAACTTATTTATCGTGCACAAGAAGGATGGATCATTCCGCCCAGTTTTGGACTTCAAGTGCTTCAACAGGTTCATCAGGTACCGCCGGTTCCGCATGGAAACCATCCGCTCTGTGATCAGATCTCTGAACAGGGGCGAATTCCTCGCATCCTTGGACATCAAGGACACATACCTGTATGTTCCCATTTGGCCAGGCCATCACAAGTAACTGCGTTTTTCCTTTCTCCAGCGTCATTATCAGTTTGTGGCCTTTCCCTTCTTCCTGTCGTCGGCTCCTCTGGTCTTTACCAAGATCATGGCAGCCAGGACGGCAGTCCTGCGCTTGCAAGGCATATACATTACGCCATATCTAGACAATATACTGGTGAGGGCAGCATCTCTAGAGGAGACGCAGGAACATCTGGCAATTACCATCAAAACTCTGGAGGAAAAAATCCTCTCTCGTCCCGAACCAGGTCATGCTATTCCTGGGACTGATATTCAATAAAGATGCTCAAATAGTGGTGCTCCCTCGAGAGAAGAAGATGGTCTCCAGAGGAGTCCAGACGGTCAATAAATGTCTTGGAGCTTCGGGCCATTTACTTAGCACTGCGCCATTGGGAGGATCTCCTGACGGTCTCTCAGAGCGCATACAGACAGACAATGTGACCGCAGTTGCATATATAAATCACCAGAGGGGAACTCGCATCTCCGCAGCCTGGTCAGAGGCAGAAAGGATTCTGTCCTGGACGGAGACTCGAATTCCAGAAATATCCGCGGTTCACATTCCAGGAATTCAAAACTGGGAAGCCGACTACCTAAGTCGGCATCGTCTAGATCCGGGAGAGTGGGAACTCCTACCAGAGGTGTTCGACATGATCGTGCACAGGTGGGGACAACCAGAAGTCGATCTGATGGCATCTCAACACAACAAGAAGGTGTCAAGGTTCTTTGCCAGAAGCCACAAGCATCAGGAGTGGATGCGATGACTCTACCATGGCAGTTCCAATTAACGTACATCTTCCCTCCCATGCCCATGCTACCACGGGTAATAAGGAAGTTTCGGCACGAAAAGCTGAGTTTAATCGTCGTGGCCCCATATTGGCCCCAAAGAAACTGGTTCACGGACCTCATATGCCTATCCGCGGGGAACTGGTTCCATCTTCCGCGACATCCAGACTTACTTCAGCAGGGCCCAATACTATATCACAATCCAGGTCTCTTGACTTTGACGGCATGGCTGTTGAGACCGCCATCCTGAGAGACAATGATCAAGGCAAGAAAAACGTTGTCAGCCAAGGCCTACTACAGGGTGTGGAAGGCCTATGCAGCATGGTGTGAACCCAGAGGAGTACCATTCAACGAACTTGATTTATCGCATGTGCTTCTGTTTCAGCAGAAGGGTCTCGAAGGGGGCTTTAGACTGTCATCTCTAAAGGTGCAGGTCTCAGCCCTGTCAGTTCTCTTCCAGGACCAGCTGGCCTTAAAGGAGGACATTCAGACTTTTCTCCAGGGTGTGGCCCATGTAGCCCCACATTTTAAACAGCCGGCGTCGGTGTGGGATCTCAACCTAGTGTTGAGATCTCTTCAGGATTCACAATTCGAACCTCTGCGGATTGTGGACTTGCCTTCCCTGACCTGGAAGGTAGTGTTTTTGGTGGCCATTGCCTCGGCCAGAAGGGTCTCGGAGTTAGGGGCACTTTCCATGGCTCTGCCGTTCATGGTTTTTCACCCAGGCAAGGTGTTATTGCGGACCATACCCTCCTTCCTTCCCAAGGTGGTGTTGAGTTTTCATGTTAATCAGCCGATTGTGGTACCTTCCTTCTGTCTGAATCCGAGGAATGAAAAGGAGATTCGTCTTCATTCGCTGGATGCTGTCAGGGCATTGTCGACATACTGTAGCGCACCCGTAGGTGTTGGCAGTAGTCTATATGAGTCTGCTTTTCTTAACCAGGTGACACCCCAAGGCCCCAGTAACCAGGCACACAAGATGGCAGTGCAACAGGCACAACCTGACTTTATTAAACAGCTGCAGCTGTAAGAGATGATTGGTTAGAAATAAAACAATAATATGACAATTAGTATTCTGCTAACACTGTAGTAAATATGACAATTTAACAAAGACAACCCCTGTAAGACCCTTCAAACCCCGGTGTGCACACCTAAGTCCTGAAACAGTTGTGTACCGATGGGGGGGGCCCCTTACTGAGTTGAAAGAACTGGATGGGCTGCAAATCTAAATGCAGTCTAAATGAATGGCAAATTCCACCTTAGGTTGCTGCTGAACTGTGCAACTGGATTATCTCCCTGGATGTAACCACAATAAAAGAACTGGTGATGTGTCCCTTGGTAAGGGTATAGATGGTGCTCCCTCTGGTGCTGTTGTAAGTGTGCAGCAATGCTGTCTGCTCTCCTTGCACAATATGTCTCACCCTCCAATGGACTAGCAGGATAATGTCTGTTTTATAATTCCCAAAGTTCCTTAAACTGGTAGCACAAAGGGTTAATAACTTACAGTTGACAAAGAACCTTGCTTCTCTCCACACTGTGCCTTTCTCCTTATCAAGATGGCTGACTGTTGTACTCCTGGATCACAATGGTGCTGACAACAAAACTTCCTCCAGGGAACAGCAGCACACAGCTTCAAGCAGGCTGCACACTGCAGTGTTCTCCCCTTGCAGGTTAATAGCAGTCTCTCTCTCTCTCTCTGGCTGGTCACTCAGCAGGCTGGAACACAAACCCAGTCTCTAGATCTCTCAGCACATCTCTCTGTGCTGGCTGGTCTCTCCTCTTCCAGGCTCTGGTTCCTCTTCTTGTTCTGGCTGAGAGGGCAGGGCACAGACTGTCTCCTTTATCATTGGCTGGAGAAAATCCCTTCCTTCCTGCAGTCTGAAGCATTAACTAGTTCCTCTGTACTGTAGTGGAAGGCACGGGGGGGACTACATTACCCAGCAGTCTTACAGGTGCAAACATTAAGTGTGCTACAATACATAGAGAGAACAGCTTAAATTCGGAAGTAAGAATCCTTGTTGGTGATTCCCTCAGGGCCCAGGATGGGGACAGCGGTGTCCAAGGTGACGATTTTGCGACGGATCAGAGAGACGATCCGTCAGGCATACTTAGCTGCCCACAGAAGTCCCCCCTGAAAGAGTCAGAGACCATTCGACTAGGGCCCTAAGCACTTTGTGGGCATGGAGGAATGATGCTTCTGCTGACCAGCTGTGCAGAGCTGCCACATGGTCCTCTGTGCATACCTTTACAAAGTTTTTTCATTTTGATACATATTCTGCTGAAGTGAGCTTTGGCAGAAAAGTCCTGCAATCAGTTGTAGTTTTAGACTGACACAGGCACTGGTCTTCGTTTCTTGCCTCCCTCAATATGGGATTATGGGAATGCTTTGATAAGTCCCCGTGGTTCGTGTGACCCCAAGGCCGTAAGAGAAAAGGAGATTTTTAGTAGTTTACCGTTAAATCTTTTTCTCTCTAGGCACTTGGGGGACACAGGAACACCCTCCCTGAAACGTATCCCGGTTATGGGGTTTACAGGGGAAACTGTTCCCCTGGTTCTTTTGTTCTTCTAGTTTGTGTATATACATATAGTCCTTGTTATGGGCTTGTTATTGAAACTGATGGGAGGGAGTTAAGCAGTAGAGGATATAGAGGGAGAAGAAGGTGTCCAGCTTTTTTGTTTAGTATGTGTCCTGTTTCCTGGAGGGAAGAGCTTAACCCCATGGTTTCTGTGTCCCCCAAGTGCCTAGAGAGAAAGAGATTTAACGGTAAGTTCTACTAAAAATCTCCTTTTTCATTTGCAAAAACTCAGTGCTACAGCAGCATCTGCAGATCAGAAATATTTATACTGTTACACGGATAAGAACAAGCAATAATATAAAAATTTAATTTTTGATTCTATTAAAACTTGTTTATTATATTAATTTTAACTTGTTTGCTTAAATGACAATATAATATAATACATATTATATTAAATTAATTTACATTAAAGGATGTGAAATCTTGTTTCATAGGATATGATTGTGGAATTGTGTTCTGGTCCATGTATTGCTTTAGAAATACGGGATGCCGAAGCTCCAAAACGTTTCAGAGACTTCTGTGGTCCTGCTGATCCTGTAAGTGTATACAATTTTATAAGATATTTTGTATAATGCATGGCTTGGGTGGCTCCAGATCACAAAGAGGATTTCTGGATTTCAAATAGGTAAAATTCTGCATAGGCTTAAAGAAGCTAAAGGGCACCTATGGTAGGGAAATTGTTTCCCCCACTGGAGGTGCGGCGATATATAGACCTCACTCAAATTTGAAGAAACAGTACTATTTTACTAATAAAATATACTACTAGCAACTGTTCCCTCAAACTCCAGTTTGGGGAATCAATATTCTTTTACCCAAAAAACTAGGGAGCTCCAGGCTCGTTCATTATGAGCATGTGTGTGACAAACGAAAGCTGGGACCCGATGAGAGAGAGAGCTGGGACTTAGAGGCCCATTTATCAAAGGTCGAATTTCAAATTCATGAGAATTGTTCTGAATTCGAATATACTCACAATCCGACTGGGATGTTATTTAAGAAAAAATTTGATATTTGGCTAATATTCTATTGAATGGTTCCGACCCTTAAATTCTAATTGTAATTGATTTATGTTAGATTCGTACGAATCACATTTTTCGAAAATAAAAACGTGAATGTCTGGAAAGCTATTAACATCTCCAAATGGCTCAACGGACCTCTGCCATTGATTGTACATGAACTAGGCAGGTTTTAGGTGGCGAATATTTGAATTAGGACAGTTTCCATGGTCGAGGTGTGATAGATCTCACATTTGAGTTTACATTCAAATAGGGGGATAAAAATTTAAATGTGTGAATTTTGACACCCGAAAAGTTGAATTTACTATTCGGCCCTTCATAAATCTGCCCCCAAGTGTCCAAACATGGCTGCCTACATCGGGAGCTCCTTCATGGTGTGAGCGACATTGCATTTTGGGCAAAACAGTATTCCCCCAACTAGGGCTATGACAAGGAATGCATTAGAGCTTTGATGTGGTCCTCCAAAGTCCTTTGTGTATGATCTCATTGTTGTCCCGAATGGACTAGCCCATTTTGGCCCTGCATGTGGGTGGCCAAATGAGATTTAGATCTGCTCATTTGCCAGTTAAATGGTAGTGAGGCATAAAAGTAATAATAAAAAGACATTTGCTGAGATTACCCAGAGGAACATTATTGTCAGCGGTAAAGTAATATGCATGAATACATTTATAAAATTTATTCATTAAACATTTATTCAATTCAAACTAGAATGCAAATTTTAATGATTTTAATTTCATTCCTGTATCTGCCAACTGTGACAAGTCTTCACTGTCTTGTTTTTCATTTGTGGCCTGTCAAGCACAATACTTATTTGAGCTGGAGTGTTAAGGCCTAATTTACTTATCACTGAAACGCCCAATAAGGTATTTAAGGTAATACTCCAAGAAAAAGAAAGTGTTTACATAAACAGTTCCTAAAGAATCGTGTAAGGTGGAGAAAATAGTTTCCCTCTACTTATTTCCTTATCTTTCATATACAGCAGTCATGTATTGTTTTCTGGAAACAGTAGTATATAATAAGAGATAAGAGACGTAGAAGTATGGTGGCACAGTGGGGAGTGATCTGCTTTGTAATGCTGGGAAGTTTATTCACAGCTAGGTCACTGCACTATTTGTATGTTCTCTTTTTGTCTGTGTGGGTTTCCTTCCAGAAGAGCTTAAAATCTAAGGTCCCCGCGAGACCTTGGATTGTAAACTCTTCTGGGGTAGGGATTTATTTGAATGATGTATTAACGCTATAAAAATAACAGGAAATACATACATAAATAGGGCTTGTTTACTGTTTTTTTCCTAATTGGAAGACTGACCAAGGGGGTGGGAAAAAAAACAGATTGAAAAAAAAAAAATGATTGAAATCACTTGGGGGAGCCTCACATATGGGCAGCCCACAGTATATTGGTTTATGCTTGTCCTTTAAACTGCAGCACAATCCATCTATTGAACATGTTGTTCTTTGTGCCACCCTACTTGTAGTATTTCTCCATTTCCACAGCTCATTTGATCCAGTCTTTCTATCTGTGATCTTTTTATATGGATTGCATGAGAACTTAGCAGCTTGTCTGCATATTTTTTAGTGCCAAGTGGCAGAGGGTGGTTGTTAGAGTTCAGAGGGTAACATCTTAAGATCTTACATAGTTTACGATAAGTTAATGAAACTTTGTGTCCCTTTTACTGGTTTCTAAGTACACATGCGAGCTGGAATTATGGTAGATAAAAAGTGTACTGTACCTCATGACTTCCTTAGTAAATTATTTATTAACCACTGCTGAACGAAAAGTCTTCAGTCTCCTGATCAAACCAGACCTTCTCAAAGGTGCACTGCCTCATTATAATAGTAATCCTTCATTGAAGCCAAATATTTGAAACTGCAGGTATTATCTACAAGCAGAAACAGATTTAAACAAACTAAGGCAGGGGTTCCCAACCTTTTTCAGTGAGCCACATTCAATTATAAAAATAGTTGGGGAGCAACACAAGCAAGCAAAAAGTTCCTGGGGTGCCAAATAAGCTATTTGGTAGCCCTTATTTGGACTGGCCATCTCAAGGAAGCTCTTTTTGGCAGTGCACCTGGTATTTATTCAACCAAAACTTTATTCCAAGCCAGGAATTCAAAAATAAACTTCTGCTTTAAGGCCACTGGGAGCAACATCCAAGAGGTTGAAGAGCAACATGTTGTTCACGAGCCACTGGTTGGGGATCACTGAACTAAGGGAATCTCTTAATCTGTGGTCCCCGGTCTTTTTTTTCCCCATGAGCCACATTCATATGTAAGAAAATGTTAAAGACCAACACAAGCATGTAAAACATTCCTGAGGTGCCAGATATGAGCTGTGATTGGTAATTGGTAGCACCTATGTTGATTGGCAGCCTACAGGAGGCTCTTTTTGGCAATACACTTAGTTTTTATGCAACTAAAGCTTGCCTTCAAGCCAATAATTCAAAAATAAAAACCTGTTTTAAGGCCACTGGTTGGAACTGGTTGGTGAGAAACATGTTGTTTGTGCGCCACTGGTTGGGGATCACGGTTCTAAAACAAGAGTGTTGCTGTTCACCTATCTTACAAGGCTTTGGCACAAGGGCTGCTTTAATATACTGTGGTTGGTTTATCAAGTTATTACTTGCACAGGAACTGGTGGATGCTAATATTCATTTAAATGTGATCAGCTTGTAGTCAGTAGGCATAAACCTATATAGATTTGATTACCACTACAAAGCAAGTCTAGCGAAATATCTTTAAGGTTTCATTACTATTACGTAAGTATTTCATGTCAGCTAAGACATGCCATCTTGAGTCTTTCAGTGCCAGCTGGTTTTCCCCAAATGTTTGGGTGAATTGACAGGCAGTTTTCAGCATATCACTCATATCACTTGCATGCCTTGGACCCGGGCAAGGGAGAGAGTAGAAGAAGTGGAACGTTAGTAAAGTTGTCCAAGCTGTAGAGCTGGAGCTTCAAATGTAAAAACACTTGGCATGTAAAATTTCCTGGGGGTGCCAAATAAGTGCTGTGATTGGCTATTTGGTAGCCCCCTATGTGGACTAAGCCTACAAGAGGCTCTGTTTGGCAATACACCTGGTTTTTATGCAACCAAAACTTGCCTTCAACCTGGAATTCAAAAATAAGCACCTGCTTTGAGGTCACTTGGAGCGACATTCAAGGGGTTGGTGAGCAACATGTTGCAAGAGCCACTGGTTGGGGACCACTGAGCTGGAGTATGATACCACAGTGGTCCCCAACCAGTGGCTCATGAGCAACATGTTGCTCATCAACCCCTTGAATGTTGGACTCAAAGCAAGTGCTTATTTTTGAATTCCAGGCTTGGAGACAGAAAAAACAGGTGAACTGCAAAATAGAGCCTCTTGTAGGCTCCCGGTCCACATAGGGGCTACCAAATAACCAATCACAGCCCTTGTTTGACATCCCCAGGGACCTTCTTTATGCTTTATGCTAATCCCTGATTTGTTTATTTTTTTCATTTGACTGTGGCTCACGGGTAAAAAAGTTTGGGGACTCCTGGTCTACTTTAATTGCTTGGGTAGTAAAGATAGCTAGATAGAATTGGAGTGTGTCTGTTAATTGTAACTTGCATGTAAACAAGAAGCTTGCAGAAGAAAGTTTCTTTACTCTACTGGCATATTAAACAGGCAGCCCCAAAGACAGCTAAGGCAACCTCTCTATTAACCATAAATAAATAAATACTCTAATTTTGGATGACTGCTCCAAACATAGTTACATAGTTACATAGTTACATAGTTAGTTACATAGTTAAATTGGGTTGAAAAAAGACAAAGTCCATCAAGTTCAACCCCTCCAAATGAAAACCCAGCATCCATACATACACCCATCCCTAATTTTAATTACATTCTATATACCCATACCTATACTAACTATAGAGCTTAGTATCACAATAGCCTTTGATATTATGCCTGTCCAAAAAATCATCCAAGCCATTCTTAAAGGCATTAACTGAATCAGCCATCACAACATCACCCGGCAGTGCATTCCACAACCTCACTGTCCTGACTGTGAAGAACCCCCTACGTTGCTTCAAATGAAAGTTCTTTTCTTCTAGTCTAAAGGGGTGGCCTCTGGTACGGTGATCCACTTTATGGGTAAAAAGGTCCCCTGCCATTTGTCTATAATGTCCTCTAATGTACTTGTAAAGTGTAATCATGTCCCCTCGCAAGCGCCTTTTTTCCAGAGAAAACAACCCCAACCTTGACAGTCTACCCTCATAATTTAAGTCTTCCGTCCCTCTAACCAATTTAGTTGCACGTCTCTGCACTCTCTCCAGCTCATTTATATCCCTCTTAAGGACTGGAGTCCAAAACTGAACTGCATACTCCAGATGAGGCCTCACCAGGGACCTATAAAGAGGCATAATTATGTTTTCATCCCTTGAGTTAATGCCCTTTTTTATACAAGACAGAACTTTATTTGCTTTAGTAGCCACACAATGACACTGCCCAGAATTAGACAACGTGTTATCTACAAAGACCCCTAGATCCTTCTTATTTAAGGAAACTCCCAACACACTGCCATTTAGTGTATAACTTGCATTTATATTATTTTTGCCATTTTTGCTATTTTTATAGCTTCCTTGCATGATTTATTGGCCTCCTTGTACCTTATAAATGTTTCGGCTGTCCCAGCTAACTTGAAAGCCTTAAAAGCACATCTTTTCTTACCCACCTCAACACCAACGCTTCTATTGAACCAAAAAGGTTTTGCTTTGCAACGACGTTCCTTGCTTACAAGTGGAATATACTGACAAGTATATTTATTAAGCAGCATTTTAAAGACTTCCCATTTTTGTTCTGTGTTTAACCCTGTGAAAAGCATTTCCCACTTAATATGTTGCAGAGATGCCCTTATACTGTCAAAGTTTGCACGTCTGAAATTTAGTGTTTTAGTTACTCCCTTATAGAATTGCTTCTGCAACAGAATCTCAAAGGAGACCATGTTATGATCACTATTCCCTAAATGCTCACCCACACAAATGTTAGAGATGAGTTCAGTATTGTTAGTTATTACAAGGTCCAAAAGAGAGTTATTCCTAGTAGGTTCTTGAACGAGCTGGAATAAAAAGTTGTCATTCAGCATATTTACAAACCTACTAGCTTTTTCTGTTTTAGCAACCCCATAACTCCAGTCAATGTCTGGATAATTGAAGTCACCATAGCAACAACTTGACCCAGCTGTGAAGCCGCTTGTATCTGCAAGAGTAGTTTGGGCTTCATACTCGACACTTATACGAGGTGGTTTATAGCATACACCAATGATAATTATTTTTGTTACCTTTTGCCCAGTCAAAATCTCTACCCAGAGTGATTCTACACCCTCACCAGTGCCAGCTATTGTTATTTCTTTAGCGCATGGCTTTAATTAATTCAGGCTTTACATACAAACACACTAGTATACAGGTCAGATAACAAGTAAAGAACCAAAGAAGTTTCCTTTGAATATTTCAGTTATGAATGGGATCTGCCGTGTAGCTTGACGCAGCTGAGGCATGATGTCATTGATATTATCCTTTTTATTTATATATAGCAGTAACATGCTTATATATATATATATATATATATATATATATATATATATATATATATATATATATATATATATATATATATATATAATTTTTAAACAAACAGCTGAAATGCCGCTCCTCACATTTCTTATTGAGTGCACGTGGCCCAGCACTCTCAATATATAACCCCCTGAAAAAATATTCTTGCACAACTGAACTGTAACTTTCTTAAAAAAGACACTTTTAGTTACAAAGTTTGTACAAAGCATTCATAAGCTGACGCGCCCCGTCAAGGCAGTGTCCATGCGTCAGTCCTATCCTAAGTGAAAAAAATAAAGCGTTATCTTTGGGGGGAGACAGACCATACCTGCTTTTCTCTTTATATAGCATGATCTCTTCCAAAGACACCATTAGGCTGGGGTTAAGAGAGCGAGCATTTAAGGAGAGAGACATTTTTTTTTCCACTTAGGATAGGACTGACGCATGGACACTATGGGGCAAATTCACTAAGATTCATAGTTGCGCCAGCGTCCGCTTCGTCGCATTTTGCCAGGCGTACTTTCACCAGCGCTACGCAAAATCACTAAAATCTGAAGTTGCGCTCAGGGGAAGCGTAAGGTTGCGAAGTTGCACTAACATTAATTCAAATACAAAAGGGGGGGTTGTGGGAGCACCCGCATTGCTAAGTAAAAATATATAGAAGTATAAGGGAAGTGCTACTGGCATAACCAAATGGGTCAGTGCACATTTCCTGGGCCCCTGTCTAAGTAATTCATTAGATATGCAAATGCATGTGTTCACAAAGACAGGGGTTTTTAGTTACAAAGTTATGATCATAAAGTTGAAAAGCCACCATACCACGTCAAGGTAAACCCCATATGGCGGTCCCTAACTTGTTTACCTACCAGTCATAATATTGAGGATCCTGTGTCTCTCTGCATAATAGCATTAGTAAAGTAAAAAGTAAAAGTCTGCTGAACATTGGTTTCTGTCTGAGGGCTAAATCCGTCCCTGCTGCTGAATTGCAGCTTTTAAGAGAGAGTGATTGCCCAAACCAACACCCATTTTTAAAAAAAAGTGTATTAATATGGTGCGGTTAAAAGCATAGGGCCACCATTAATTGATAGGGGTATGGGGGGTGCTACAAGTTAATTCGCAAAGCGAAGTTACGCTAGCGATGCTTAATTTGCATACGGCGCCAAATTGAAGTTACAATGGAGGTATATGTAGCATCACTACACAAGCCTGGGAAACCTTCAAAACAGCAAATAAAATTTTTATTTTGCCCTACACATGTGCCCACTGTATAGTTAAGTTGCCATGAGTTAGGAAATGTAGGGGGGAAGGAGGGTAGCCCCAAAAAAAATTTCGATCTTTTTCAGCCTATCACCCATAAAAAAAAGAAAAAATGCCAGCGTTTTTTGGGACTTAGAAAAATGTTTAACTTTTTTTTGAAGCAATCCCTACCTACTCTATTGTACTTCGCCTGGTCTGAGGTGGCGAAGGAAGTCTGGCGTAAAAGGTAGCGTTCAGAAAAATGCGAGCGTCAGTGAATTTGCGTAGTTACGTCCGTTGCGCAAATTCGCCAGGCGTAAGGGTGCGAAGTAACACTAGCGAATTTACGCCAGTGTCCGTGCGATATGCTAGTGAATTAACGCTAGCATTAGGCGCTTCGTCCTTTAGTGAATTTGCCCCTCTATATCTCTCTCTCTCTCTCTCTCTATATATATATATATCTCCATCATCTACATGTTTATGTAGAGAGTTCTCATCATTCATATCAGTGGAATTTGCAATCTAAGGTCCCTATGGCATGGAATGGGAGTGCTATCAGGTGCCAATTAACCTGCATGTTTGTTTATAACAATATAGTAGTAGGATTTGGTTATGGCTATTAGATGGTGGTGATATATTGGGCCTAGTGAAAATAATTCAAATGAGCAGTTCTTTGCATTTAGGAGAAACCTTTAATTAAGTGAAGCCTTCACTATGATTATATATGAAAATATTGTTTACTTAAAGGAGAAGGAAAGGTTAAAACTGAGTTATCAGAAAGGTCCATCTAAATATACCAGTAAACCCCCAAATAAGTGCTGCTCTGAGTCCCCTGTCAAAAGAAACACTGCATTTCTTTCCTTCTATTGTGTACACATGGGCTTCTGTATCAGACTTCCTGCCTTCATCTTAAACCTCATTGCCCTGGGCAAGAGCATGCTCAGTTTGCTCCTCTTCCCCTCCCCTCCCTTCTCTGCTGTAATCTGAGCCCAGAGCAGGGAGAGATTCAGGCAGGAAGTGATGTCACACCACATTAATACTGCAGCTCCTATCCTAAACAAACAGAGAGTTTCTAAAGCTTTTTACTCAGGTATGGTTAAACATTCTACAGAATAAATATAGCATTCTAGCTTGCACTATTGCAGCTAATCTATTGGCAATAAAATGCCTCTGTAGCTTTCCTTCTCCTTTAAAGGGGTGTGCTACTTTAAGTTAACTTTTAGTATGTTATAGAATGGTTAATTCTAAGCAACTTTAAAAAATTGGCCTTCGTTTTTTTTTAATTATTTCCTGCTGCCTTCTGATTCAACTGAGGTCATTCTAAAAAAACAAATGCTCTGTAAGGTTACACAGGTATTGTTATTGCTACTTTTTATTACTCATTTTTCTATTCAGACTCTCTCCTATTCATATTCCAGTCGCTTATTCAAATCAATGCATGGTTGCTAGGTTAAGTTGGACTCTAGCAAACAGATTGCTGAAACTGGAGATCTGCTAAATAATAAGATACATAACTCAACAAATAATAAAAATAAAAACCAACTGCAGATTGTCTCAGAATATCACTCTCTACATCATACTAAAAGTTAATTTAAAGGTGAACAACCTATTTAATAAGGAATATATGAAGGACTTTCAAGCAAATTAATCCTATAATCCAGGGGTCCTCAAACTTTTTAAGCAGAGGGCCAGTTCACGGTTCCTCAGACTGTTGGGGGGCCGGACTATAGTTTAAAAAAAAAATGAACAATCAGCGCCCCCCCCCGTTCTGTAGGACCATTTACCACCTAATCACTTACAGTTTTTTTTTAATAAAGAAACCTTACAACACATTAATGAATTAAACTTTTCTTTTATATAAATATGTAATGTTAACAAACAAAAATAAAATACACTAAAAAAATATCATAAAAACCAAAACAGTAGGATAATTTTATCCTGTTAAACAAAGTGCAAATACTAGAATATCCACAACATTTTACTTTTAACACAACTACTAAGAGAAAAGTGCAATCCATCAATTATCCATGCAAGCAGCAGCCAAGATATTCTGCCTGTGCCAACAGCACACAAAATCTGTACCTGTGCCAGCCAGCAGCACCTAAAATATTGCCCCCAATATGTACCTGTGCCAGCCAGCAGCACCCAAAATATTGCCCCCAATCTGTACATGTGCCAGCCAGCAGCACCCAAAATATTGCCCCCAATCTGTACCTGTGCCAGCCAGCAGCACCCAAAATATTGCCCCCAATCTGTACATGTGCCAGCCAGCAGCACCCAAAATATTGCCCCCAATCTGTACATGTGCCAGCCAGCAGCACCCAAAATAATGCCCCCAATCTGTACATGTGCCAGCCAGCAGCACCCAAAATATTGCTCCCAATATTTACCTGTGCCAGCCAGCAGCACCCAAAATATTGCCCCCAATCTTTACATGTGCCAGCCAGCAGCACCCCTGAAAATATTGCCCCCAATATGTACCTGTGGCAGCCAGCAGCACCCAAAATATTGCCTCCAATATGTACATGTGCCAGCCAGCAGCACCCAAAATATTGCCCCCAATATGTACCTGTGCCAGCCAGCAGCACCCAAAATATCGCCCCAATATGTACCTGTGCCAGCCAGCAGCACCCAAAATATTGCCCCCAATATGTACATGTGCCAGCCAGCAGCACCCAAAATATTTCCCCCCCCCCAAATCTGCACCTGTTGTGCCAAAAAAATTCATTGCCCCCAACCCCCCCAAATCTGTACCTGTTGTGCCAAAAAAATTCATTGCCCCCAGCCCCCCCAAATCTGTACCTGTTGTGCCAAAAAAATTCATTGCCCCCCCAAATCTGTACCTGTTGCGCCAAAAAAATTCATTGCCCCCCCAGCCCCCCCAAATCTGTACCTGTTGTGCCAAAAAAATTCATTGCCCCCAGCCCCCCCCCAAATCTGTACCTGTTGTGACAAAAAAAAATGCATTTCCACCCCCCAGCCCCCCCCCCCAAGTCTGTACCTGTTGTTGTGTGTCCAATATCAGCAGCAGTTCAGTCGCCACTCACCAGGCACAGGCAGCCACCCACAGTTTTTCAGGAGCCAGGAGGAGGAGACTTGTTGTCAGACGAGTCAGAGGCGCCTCATGCAAGAACGCCGGCCGCACCCATACGACGCGCCAGGGCCCAGGCCACACTACACAGGCGCACAGGTCCCTGCTGACGTCACCGCGCACGCCAGCGCGGCGGCGCGCCTCTCTTTATGCCGGCGCATCATTGGATGGATGCGCAAGTCGCTGGGCCGGTTTGCTGCTGCCCTGCTGCCTCTAGACGGATCCAGCCAGCAGGACAAGTAGAGACTGCCTGGCTGGGTCTTGGAAGTCGGAAGCAGAGCGGAACTCTGCAGGGGGCCTGGGGCAGCCGCACAAAGTTTAAAATTTAGAGAAAAATAAAAATAAAAAAAAGATTTCCTTTTGTATATTGCGCCCCCCAATTGCCAGCGTGGGCGGGGGCCGGGTAAATGACATTGGAGGGCTGTATCTGGCCCGCGGGCCGTAGTTTGAGGACCCCTGCTATAATCTGTCATTAATGAAATTAATATGGAACATCCAACAAGTCGTGTATTTATTCTATATAACTGGTTAATGCGGTAGACATGTTATTTTGTGTGTTGTGAGGGCAAAACTCAGAATTCAAAGTCAGACACCATATGTATTCCATAATCATGAGAACAGAGAACCAGAATACAACGCCTTGCATAAAAGAATGTGCGGTTTTAACAATCAGAACAGCTTTAAACCTAGTTAATGAATCAGAGATTAACTCAGTGGAATGTTGAACACGCTGAATGGAAAATCCTCTGCCAAAAATCTGTGTATGCTGTTGAATTTCTGCTCAAACCCACAGGGACCTTCGTCAGTAGTGAAACTTTGAGCAAAATAAATCTTTGGATAACGGAGTGCCATTATTCCTCATTGTTTATGTTGTTTCTCAGCTCAGGCACCCAGGTAAAAGAACTGTTTATGGTGTGCACTTTACATATCTCTCTCGCCAGCATTTGTTTTATGCATTAGAGATCCATTGGTTGAGAGTCACATCAGTGTATGGATGTGCCCTTTGTCTGATCTGATTGACTCAGACGGAGGCATTTTAAATCAGCCCATGTGTGGACACCTTAAGGGTCTCCCCACGCGAGCAGATTCGGGGAGATTAGTCGCCCCAGTGACAAATCTCCTCTTCTTCGGGCTACAATCTCCCCGATCTTGTTTTCCGAAGTCGCCCGAAGTTGACTCATGAGGAAACTTCGGAAAACGAATTGCAGGGGGAAGGCAGTTCGGGGAGATTGTCGCCCCGAAGAAGAGGAGATTTGTCGGGGACTAATCTCCCCGAATCTGCCGTGTGGCCAGACCCTAACTCTGGGCTCTAAATCTCTGAGATAATAGCTGTTAATGTAATCCCACTCTGCCTCCCTGTCCTTGCTGGAATAATGATCACTGTAAGATTAGCTCCTTCCCTGCTGTGCCTGAAGCATCCGGAAAAAACAAAACATGCTCATCAACCCCTTGGATGTTGCTCTCAGTGGCCCCAAATCAGGTGTTTCTTTTTGAGTTCCTGGCTTGGTTGCATTAAAACCAGGTGTTCTAACAACAAGAGCCTTATAAAGGCTCAGTCCACATAGGGGCTAGCAAATAGCCAATCATGTCCTTTATTTGGTACCCTCAGGGACTACTTTCATACGCCACTACTTTTTACATTTAAACGTGGCTCACAGGTAAGGTTGGGGATCCCTGCACTTGAGGGCAGGAAAATGTTATAACAATTCCAGATTGCTTCTTGTTATGCTAGTTTAGGAGCAGGTGCAAGTTGCACACATGAATGATTGGCATGCTAATCCCCCCCCTAAAGTGACTCAAGAATGACCCCTGCCAACCCAGCTGCAAAACTCTATCTATTTAAAGCAGGGGCACATATAGATACACTTTTAGAGCGACTAACTGGTGGCACTGGGGGTGCACAATGGATTGGGTGTGTTAGAATGAGCCTGGGGTTTTATTCTCCTTTAGGTACAACAATTTTCACCATTATTTTGTACCACTTCAAACTTTGAAGAAAAAGTTGTACAAAAAGTAGAACAAATTTTCACTTCACTGTTACACAGCTTAAATGCACCTAATTTTATAATTATTAGTATTAGAATATTAGTTATTTGAAACTTCCAATATAAGCAGCTGCAAACTGTGTGAATGGTCTTATATACAGTATGAAGACATTCTTAATTGTTGTAGGTTACTTATAGTTCATTCCAATGGAAAACACTCTAGTATCTAAAGGTTACCATTTTTGTTATAAATAAAGGCATTGGCTACTCTGGGTTTTCCGAGAAAACTAGACTGTTTGGCACACTCAGGTATACAATCACGGTTACGATTTCCAAGAAAAGTAGCAGTGATCTAAATACCATAAAGGTTTTCTAAAAAGGACCTATTTTTCAAGATATTTAGGGAAATATTCATAAAGACCGCTTATTATTCATTTTAAAGGTATAATTTTTGTACTCTAACATTATTTTGTCTGTGTAAATGGATTACCTGGTAATCTACAGTTAAAAATTACAGTATAAGGACACAAATGTAACCTAACGGACTACAGACAACTTCTAGTGATATAAGAACAACAAATGACATATTCAAACTTATTTTTTAAAATCTCAATAGGAAATAGCTCGCCATTTGCGTCCTAGAACTCTTCGTGCTTGCTTTGGAAAAAACAAAATTAAGAATGCAGTCCATTGTACTGACTTACCAGAAGATGCTCTGCTTGAGGTAAGATATAGAATAGTGTTGTTTTTAATGTAAAAACATTAGGGATGCACTGAATCCACTATTTGGGATTCGGCCGAATCCCCGGTGAAAGATTTGGCCGAATACCAAACCGAATCCTAATTTGCATATGCAAATTAGGGGCAGGAAAGGAAAAAGTGGAAACAATTCTTATTTTGTGACAAGTCACGCGATTTCCCTACCGCCCCCTAATTTACATATGCAAATTAGGATTCGGATTTGACCGAATCTGAATACTGCTGAAAAAGGCTAAATCCCGAACCGAATTCTGGATTCGGTGCATCCCTAAAAAAAAAACAAAAAAAAAAACACGGTTATGCCCAAATAAAACATTAGCATGACAACTTCCAACTTTTCACATTTTAAAGTTGGCAAGACAACTCCAGTCCACCCAGCTGTGTCTGTGGGTTGGTTCTCAGAGTGGGGCACCTCTACTAAAAATTAACAGTTAAGAGGTGTGGCAAGATGGCGGCTTGAACACGTAACTTTTAGGGGGATTAGTCAATGGTGAGCAGGCAGCATAGGAGAAAGGAGCATAAAGACAGGGACCCACAGCTTCTTTTCTTATTTTCCAACTTTTCAACACACACCGTCAATAATGCACAGACACAGGGGTGACCATTTTCAGGATACAAAACATAAATCATAAAAATAAAACCTAGCCCACTGGGCACTACCTTCACACGTTGAAGCAGTCCCTGACTAGACTGGGCCCCTTGTGGACTACCAGCAAACAAAAACAATTGTTGTGGCTCACCCCTGTACTCAGTCTTTGAGTGAGCTTCTTAGCCTCCTGGCTTTTCCTCAATGTCCCACACAGACAACAAATCTGGCTCTTAGTCACAGCCACGGGCTCCCTCTGCTTCATGCAGGATCAGGCGGCACTCCCAGCTCCTCTGGGAGTTCCTAACACAGCCAGGTCTCCTACCTGCTGTGCCCTGATGAGAGACACACTCTCCCATTCCAATTAACTTTAAATAGCCTTTCCACAGGACATCTTTCCTGTGGAAGATGAACTCCAATCTCTGGACTGGATCTGCGGAATGGAGTCCCTGGCTACTAAAGTCTTTAAACAGAGCGCTGATTCTCTGTTTCATAACTCCCTTCCTGGAGCCTATCTCAGTACCTGGGGAGAAATTAAAGGCTAGAGTGACCTTTTTCCTCCTTTTCCTTGTCACTCTACCACAGAGGGTATGGCTTGGGGCATTTCCAGCTGTGAGGGTCTAGTTCTAAGTTACAAGTGCTAAAAGGTTTTTATGAACAGAGTAAAATTTCAAGCTGCCCATTCCCATACCAATAAAACTGGATAAAACAATGTGCAAATATTGAAATGTATATGGTGATCCATGTGAATTGTATCGATTTAAAAATCTTATCTGCCGATGCCCCAAGTTGCCAACAGTATAAGTAAAATGTTCTTCTTTTTAAGAATGAAATTGTTGTTTTTTTTAGACTAAATTGTAATAAATTGTGTTTTTTTACTTAATTTGATCCTATAACAAGTTAAAGTCTTTACTCATAGGTACAATATTTCTTCAAGATTCTGGACAGCTGAATCAAAATGAAAAAAAACTCAGCACGCTGGACTTCATTCATTTGTTTTATTGTCTCATGTTTAACTTGACTGAAGTTCCAACAAGAGCACAAGACTCCTGGCAATTATTACAGATGTATGAACAATGTGCGCACAGTAGACATTTAAATAGGGATACTGCATTGCCATGAACGTTGTTTTAAAATAAAGATTTATTTTCCAACAGGTTACTTTGGTTCATCTCATACGTTTCTTTTTCTTGAAGAAAAATAAAAATTGTACAACTGCATAAATATAAAATTCTTCCACCATGAAAATGGTTAAAACATTTGTAAAGACACAGCACCAAACCGTGATGCTTCCAGAAAAAAAAACAAAAAAAACATAAAATAAAAATATTTATATATATATAACTCAAAAACTATTAGCCCTATTCCTGACAAAAAGTGACAGTTGGACTCGGGCCACACACCTTCATAATGGGCTTTAAAGGGAAAAGTTTCTATAAAAAGCATTAAATAAAAAGCACCGCACAACCCATCACCTCTTGCATATCAGTGAAACTAAGAAGAGAAAGACAAAAACAAAAGCTTTTTTTTTTTTTTTACAAATAAAACAAATCAATGCCTTATTTAAAGGACTTGTGGAGTGCTATTAAATGTCATTGGTTGGCCACCACTTCTGTTCAAATTAAAAAAAAAACTAAAAAAAAAAGTAGCAACAAAATTACCATGCCAGTTTTATCCCCATTACAGACTATTTACACCTTGGACTACAAACTTGCTCACAAAGCAGAAACAAAAAAACAAAGAACATGGCTTGGCCTAGACCGTAGAATCTGCGCTTTATGCTACTGTACAAATACACTAAAAATATAAAAAGAAAAGCAGTAATAGTTTGTGGCCAGAAACACTGCTTTTACTACATTTTGATGATGGAATAACAATTTACAGCAAAATGGGCATTTCCCAAGGTTCAAGTCATTGAATTGAATCAATTACCGTAGAATAAATACTTCTTTCTATTGCTACACCTTGATTTTACATTCTAACCTAGTAGAAGCGGAAAGCTAGTGTAAAGCATATATATTTAGTGTAGGTCCCATACATGACAGTTTGTTCAAGACTAGAAGTTTTTTGGGGGAGGGAGATTTATGCGGGTCGTGCTTGAGATCAGCTACTCTTTATATCAAATTTGACATCAAAACGTCCCTGAAAGCGGTCTTTGTCATGATAATCTATATTTTCACCATAAGCCTTGCACTCTATACGGACTTCTGCATCAAATGTGATATTGGTAAACTGCACAGCAATAAGAGGCTGTAGATAGTCAGGCTGCAGTAGTTTTCCATAGTAAGGATAGTACGTCAGTGGGAATCCTGCAAATCCGCCCATTCCATAATATTTCACCTCCTTGATTTTTTCTATGTCTTCTTCTTTCTGAAATAAAAAATATATTTGACCGTGAATTACCGAATAGGGCCAGGGAAGCATACAAGTTGGTGTTGGTTTCCCATTACGTTGGGTAAAGCTGGTTCTAGGGTAAATGTTGACTTTTGCCTTAACAGAACTACCTCTCAACTGTATGTTTATCTAATGTGGCTAGGATTTTTAGTCTTAATCTAAAACTTTAAAATGGAAATTAAAGGAAACAAATTCTTAAAGGGATACTGTCATGGGAAAAATGTTTTTTCAAATAGTGCTGCTCCAGCAGAATTCTGCACTGAAAAAACAGATTTTTTTATATTTAATTTAAATTTGACATGGGGCTAGACATAGTCAGTTTTCCAGCTGCCCCCAGTCATGTGACTTGAGCTCTCATAAACTTCAGTCACTTTTTACTGCTGTACTGCAAGTTGGAGCGATATAACCCCCTCTCTTTCCCCCCAGCAGCCTCACAGAACAATGGGAAGGTAACCAGATAGCAGCTCCCTAACACCTGCATTGGTGAGAGCTCCAGGCTGTGAGTTTTTCCCAGGCCCATTTTGGGTCTGGGGGGAGCAATCTGCTTTTCCCCCACAAATGCCTCCAAAAAAAACGAGGAAGAAGACGGCAGACATTGCTGGCCAAGGAATGAGGACCAGCTTGGGGTCTAACAGGAGGACTGCTGCTCCTGCTTTGTTATCAGCATTTGAAAATGTTTAGGTGCGCAAGGAGGTGGTGGCCATGGCTACAAGTCACAGCAAGGATGAAGAAAGTACCTCTACATGCAGTGTTCCATCTGTTATGGAGTCTCCCAAGCAAACAAATACATGTACAAGCCCAAGTTGCTGCAGAGAGTTGCAGTTCTGCTGTGGGAAGTGGCAGTTCTGCTGCTGAGAGTTGCAGTTCAGAGGCAAGCCAGGAAGCTGTGGTAAGGCATGCTGGGAGCCAGGAAGGAAGTGCTGCCGGCTGTGAGGAAGCCATGGAGAGTGCTGAGTGCTAGGTGCTGAGTGCTAAGTGTCACAGACACCGAGTTTGATCTGAGCTTCAAACTGTCTCGGGATGGATGAGTTCTGGCGCAAATAGGAGGGTAAGAGAGAAGTGGGAGGGGTTTAGTGTGATTCCAGTCTCCCGGCCTGAGACCAAGACTGTCGGCATTATATTTAAGACAGTGTGTGTGTCCCCTGGAAGATGTGATGGTCTGGCTAAAGAGGCAATGTCCTGTCCCCCCCTTACCCCACTGTATGATGAGGAGGGTTTCTGGATAGGAGGGTGGAAGGTACAGGTCAAACTGTACATAAATTTCCATGTTCCCAAACACCTTCCCAATTCCTTCTTTATTGGTAAGGACAGGAGGTTCAACCCAGGGTGTGTTTCAGGTGTGGCTCAAACAGGCACTTTGCAGCTAAATGCCCAGTGGTGAAGTGTGCCCTCTGTGGTGAAACTGATCACCCCAGTAAAGAATGCCAGGAAATCCGCTGCAATTTGTGCCTGAAGTTAGGACATGCCCACCTTTCTTGCCCTGATGCCTGGCACAACATTGTTAGAGATTGCCCTAATTTACAGGAGGAAATCAGCCAGGGAATGGAGATTGTGGAGGAGGGTGCCCCAACATCTGAAGTGGTGGGATCGGAGAGGGAGGTTGTACAGCCGGAATCCAGTGCCCCATGCAGTAAGGTGGTGGGTAGGGCAGCAGGGAAGTTACCCAAAGAGAAGGGTGAGCAGAGGGCCAGTCAGCCTAGGAGAGGGGAGGAGTGGTTGGAAAGAAAGCCTTAGTTAAAAAGAAAAACAACCCCCCAAAACTGGTGCTAATAACAGGCAATAGGTTTGTTCTGCCAGAAGGTAAAAGCTGGGGAGATCTGGCTGAGGAAGAGGAGGAGAGGCTGAGGGATTATGAAAAGAGAGAGAAGCGGAAGGTTGGGGCCTTGGGAAAAAGGAACAGAAAGAGGGGCAGGTGGAGGTTTTGAGTCAGGAGGAGGAATGGGAGTCCCTAGAGGAGGATATTGAGATTGACCTGGAGGGTGAGGAGAGTACCTCAAAATTCGAAGTGAAAAGGAGGGGTGAGGAAAGTGGTGGGACCAGGCACAAACAAAACAGGATGTAATGATAAGGGAACTTACTTTCATTAAATGAATATTGGTTAATGTGATATTTTCTGTTTCTGAAATGTTTATATCATTTTCTGTAATGTTTTTACTTTCAATAAAATCCCCTAACACAAGATAACAGCTCCCTCGTAGATCTAAGAATAGCACTCAATTGTAAAATCCAGGTACATGTTCACCATGTGCAAGGAAGGAGATTGGGAGCATAACTGTATGTATAGGGCCACTGTACCTTGGAATCAGTACTGCATGAATTGTGAAGGCAGCCATTCCTTCTGTAGTATGGCATTAGAACCTTGCTTTGTTTTACATACAAGCTAGGAGAAACGGTAGGTCTTGGGACCATGTTTATATGTGTATGGTGTAAAATGCATATACTTATATTGTTTTAGAAAAATGTCCCTGTAGGAGTTTATCCTTGCTCATATGTTTATATACACTGGAAAAAAAAAGAATCATCTTACCTTGGCCTGGCAGTGGATAGGGATGACGTATGGGTTGTAGTTCAATGTCATTTCAGGTGGAAGACTGTTATTCTGTGGAGGCTACAAAATAAAACCAAAATATAGTGTTAATGGCAGAAAAGTGCTGTTTGTATAATAAAGCACAGCTGTGATTGATACAATAAAAATAAAGAAAAAAACCTCCCGCAAACTTTAGGGATGCACCGAATCCAGGATTCGGCTTTTTTCAGCAGGATTCAGCCGAATCCTTCTGCCGCCTGAACCAAATCCGAATTTGCAAAATAGGGGGAGGGAGGTAAATCGCGTGACTTTGTTACAAAACAAGGAAGTAAAAAATGTTTTCCCCTTCCCACCCCTAATTTGCATAAGCAAATTAGGATTCGGTTCGGTGTTCGGCCGAATATTTTGCGAAGGATTCGGGGGTTCGGCTGAATCCAAAATAGTGGATTCGATGCATCCCTAACAAACTTAAAGATAAAATTGTGTAGCAATTGCACAGTGCATACCATGCAAAACAGGCCCACTGCACACATTTATTTAGCACTTGAAGCAAAAGGCAATTTTATCCGATAGGGATGACTACAATTCTATTTCTAGAAATAGATTCAGGCTTAACACTTAAAGGGATACTGTCATGGGAAAAAACATTTTTTCAAAATGAATCAGTTAATAGTGCTGCTCCAGCAGAATTCTGCGCTGAAATCCATTTCTCAAAAGAGAAAACAGATTTTTTTATATTTAATTTTAAAATCTGACATGGGGCTAGACATTTTGTCAATTTCCCAGCTGCCCCCAGTCATGTGACTTGTGCCTGCACTTTAGGAGAGAAATGCTTTCTGGCAGGCTGCTGTTTTTCCTTCTCAGTGTAACTGAATGTGTCTCAGTGAGACATGGGTTTTTACTATTGAGTGCTGTTCTTAGATCTACCAGGCAGCTTTTATCTTGTGTTAGGGAGCTGCTATCTGGTTACCTTCCCATTGTTCTTTTGTTTGGCTGCTGGGGGGGAAAAAGGGAGGGGGGTGATATCACTCTAACTTGCAGTACAGCAGTAAAGAGTGATTGAAGTCACATGACTTGGGGCAGCTGGGAAATTGACAATATGTCTAGCTCCATATCAGATTTCAAAATTGAATATAAAAAACTCTTGTTGCTCTTTTGAGAAATGGATTTCAGTGCAGAATTCTGCTGGAGCAGCACTATTAACTGATTCATTTTGAAAAAAACTTTTTTTCCCCATGACAGTATCCCTTTAAAGGTGTGTGTCATTAGGAGTCTAAATTAGGGGCATCAGACTTGGTGAGTTGTGACCCAAATCCTCAGATAGCTATCGGCTGGAAGTTAGTATTGACAGTTGTCAGAATATAGAGAGTTTCAAATCTCTAAACAACTGACAAGCTGAATAATGAATGTATATAATACTAACCACTGGCTTAAATGCCAAGATTCGGTTAAGCTTCACAATGACGCATGGCTTGCCATCTGCAAATCCATAGGAAGGATCATTTAGTCCAGAGCAGTTCTGCAACCATTCACGTCTGAAGACACAAGATTTTTTCATTCCTTCATCTTTGTTGAGAGCTCCCCTCTCATGATATGGCCCAGGGATAGCTGAAATAGAGTAAGGTAATGGTTAGCATAATTGCACCAGTAATACACATTGACAAAACTTGTATATTTCTATAAGCGATAATGTGCTTCTACTAAAATTGTAATAACATTTTCTCTTTATTTTTCCAAAATTGACGTTTAAAGTTGAATGTTCGTGTCTCTGTTGTCTGGCAGCTCAGTAGCTCAGGTGCAGACTTTAAACTGTTACAATTTGCTACATTTAGCCGACACATTTCTCAGCATCTTTGGAATATTAGCAACTATTGTATCAATTCTAGCAGCTGCCTTTAGGGCAGAGACAGACGAGAAGATTCAGGGAGATTTTGTTGCTCGGCGACAAACCGCCTCTTCTTCGGGCGACTAATCTCCCAAACTGCCTTCCCACCAGCTA
This sequence comes from Xenopus laevis, assembly GCF_017654675.1. Classification (NCBI taxonomy): domain Eukaryota; kingdom Metazoa; phylum Chordata; class Amphibia; order Anura; family Pipidae; genus Xenopus; species Xenopus laevis. Next base: position 47,155,189 of record NC_054374.1, on the reverse strand, counting down.
GAGACTAAATCCCGCAGGCGATTTTGATTCTAGTTGGTGGGAAGGCAGTTTGGGGAGATTAGTCGCCCGAAGAAGAGGCGGTTTGTCGCCAGACCACTTATCTTCCTGAATATTCATGTGTGTCTCTGCCCTGAAATGAAACTCTGAAAACAACTGAACTGAAAAAAACCCAAAAATCAGCCATTTGGGATTATTCATTGATATTGGCCAGTCTCCTATTTTTTCCTTCACTTCATATTTACAAAAAAAACAAAAACACCTAATTCAATAAAAATTTCCAACACATTTGTTTTCAGTTTTGACACTTTAAGGGGCATATTTATCAAGGGTCGAATTTTGAATTCAGACCAACCGAAATTAAGTCAAAAGTTGTTTTTTTTTGGTCGAATAGGTCCGTATTCGTCTGGATTCAAATCGGACAAATCGAATTAATAGCGCATTCGATTAGAAGATTTTCACAAAAAAAAGTCCAAATAGGTTCTAGGAGGTCCCCCATAGGCTAAAACCGCAATTCGCCAGGTTTTAGATGGTGAATGTTCGAAGTCGAATTTTTAAAGAGACAGTACATGATAAATTTCAAAATTCAAACTTTTGAATATTTTGCAAATTCAAATCGAATTTGGACTATTCCCTAGTCGAGGTACACATAAATAACTTCTGTTATGTGTAACAATGTTGGACATCCTCCATTCTGTGCAGTTTTCTGTTAGTAAAGCTTTTACAAATGACTATTTTACAGGTTATTTTTGCTTTTTTAAATTTATTTTTCTTGTGTAAACCCACAAGGATTGTTACATAAACACACCAGTGGGTATTTAACACACCGAGTGTCCAAAGAGTATAGTCCCAAGGTCCAATTGTGTCCACAATCCTTAGCCGGCTCCTACTTGTATCCCTTCAAGTAGTGACTGATTTAACACACTGACTCATTTCTGGATGCGAGTGAAAATATCACATGACGGAAAGAAAGCAGAAAATCCCAGATGTATTATTTATATACTTTATTTTCCTTTAAAAAATAAAAATGACTGTTTATTTTCCTCCTTGCATTTGTGTAATGGAAATTGCAAGCTGGACACAAGCTACCTTAGCACCCGCTCCTATTATGTCAAACTCCTTACAAGAAGCCAGAGGTTTTTAATAAGTCACTGGGACTGGCCAGTTAACAGGACCATAAATAGAACTCTTTATAAAGCTAACAATTTCCTTGGTTTTCCTAAAACTTTCCAGCTATAGAACACCAACACAGGTATGACCCTGTATGAAACATAAGTCATCTGGAAAATGGTTCCTTTAATATGAGAGTCCTCCTTTAGATTAAGTTTTAATAGGACTTAGACAGTGGCATTCTAAGTCATCTTACAACTGGACTGACATTTTTGTGTGGTTTTGCAGTTTCCAATGTTAGTTAGCATGGCTACCATATAACATTTTACATGCCAGGTCAGAGAGGCAAAATTAAAGTTTAATAGCTTAAAAACCATAGTCTTATAACATATACATTCTCTGTGTTAAATAAATATTTACCACAAAGAAGCAGTACATACGGTATACAAACCTCAGCAAATATTCTGCACAATACAAAAGGGACAAGTGAGAGGAAACTTACTTCCACAATCTTCAAACATATTGGATCCTTGTTTTTCATTGTTGTACTTAGAAAGAAAGTTATCCATGCTTTTCACATACTCCTGATAGCTATTAGAATCGCTCGGTGAAAATGAGATTTCAGTTTTTACGGCTCTGGGTAATTGTGTCAGTCCTTAATGAATGTAAAGAATAAACATATGTAACAGCGAGTAGGTTTGGTTTTGTTTCACACATACATTTTATTCTTCACCGTATAGGATGTCATTTGTATCAATGCATTAATTACAGTTGCACTATGGTATACCTGCACATGACAGGAAACAGAACATGAAAAAAAATGTATACACTTAGTATTCTCTGAATAATCTGTGAATATGGGTTTGTCATATTTTAAAAGAATTAACATTAAATGTAGTATTAAGGTGTTAAAAAGTCACATGTACAAGTGAATTCCCAGTAGCAATTTATCCTATTGATTGGCTGCCATTTGCACACTCTACATCTCATTAGTCATTGACATTTTTACTTGAACACAAGCGGACAGAGTCACTGGAGTTAACAGATAGCAGCAGGCACTGATTCTACATGGGATTCGCCTAAACTGTGCATGATTTGACAACTAAAATCAGAAAAAGCATTAAATTATAAGGGTAGCATCATGAGCCTATACCCTTGCTTTGGCCTTCCCATAACAGACAGAGTCTGCCACAGGCAATATCTTTCTATTTTTGAATAGGGATGCAGCAAATCCACTATTTTGGATTCGGCCGAATCCTTTGTGAAAGATTCGGGCCAAATCGGGTGGGAAAATTTTTTTACTTCCTTGTTTTGTGACAAAAAGTCACGCGATTTCCATCCCTACCCCCAATTTGCATATGCAAATTCGGATTCGGTTCGGCTGGGCAGAAGGATTCGGCTGAATTAGAATCCTGCAGAAAAAGGCCGAATCCTGGATTCGGGTGCATCCCTATTTTTTAATGAGAAACGGTGACATGGAGGGCGTTTTTTGACTGCCATATTCCCTTCAGAGAGCACAGCGTCCTTCAAAACACCACTGGTGCCATATGCCATAAAAGAATGCTATGAAAATAAAACACCTTAGGCGATTTTCACTCAGTTCTTGGCTGAAATGTGCAAGGTTGCATTTCCAAGCGAGAATCACAAGACAATCACGTGATTCTCATTAGGACACTGGAAGACAGTCGACGCTGCAGATTTTTTCTCCGAAAAAAACTTGAATGTCAGGAAAGCAGCAAACATCTCCAAATTGCTCACTGGACCTCTCCCATTGACTTTTACAGAAATTCGGCAGGTTTTAGGTGGCAAATAGTCTAATTCGAATTCTTAAATGGCCAGAGTATGATAAATCTCGAAAATCTAATTCAAATTTTTTTTTTTTTTTAAAAAAAACTCGAATCGAGTTTGGATAATTCCCTAGTTGAATTTGACAGTTTTGACCATAATAAAAATTCGAATTTTCAATTCAACCCTTAATAAACCTGCCCCTCAGTTTTGGGACCTCAATAACATGACTGCTAGTATTTATCACACCTAATCCATACCATGTTGTAATGGCAGGCACTAGAGGTTCTGTTCTGACTTCCATGTCCTTTCTTCCAGGGAACCAAAAGTTAATCAATTCAGTCATTGGTAGAATTCTGGGAAGATTGAGGGACCTGCTTTGAACATAATATAACCCATCTAACTTCTATCTCAAGCAACACTTCTGCTGCTGTGTGACATTCTGTACTACTACACAATATTTACACTTTTTTATCATTTATAATCACATCTAGAAACTAAAAAGCAAAAACTAAACACAGATCGTGCCCTATGAAATAAACGCAGTGGCAAAAGCATATGGGGTTCTTTACTATCATCTCCTGGTATAGATAAGGGGCATGGTGGTTTTTAATGGCACAGAGGATTGGCTATGGCTTCTATTGAAAGTAAATCGTTTTTGTATGTATATCAGTGAAAACATATATAAAGTAAGTTTTAGTAAATTTAAAGTTCAAGGTTAGCTACTGGGGCCAAAAATTGTAGGCGTGATTTGCAAGACTATCTCCTTCAAGGAAATAGAAAAAGGACAAATGGGGGTAACTCACCATGTTAGTGTGGGTTAAGGGTTAAATGCTTGCCATGGAACTACACTGGGCTGGCTGTTACTAAACAGTTTGCATTCAATTGTAACAACGTCAATTTGGGTGGGTGGTGGGCAAATGCAGAGAGACTAATATGGATATAATTAAATTAAACTACAAATTGCTTTATTTTAAACACATCTAGCGTCAGAGTGAGATCCAGATCAGAATATGGAGCTTCCACCAACAGACACAGTATGCTTAATGATATTAGCTGTCGCCATTACATTAACTGCCGCACGTTGCAATCATAACTTAGATGACAGATGCAGGCATTATCCTTTACTTCCAATTTAATGTGCTCATGTGCCTGCCTATACATCAGGATCTCTTTCTGACATTTATGAGGGGAAAAAAATGTAAATATGTATTTATTTATTTGGAGATGAGGAATGATTTCTTCTAGATATATAGACTCATTAGCACCTGGAAAATGCCATTAAACTGCAGGCAACTGCAATGCTACTTTTGGGGATAATTCTCTCATATAAAGAACATGTAGCTTGTGACTCACAGGAAGACCTGCTTTGTCATGTGCCTGAACAAAACCAAAGGGATATAAATACTTACAGCTTTTAGGCCCTGCATAACAAAGTATGCTGCCGAATTGATCGTGTATTGGCTTAGTTACTGGGGCAGGAGTTATAAGTTATTCTGGCTCCGAACAATTGTCTAATAACTGTACAACTACATAAACAATATTTTCATTTGGTTTAATGTTCATTATGCCAAATAGATAAACTGATGTCAACATATTTGGTTTAATTTCAGCAAAATACTATGAAACTGTAGTACACCAATATATTTGAATAGCTGTGGGTCTTTAGAAAATAAATAAAATCATATGTTCAACAGATAATCTCTATGCTCTTAATACCAATGTAGGCAAAGACATGAAATGGAAATCGCAAGACTAGCTTTTAAAAAGTAGGATTATTCAGTAATTGGCTTAACAATATGAAGTTAGGATAAACCAATTATTATGATACAAAAAGCTGCTTAAATGGTCATGGGAATGATTGTAACTGTAATCGCCAGAGGTCTATAATTAAAGTGTACACGGTTAAATGTGCCCAGAATTAAACTAGCATATTGCCTTAACAGTTAATTATTAGCAATGCCAGGATTCCAAGGTCATTGGTATTATGGGGAAGTAGAGAAGATAATTTCTGACACTGTGTGTGTCAGCAGTGGGAACACATGGTGGAGGGGAAAAAAAATTACACACTATGCAAAAAACACCCCTACTTCCTTTTTTGGTATTCGAGCCTCAGTGGCTGAGTGTTGCATTCAGATAAGAGGTTAATGCTTAAACCACAGCGTCAGAATAGAATACAATGCTATAGTGCAGGGAAAGATACTGTAACCTTCTATTCAGAGCTTTCAGAATTGTGTAGACTCGATAGCAGACATGTGCATCAGCAGAGATACTATGTTTTTTTGGAATTGGACTCAAAGAAGTTAAAGTGAACAAATGGGAATTTTCACACTGTAACTGATTTGTCAATTCAGTTCACACCCACATGGCTGGAATTTTCCACTAACTTGTAACAAGTGTTAAAGATACAGTGGACGAGTACAGTACATTATTATCGGTATGTAGTACTCGCCCAGGCTAGCAACTTCACCTGAGCCAATGCATGCTACTTTTCCCTCACAAGCCAAACAAAAAAAATCAAACAAAAATTTATCAAAAATGTGATATTTTACCAGTGCAGTTATTCATAGCAACCAATCAGATCACAGTATTCATATTAAAATTCCGGCTAATACAACTAAATGGGGAGTTGGTACTTGCAGTTCAGCAACTGCTGGAGGTTATTAAATTGAATATCCCTTAGTTACATCTTTACCCCCCTCCCCTTAAGATTGGGGCGCCTGCCTAAATTCAGAGCCCAGGGCCATCATATTGCAAACTGTGGGGTCACAATTCATAATATAAAAAAGCAGTACCTGGAGGTGCAACACGATCTTGATACTTTGGTTCAAATTCGCTGATGGTTAACAGGAGTACTTGAATGGTCCCAATAAATATACCAGCAAGGCACCCATAGAAGATGAGATAGAACAATAAAATTTTAACTGGAAAAAACAAAAACAATATACACATCAGGGATGCTGCCATTTCTCAGTCAGAAATATACCCTTGGACTTTAGTGCCATAATTATATAAACATAATACATTTATTGCCATAATCATCTAGAACAGGAATGAGTGTTGCTAGGATTAAAAGTTCTGAACTGCATACAGAAATGTCATTATCCAGCAACAAGGTATTTACCATAATCCCTATTTTAGCAGTTTATTGCCACCAGTCACGGGACATGAGCCTAATGATTATGTACGGGAGGGAACAAGGCATGCTGATGGTTAATGTTGGTATCTAGGCAGCGTTAGGAAAGTGTCAGTGACGTCAGGGAGATTTGGAAATTTTTTCCACAGCTCCGCCATACAAGAAGAAAGGCAGCGCTGCTCTTAAGCACACATGTGCCGACTTCTCCCTAGGCCGCAGTTTAGAGATAACTCAAGCCCATCTTGGAACAGCTGCTATTTGTTAATCATACAAAGGCCTAGAATCTTATATAAAACAAAGCAATCGAGTCTCAGTAGACTGTAGCCACAATGGTGTTCAGTAAATGAGAGGTTCTGCATGAAATAAAATTGAATTAAGAAGACAGCAGTGTGTTCTGGGACAAATTGTAATTAGTGTTCCTATAACAACACATACATTATACATAGAGAGAATCAGAGACTGGTGGCAAGACTGTGGATCACATGACCGTCGTGTCCCTTTGAGGCCTAACTCAAGTTACAAATGGTTGCTAGGATACGACCTTCCCAGTATCTCAGTCCAGACTTTCTTTTCCCTCCTGCTATGCACTTACATCCTATAGATTATCAAGCATATATAGGGTAAGGTGTATTTCCCTAGGGAGATCCTGTATGTGAAATTACCTCACAGAATAGTAAAAGCACAGCCTTTCGCTGGAAGCAGTAACCTTGCCTAACCTTGAGCAGTGAGCAGTGATGCAGTTTTAACTCCATTATCTCCTCACACCCTCATCCTGAAACCCAACCCTTCATTTCTTAGGCAGGTCTATATCCCAGCTGCCAATCTGGGCTTGTGGAAGTTTCAAGTTTTGTCCCTAGTGAAACCCAGAACAGCACCATCCTGAGATGCTTTGGACCTTCAGAGTCTTGGGTTTGACCTTCAGAACAAAACCATGATGAATATATGTTCCTTCAGTCTGTTACTGTAGCCTGACTTTTATTTATTTTATGTTTATATCAGCCTTCCCAGGTACAGCCTGAACCAGAAATTAGCTCAATCCCCTACTTCTAAATGTCCTTGTGCTCTGTATATTCTGCAATAGAGATGCAGTCCTTCTCAGGTTATTACTGTAGTACCACTTATGCATGTGACGGTGCTGCCACACAGATCCCTACAAGGGCTTCTAAACGTTCTCTAAAACGGTTTTGTATAGAAGTTATAAGCTAAATGTAGCCCAAGGGGTAGCAGAGAAATGACCCCAGTTATCCCTTCCCCCATATCATAGCAGCCTGTGCGTATTTTCCATTGCCAGAGAACAACTGCATTGGGCCGCCCCCTCTCCCCTGTTCGTGGTGTAGTTGGGTGACGATGACACACACAGGGTTTTCCCCTCCCTCTCCCCTCAGCTCTTATAGATTGGCTACATCGATGTCCTTCAAAATGACCTTTTTTCCCAGAGAAAAGACCAAATTACGCAGAACGAGAAAAGGGGATGTAACCGGAGCCGGGTTTGAGGGAGAGGATACAACGTGCCTACTTATAGTAACAGTGTCACCCGGGCATTCATTAGCGGCGGCATTCCACTCAAGTTGCTGTTCTGCCATCCTCCAACCAGGGGATTGTCAACCAACACCCACTCCAACTGCTAGTGACTACAACTCCCACATTCCCCTGACAGCCACTGCAGTTTCACGTAGTCTTAAGAGCCCTGTCTGTTAATGACAGCCCACAGCATCTCACTGCCAGAGACCACGTCCATTAAGTCTTGTCCATCACTGCCAACAATTCCCCCTGCCTGGGAAGCAGCCATAGCCTGAGCAACATTGGATTCACACATGTACCGAGGGTGACCACACACTACCTGTAGCACAGCACAACTAGAAGCTAAGCACGCACTTTATACTGTCCCTCTATAAAGACCCACATGCCCCTCTGTTGAGCTCATTACACAGCGGCACGTTCCATTGCAAATATAGGGGGTAGGTGCCACCCTGCAAAGCCACATGCACAACACAAGCCTCTATCAGCCCATGTCAGATACTCACACCAGCTGCCACCTGTTCTGCCTAGAAATTCCTTCTTATCGGCATTCCAGATAAATTTCCTCCAGCCGCCATCGGTTTCTTTAGCTTTGTCCCTGGCCATGCTGTCCTTCTTCCGTTTAGGGTTGTGGCTTCTTTAGGGCGCAGAAGGGAAGCGTGACTGTGTCTCTATGGGTCTGTGTCGCGTTGCTTTTTTCCCTACAGAGTTTCCTGTTGTCTAACAATGGGGCAGGCTGGCCAGTGTCACGCTGGTTACTGTAAGGGGGGTATGGGGAAGCCGATCGGCAGCGGGTTCGGATGTTCTTAATGAACCAGCGCTCCCGATGATATCACGGCAGAAACTTGCACCGGCGAGATCCAATCTCACGTCTACCTCTGTATTTATCTACCTTCTTTCCTGACTTGGCCCCTCCCCAGGCCGGTACAGCCAATAACAGGTTAAGAACATGTAACCGGGGGAAATTAGGGAGGAGCGAGCTATGCAGGAAAGCGGTAGTTTCAAGGACGAGCTGGTTCCTCGCTGAATTCAGCTTCGTATCCATGAATCGCCCCGCCCCTCAGGCAAGGTACAGTATTATAGTGTAGCCTTCAGCTAATGTGAGTCCAATGTACAGCTCGAGCGACAATGAGGCGCATCCATATCTGCTTTATGTGAGAGCACCTTGGCCTCTTCTCAATCTGCATTCTTCCAAACACAGGCAGTTAAAGAGAAATGTTACATAATGTCACGTTTCAGAAGGTAGAACACCCCTCTGTGGTAGACAGAACAGAGATAGGTCACAAATCCATCCTTTAAAGGAATTGTTCAGTGTAAAAATAAAAACTGGGTAAATAGATAGGCTGTGCAAAATAAAAAATGTTTCTAATATAGTTAGTTAGCCAAAAATGTAATGTATAAAGGCTGGAGTGATTTGATGTATAACATGTCAGTCAGAACACTACTTCCTGCTTTTCAGCTCTCTTGGTTTACACTGATTGGTTACCCTGGCTACCAGGCAGTAACCAATCAGAGACTTGAGGGGAGGGGCACATGGGTCATATCTGTTGCTTTTGAATCTGAGCTGAATGCTGAGGATCAATTATTACAAACTCACTGAACAGAAATGTACCATGTGGCCCCCCTTCAAGTCGCTGACTAACTCAGAGTTATAGAGCTGAAAAGCAGGAAGTTGGATTCTGGCTGTTTTATTAGACATCTGTTCACTCCAGTCTTTATATATTACATTTTTGGCTAACTAACTATATTAGAAACATTTTTTATTTTGTACAGCCTATCTATTTACACAGTTTTTATTTTCACACTGAACTATTCCTTTAAAAGCCATTGCTTGCCTTTCCCCCCCCCAACCAACAATTTGCCAGTAGTTTACACTGAACAGCACAGTGGTTAGTTCATTTGGGGCTGACAGAGCAAGTTTGGTACTTCCTACACATATTAACAGGCCCGGACTGGCAATCTGTGTGTTGTGGCAAATGCTAGAGGGGCTGCTGTAAGATGCCATAGACACTCACTATTTAGTGGGCTGGTACGGGCTGTTTAGGCCTCTGTGAGGCCTCTGAGTACCTGAAATGCCAGGGCCTAGTTTGATTCTCAGTCCAGACCTGCATATTAATAACCACATGCAGCGTCGATTCTGGGGCTCCTGCTTCCTGAGGCAGCAGCCCAGATGCCGTCCCCCTCCTCTCCCGCTCCACGCTTAAAAATTAACGTCAGAGCGGGTCTAATGGGGCAGTATCGCTAATGCAGTAAAGGCAATGGCGCTCTCTGCACTAGCGGAGCCGAATTTCCAGGTAAAACCCGGAAGTTCGGCTCTTAAAGTTACAAGAGGTAAACTGGCCGCTCGCTGCCGCCTGAGTCAAGGGTCTCACCTTGCCTCATGGCAGAAGCGGCCCTGACCACATGTTAGAATTAAAAAGAAATAGTAAATATAATTGGGTCTCAGCTATATCTGCACACCCAACTGCAGCAGGTTTTGGATTACATTCTTGTACAAGGACAGTGGTAGTGACAAACCTAATGACAAAAGGTCCCACTTCCTTCCAGTTATGGTTATATAACAAGTTCTGAGTATTAAGGCATGTTTGGACTGAGAATAAAAATAGGCCCTGGCATTTCAGGTACACAGAGGCCCAATCAGCCCACACAGAGGCCCAAATAGCCCCCACCTAGGGTTGCCACCTGTCCGGTTTTGAACCGGACAGCCCGGTATTTTGAAGGGCTGCCCGGTTCAATGCTTCCTGCCCGGTTTTCCAAATAAGGAAAACCGGGCGGGATTAGCTTGATTGACGCCGCGATCGGCCAATCGGCGATCGCGACGTCATAGCTCCGCCCCGTGACGTCACGGGACCGCCCACTGACGTCACGGGAACGCCCACTGACGTCACGGGAACGCCCACTGACGTCACGGGACCACCCCCTGTCCGGCTGGAGCCACAGGGAAAGGTGGCAACCCTACCCCCACCAGCCCACTAAACACTGATTTTGAATGGCACCTTACAGCAGCCCCTCTGGCATTTGCCAGAACCAGGTGAAGGTAGAACGATGAGAGGCCTGTGCACCTGTATATATATATATATATATATATATATAGAATGAGACAAATTTACTTTTTTTACACATTCGTCCTTGTGGTGTCAAGAACTTGTATGTCTGCTCCAAGGATGTGTCTAACGTGCGACTTTCAGAAGCAGAGGATGCTCGAAAGTGTAGTTTAAGAGTAGTAGGAACTACACAAGCAACCGCTTCAACATTCTTGGAAAATTAAGAGACCATTGCACCGACCTTTGTTTTGCATCACAATAGATTCTTCCCCACAGCTGCTGGCACGCCATACAGGCCTATAAGCTGGCACAAAACATTTACTCCTGACAGAGGATTTAGCAATCAAGGTGGTTGTGAAATATCACAACCACAGCAGTGCATGTTGAATAAACATTAAAGTTACTTTTTTCAGTGCAGTATACAGAATGAATATCAAGCATCTGACCCTATAAAGATAACCACAACTGTGAAATTCTGGCCAAAAAAACCCAAACCGGCCCTGTGATTCTTAGGGAGATTGAAGGCAATGTGCTGAGAGTACTTTGTATGCTAAACACATACTGTACAGATGAGAAGAGGCAGACAGGCTACTGAATACACTCAGGTACATTTCCTCTGACAACGCCCAAAGTGCCAACAACTGATTAGCCTGGGGCAAATACTGTGCAAGCTTTCTGTTTCATCATTCCAGAGATAATCTCCCACAGCTGCATGGTGACAATAGCAATCCACAGTGCCCCGATCCAAAAAAAAAAGACAAATATTTTAGAATATAAGAATTGACTAAGATTGGGAATGCTGGCAGATTCGTTGCATGCTGCGGCCGGCCACGGTTTGATTTCTTCGCCTATTTGCCCTTGAAGGACTTTTGAAGCATTTCCCTCCCTCCCCATGCATGCACCACGTGACCTCGGGAGAGTATTGAAGCGTTAAACTTTAATGCAAAGATCCGCCCATATTATTGTGCTTGGTATTCTAAGCAACCTTTTATTCCAACGTTGCCTCACTGGAGGGTTAAATTGTCAACACAATTTAGTGGCTAGAGGCTTCTTTATCGAAAGGCAAATAATTATAGAAGGCATTAGGAGAAAAGCTATGAGAATGCCTCTGTAGGGTACAGGCAGCACCGGAGTCCATTAAAGTGCATTTGCACCATTAGAGAATTTAAAGTAGACCTGTAATGTATTGATTGCAGCACAGCCCGATAAAAGCATATGTATCAAGCATAGCTCTGCACTCGTAGTCTGACACCTCCCTGCTTCCCAAGAGTTTCTACAGCAGTCTTTGCCCTTAGAACAGGAAATTCTGGCATATAACAAAGATTAACCTTCAGTCTTTCCTCCCTCCTTGTTCCCTGAATCCTCTGGCAATGGTCCCTAGTTTGAAGCAGGTTGCAGAATAGGGGAGGGGGAAGAGAAAGGAGGATTTATCATTAACCACTTGTACAAGGTCACTACTATATTCATCCAGGTTCAAAGACATTCCTTCTCTTGCCCTAGGTGGTTCATTTATTGCTAAGTAAGGGGTTCGGTTTCTTGCAGCTGTAATAAAAATACAGATTGTTCTGGTTTGCTGCATCGAAAGACAGTAAGTGAGCTCATATGATACCTCAATGTAAGAGGAGACCGTGGTGTGTGCTGGTCCTACAGTGATGCTTTAATCCAAGCAGAGAACTCCCCAAAGCTAAATTTGGCAACACAGACAAAACTAAACGACACTTCATTTGTGTAGTACTGCTCAAGTAGAATGTCTCTAGCCAAACGCGTTCACAAGGTACAAACTGTTCTAATAATTGTATGTGAAGGTCATCCCATACTATACAGCATGGCTGAGGCTTAATGAATTTTAACCCTTAATGTAATAAGTACACACAAGCACATATGTTGGTTATGATAGAGCTTTATACATATATATACAGTCATATGAAAAAGTTTTGGAACCCCTCTAAATTCTGGAGTTTTGTTTATCATTGGCTGAGCTTTCAAAGTAGCAACTTCCTTTTAATATATAACATGCCATATGGAAACAGTAGTATTTCAGCTGTGACATAAAATTTAATGGATTAACAGAAATTATGCAATATGCATCATAACAAAGTTAGACAGGTGCATAAATGTGGTCACCCCAACAGAGATATTACATCAATACTTAGTTGAGCCTCCTTTATAAAATGTACAGCCTCCTACAGCCTTTGATGTCTGGATTCTGGATGGTGGTATTTTTGACCATTCATCCATACAAAATCTCTCCAGCATGGACAGCCAGCTTGGAATGTGACAGCCATTCCAGAATATTGTACTTTTCCCTCATAAATACCTTTGTAGATTTCGAATTGTGTTTAGGGTCCTTGTCTTTTTGGAATATCCAACCCCTGAATAACTTCAACTTTGTAACTGATGCTTGAACATCATCCTGAAGAATTTGTTGATATTCGGTTGAATTCATCCAACCCTCGACTTTAACAAGGGCCCCAGTCCCTGAACTAGCCACACAGCCCCACAGCATGATGGAACCTCCACCAAATTTGACAGTAGGTAGCAGGTGTTTTTCTTGGAATGCAGTGTTCTTCTTCCACCATGCAAAGCACTTTTTGTTATCACAAAATAACAAAATTTTTGTCTCATCAGTCCAAAGCACTTTGTTCCAAAATGACTGTGGCTTGTCTAAATGAACATTTACACACAACAAGCGACTCTTGGCCTGCCAGACCTGGGTTTTACAGCAACTGTGCCTGTGGCCTTCCATTTCCTGATAACATTCCTCTCCTCTGAGATGGCTTTTTGTAGCCTTCCCCTAAACCAGAATACTGAACAATCTTTGTTTTCAGATCTTTTGAGAGTTGCTTTGAGGATCCCATGCTGTCACTCTTCATAGGAGAGTCAAACAGAAGCACAACTTGCAATTGGCCACCTTAAATACCTTTTCTCATGATTGGACACACCTGCCTATGAAGTTCAAGGCTTAACAAGCTAATCCAACCAATTTGATGTTGGCAGTAATCAGTATTGAGCAGTTACATGCATTACAATTAGCAAAATTACAAGAGTACCCACATTTTTGCACAGCCAGTTTTTCATATTTGATTTAATTTCATACAGCTGAATACTGCTTCACTAAAAATTTTTGAAAACACCCCAGTACTCAGATGTTCCTGGGAAATGAAAGACATCCCACTGTTATCTTTTTTGTTGAAAGTGGAGTAAATTATTATGCAGGCTGAGAGGGGTTCCCAAACAAAGAAGCTACATGAGGATGTGAGACACAAACTTGTAAGAAAGCATGGACAATCTTAAGGCTACAAGTCCATCTCCAGAAATCTTAATCTGTTTTTTTCCCTGGATTAGGGTTCAGGAGAAATATTGAGAAATGCAGAGAATGATTTTTCTAATTGTGGTGAAAGAACCTTAAAAAAACTGGCAGATACAAGCAGACCTTCAAACACAAGGTAAAACAGTTTCAACTGGCACTATTTGTCACCAACTGAATGAAATAGGGCTCTGGGGTAGAATCCCAGGAAGACTCTACTGCAGACTGAAAACCATAAGAATGCCTGCTTGGAGATAACCAAAACATACCTGAGCAAGCCAGAATACCTCTGGAGTAATGTCCTGTGGACAGATGAGACCAACTTAAAGCTTTTCAGTAAAATGCACCATCTCTTTGTGTATAGGCAAAAAAAATTAAGCCTTCAAAGAAAAGAACAATATCCCTACAGTCAAACTGAAAAGTTTGCTGCTATTTTATTGCTTTTTGGAGTTCAATACTGAACCCAGTGTTAGTAAACTGGGTCTCCAGTGCAGATAACGGGTCTTCCAGCAGAACCAATGACCCACATCAAATCAAGGTACATTGCTCCTTCAGGCCTGTCCATGTGTGTGAATTGTCATGTTTCTCTCTTGTAGAGATGTATGGAGGGTGATAGTATCACAGGCACATGCTTAAATTTCTCCATGTGCCATTATCTTTAAACTTGCCATATACAAAAAAAAGATTTGTATAATTATTTGGTACCTTTATACTGGCCAGAAGATCCCGATCACTATATAAGTACCATGAATTTTGATTGGTTTGGCGATTGAAAATGTCATCTTCTGATGCACGTCAACCAAAGCACGTTGTATCAGCAGATAAGGAAGTGAAGATGAATTCCTGTTCGTTTCCTGCTGTTCTGATGTCAGCCCAGTCAGAACAAAACAATATAAAGGTAGCCATGCCGTGTATGGCTCCTTGAAGAGAATTTGTCCACATGCTAATTGGTTGGATACCATAGGCTCATAAGTCTGATGTTAGGTATTGATTGGTTGGTACTATACACAGCACACCCAGATTTTGCTCTTTGCAAATTGTATTTGCGTTCATGAATGGGCATTGTATACCAGTGCCTTAGTCTTGAATTTCAATTACAGAATTTTATTATTGTATGCCCTCTTTTTTCTGCATCTAAATACTGTACCTATGTTTCAAGTAGGAGCTTGAACTTCCAGCAGATACAGATGGATAAATTATAGGTCCAGACTTGGAGCCCTGGTACAAGACCTTATAGAAATAAAGTCAAAGACAGTGTTACTACATGTTCATAGCCTTCATTAAAGTTTAGGAAGCAAGTTCAACATGTGGAATTGGCGCACCTGACATTTTTATACCTAAAGAATTCCAGCATAATTGCTGGCTCTGGCAAAATAGAGTGCACAGCAACTTGCCCATGATTTACCAATATGGAAAACAAATTACAATGCGGCTGAGCAGGAGAGTAGGCACTAAATCAGTATTTTCAAATGAGAATTTATAAAATGTATTCAGGAAAAGTATTTAATGAAAACTATACCCCCCAAACAATGTAGGTCATGTGTAAAACTCTGCTACATGTAAATAAACCATTTTCATAATTATATACTTTTTTAGTAGTATGTGCCATTGGATAGTAATAAATAGAAAATTGCCATTTAAAAAAATAAGAGCTACCCCCTGGGATTGTAGGATCCATGGTGCACACAAAAAAACCTTACATGTTAGGTCACATGAGCCAATTAACAGACAGAGTTCTGTCTTTTGCTTCCACACTTCTTCCTGTTACAGTTAGAGTTGCAGTATTTCTGGTCAGGTGATCTCTGAGGCAGCACAGAGACCTTCACAAAATGGTGACTCAAGCCAAGAGATGTAAAAGGGCAATATTTATTTATATATATATATATATACCAGTTTAGTAAGATTCTTTAATATGTCACTTAATATGATATAATTTCTGTTGCTTAAATATTCAATTTGGGGGTAAAGTTTTCCTTTAAAACAAAGTTAGCAATTATTGTCAATGTAAGCACAGAAAGCACAACTGGAGTATTATGGCTTCAGGGGAACAGAATTTGAAAAGTTAAATTTGAATCAACTTATCATTTGCCCAGTAATGAAGGAGTTAGGTTTTTTGATTCCTAGGAAACCTGGCATTACTGGCAGGATTCCTAGACATCTCTTACATGCACAGTGGTGAGAAAAAAACAACAGCTGAATTGTCATTTACTGCCTTTTAATAGAAGTGGTCTTATGGAATTACTGGATTATGATTATCTGCCATTCGTAGTTTGGTATTAAAAAACACTAGCAGAAAGCAGGTGGGCATGTGTATCTTGTCAGCCACACATTTGGAGGGAGTGGATATCATAAAAAGGAGTAGTACAGATTTGGCACATAGCAGTCTAATCTCATAGTGTTAAATTGACTGCTAGAACTTATTAAACAGTAGTGTGTTTTACACTGTGTGTTCCTGAAAGCATAATACATATGCCTTATGCAAATAATTAACTTTTATTAGTCCACTATATGCTGGGACTTATAGATTTGTTAGCTCGTTCAGGCTGAAGGTTTGGGTGGTCCATCAGTTATGTTGACAGGAGAAATATCATATATTGTTTTTTAAGGCAAAATATTACAGTCTTTTTTTTGAATAAACAAAGGAACTGGTTGATCTGAAATGTAGTCCATGTCAGAGTTTATTATGCTATTGTACAATTACAACACCCTAAGTAAAGTACATTGAAGAATCAATTCTCTGCATATTTGTTGCATGCAACAAATATTTGTCATAACTGAACAAGTTATACCTTCATACAAGTTATACTTTCATATTTGCAGTCATAGCATTTCGGGGGGCTGACTTCTGCAGGTCACTTGGTCAGCACAGTATAAATACCCTGATCTGGCCACTGTCATCATTGGGCCACACTGGTTAATGATGCTCATGTGCTCTTTTGTGGTGCAAAATTAAAGGGCTGAATTCCACGGCGTGCCAAGAAGCGATCCGTCGCTATATACGATGCCACGCATTTGATGTGTTGGATGTCCAGTAGTTAAAAGAAGTGAATGAGAAATCGCAGGTAAAAACTACACATATCCAACTGTTAGATGATTCGATGGTTGAATTTCGAAGTATTTTTATCTTCTAAATTCGACCCTTGATAGATCTGCCCCTTAAAGATCTGCTTGTTTGTCAGGGTTGCCAACAGGGGCAGAACTACAGAGGTAGTAATCCATGCGGTCGTAGGGAGGTCCAGCAGGTTAGGGGGACAAGTGAGGTCCTAGTTAATGAGCAATTTCAATATATCTTGGGCAGTGTTTTTGAATTGGATGTGGAACCGAGTAACCTCTAGTTACACTACAGGTCACTAAACAAGTGGATCGTGGTGCCATTTTTGCCCACCAAATTAGATATGATCCAGTTATTGTACCTCAGGAAACTGTGGGCCTATGGGGATCACTCTGGTGAAGATCACATAAATTTCGCATAAATTTGCAGATACCATTCTCTCCCGCTTTGTTAATCAAACCTGCCTGATCTGAATATCTGGACTATTTTAAATTGAATATTTGTTGGACAGCCCTTTAAGAGATCTCCATACATGAGCCAATAATCTGCATACTTGGTCTGGAGGGACAGAGTCAGCAGATTTTATTAGCCATCTTTATACTACCTGACCTTCAGGCTTAGATTTCAGGATTATTTATCAAAGTAAATGATATTCTCTCCATGTCCTTCCTTGATATTAACATCTCATGTCAGGCATTGTATTGTGGGGCATAATTGGCAGCAATTACCCAATCAGCAGCAATATTTGCAAAAGACCATTCAAAACAAATTTCTGAATGTTTGCCAGGAGTTATTACAATGCTGTAAAACTACCCTTTGTAAATAAGTTTCCTCCTTGGGCCATGGTACACAGTGTTTTATAAACTAGCACAAACTAGTGCTTAAAAATGAACCCGAGTGTACTTTTCAGTGGTATGAGCTGCTGGGCTACCCATGGTGTTTGTTATTTAAATGAATAAGAAGTTAACTGGGACAAGTAGCTGCTAGTGAATAGTGAAACCCCCCCCCCCCAGTTTTGCTGCAAAAAGGTTGCCCAAAGACTGAAATGAGTGAAAAGATTGTCACGTGCCGCATCGTGCAACAAAAGAAATGTGATGCCATAGACTTCAATGCATTTTAGAGAATTTTTGGCAAAGCAAAATGTGCCCATCACTAGTAGCTGTGTTTATATTGCAGCCATGAGAAGCAGCATAAAAAATCCTGCATGTGCCAGCCTTCACTGTGGATTTCATTTAATAACACTGGACTCCACCAGTATTACCAATAACTACACCTATTTCCCTTATTACTGCAGGTTACTGTATGTTTTTACTCATCCCTTTATTAGTTGACATAGGGGTCTTATTGATGCTCTTTCCCACCCTATCTCTTGATTTGGTTTATGTAAAATTAGTGTTAACCCATAGCAGGCTGGTGCTTACTGGATTTTTTTCTCATGTCACTCAGATGTTTGCTTGGGGCTTAAACTAAAGAATGTTCATGGGTCCTGTGAACCCTTA
This sequence comes from Xenopus laevis, assembly GCF_017654675.1. Lineage (NCBI taxonomy): Eukaryota > Metazoa > Chordata > Amphibia > Anura > Pipidae > Xenopus > Xenopus laevis. The sequence continues at coordinate 47,136,741 of NC_054374.1, read as the reverse complement.
TTATGCAAATATTTAACCCCTGTGACAAGGGAGCACAGGAGTAGACGCACTGAATTATTGTCAATGAGGCTGTACTCACACAGATGCATGTATGCTCCGAACGCAGGTAAATTGCAACATGCTGCATCCCAACCTGCGTTTGGCACTTACATGCGTCTGTGTGAGTACAGCCCAATTGACAATAATTCAGTGCGTCTACTCCTGTGCTCCACCGGGGTTGAATGGAGGAAAGCACAACACAAGGGAACGCACAAACAAATGCCCAGGTGTAAGAGCCCTTAGCTAGCTTGAAATATCCATATAATTTAACACAATGTAATGTTTTATCTTCTCAGTTAAAACATTCTGTGACTATTTTAAAAAATCACAAGTTTTTCGGAATTTATTTAACCCCGAGGATGGAAAAGCTGGCATCTTAGACCTGTCGAAGTTGCATATAAGTCAATGGGAGAATTCCCTATGATTTTACGACGTGCACTAGGTTTTGGGCAATATCCCGAAGTTTTCTGGTGAAAATCGTGAAAAACGGATTAAATATCTAAAAAAAAATTGTGAAAATCAGATGAAATATCCAAAAAAAACATGAAAATCTGATTTTTTTCCCCACAAAGCGAGTTTTTGGGAAAATGTAATAATTAATAAGCGGAAAAAACTGGAGCAGATTTGATCTGCTGAGTTTGCTGAGTTTGTAGCAGAAAATATTGAGATGAATTCGGACTTTGATAAATAACCCCCCAACTGTCACTGTTCGCAGACTTGGGTTGGTAACAGCCATATCTACCATAAACGCACTTGGGGGCCCATACAAGGGATCATCTTTTGCAGGTGGCCCTCAAGTGCCTATCTGGTGAATAAAAATGTATGGAAAAATCTTAACAACTAAATCCAGCGGTTGAGCTGAGGTAATTGCTTTGGGTGGACACCTGTCCTCCGTGATGAGGAGTACAACAGGTCTTTCTGTGGATGCACCGATAGAGGCCTGATGGGGTGGCACTGAAATTAAATGCAGCCCTGGCTGGAAATGAGTCCTTTACTAGGGGTGGGCAGTGGCTTGATTCTGGGTCATGTGGGCATCAGGAAGGAATGCTAGTCTGATAAATTTCTACACAACTTTTCTGCACTATAGCCTTTGTCAAGGGGAATTCTGACGTGCAGCCAAACCATCTAAGGTATAAATATCCTATTCAATTAGATACGAAAATCTCAGTGTTCGCGCGATTCCTATATTTCTGCATTCGTCACGTCTGCCAACGTCACTTCCTTGGATGCTTGATCCAACGTCATGACGCGGTTCACAAATAACGCAATCTTCCTAATGTCCATACGAGGAGCGTAAGCTTCAATCATATCCTAGCAACCAGGGATAGAGCTTTTTACAGATAGGCTTATGCAGAAATTGGAGCATCAAACTTCAGAGACGATTAAAGACACATGTCTATACTGTATTTTAAGAGTCATGATGGGCGCTTATATAAAGAGAATATACATTTATACAGTATTTTGGACTGGCATATATATTCATCCATTAACACGCTGTGTCCTAGCAACCACAGCTCCTTGTCTTATCACAGAATTAACTAAGGCATGATGGTCATAAGGGTACTTGAACTAAAACTTAATTTATACCAATACTTACATCATAATGATATAATACCATATTATAAAGTGGCATAAAACAATCCCATATGTATTAAAATATGATATCTAAAATAATTGATAAGCAAAAGTGCTGATATACTGTATACTACTACATGTACAAAGTGACAGTGCATCATGCTATAGCCCTCTATATTTGTAGAGAAAAAGTGACAGTGCATAAAAATTAATTTATATAATTAAAGTGACAGTGCATTAATTCAATTAATCTTAAACATGTGACACAATTCATATACATAATTCTGCAATAGCCATCACATGGCCTCCAATAAGATAATAAATTGTCGGCATCATAAATAGTGTTTGTGCAACATGGTAACAATGTGTAACCATGCCAATATCATAGAAAGTGTCCGTGCAACATAATAATAATGTGTAAAAATGCCAATGTCCTTTACCCTTCTTTCTCATAGTGATTCAAATCATAATCATTCAAAAAGCTCTTGCTGTATAGTACCTGTCTGCTGGCGGTGCACTCATTGACCATGAGCCTTTCCACCACAAAATCAGTTGCATTGTGGAGGCTTTAACTCCTCTGCCTGCCCCAGAAATATATATACCGTATATCAGGGGTCCCCAACCTTTTTTACCCGTGAGCCACATTCAAATGCAAAAAAAGTTGGGGAGCAACACAAGCATGAAAAAGTTCCCGTAGATGACAGAAAGGGCTGTGATTGGCTATTTGGTATGCCTATGTGGACTGGCAGCCTACAAGATGTTCTGTTTGGCAGTACACCTGGTCTTTTTGCAACCAAAACTCATCTAAAAACCAGGTATTCAAAAATAAGCACCTGCTTTGAGGCCACTGAGAGCAACATCCAAGGGGTTGGATAGCAACATGTTGCTCGCGAGCTACTGGTTGGGGATCACTGCCGTATATACTCTAGTATAAGCCGACCCGAGTATAAGCCGAGGTACCTAATTTTACCTACAAAAACTGGGAAAACTTATTGACTCTAGTATAAGCCTTGACACAACTACAGCCCTGTCTCCCAGCAGCACACATTCTGCCAAAGTGACCCCCCCCAGCGATCAACCGGACTTCTTTGCAAAGTTGATGGTGACAGAGAATTGCCAAACGGATTACTGTGTGCATTGTCCCACTGTCCCACTACCATGTGCAGAGGGTGCTGTTTGATATTGCCATCACTGTTAATCTTTCGTATAACCAACAGAGGGCGCTGTGTGATATTGCCATCACTGTTATTCTTTCATATAACCAACAGAGGGCGCTGTGTGATATTGCAGTCACTGTTATTCTTTCATATAACCAACAGAGGGCGCTGTGTTATATTGCAGTCACTGTTAATCTTTCATATAACCAACAGAGGGCACTGTGTGATATTGCAGTCACTGTTATTCTTCCATATAACCAACAGATGGCGCTGTGTGATTTTGCAGTCACTGTTATTCTTTAATATAACCAACAGAGGGTGCTGTGTGATATTGCAGTCACTGTTATTCTTTCATATAACCAACAGAGGGCGCACTGTTATTCTTTCATATAACCAACAGAGGGTGCTGTGTGATATTGCAGTCACTGTTATTCTTTAATATAACCAACAGAGGGCGCACTGTTATTCTTTCATACAACCAACAGATGGCGCTGTGTGATATTGCAGTCACTGTTAATCTTTCATATAACCAACAGAGGGCGCACTGTTATTCTTTCATACAACCAACAGATGGCGCTGTGTGATATTGCAGTCACTGTTATTCTTTCATATAACCAACAGATGGCACTGTGTGATATTGCAGTCACTGTTATTCTTTCATATAACCAACAGGGGGCGCACTGTTATTCTTTCATATAACCAACAGAGGGCATTGTGGGATATTGCAGTCTCTCCCCAAGTGTACTGTTGGTATAGGAATGATTAAAAGTGACTGCAATCTCAGCTGCTTGGGTCGGGTACGAGTATAAGCCGAGGTAGACTTTTTCAGCACATTTTGGATGCTGAAAAACTCGGTAGTAGTTAAGCCCCTGTCATACATGTTGTATGACCAATAGAGAACTGTTATCTTTGTATTTAAGCAGAACATCAGAAGTGCAATGTTTTGCTTTCAATAATTTGGAAAGCTGATTGAACAGAATCTTGAGAGAAAATAAATTCAATATAAATTCTTTGCTTTCTTGCAAAGTCAGGTTCTTTATTACCTTTCGACTTGGACTGGATGATATAACAGGAATCCTTAAGCAGCCCAGTCCATCTTCCACATTAAACTGTAATGATCTTTGGCTCACATTGTGTTGTTGTTTTCTTGTTTAATGACAATTTTTCTGCCTATTGAAGTCATAAAGTCAACGGGTTGTGAAAGATTCCACCAAGACATTATCAAAGATATTATAAAAAAGGAAGCTGGGAGTATATGAACAGTATATTCTCCATACACATTCATAATGCCATGGTGAGCAGGTTCTTAAATTGCTTCTAGCTGATATTTGATGCAGACTAAATATAACTTGCTTTTATGTTTACTTTGTACTGTTTGTGCTCAAGCAAACAAACAAGACATTCTTTAGATTTCCAAAATGGCCTAAGCACTCTTCAAGCTACATACACCGCTATTTTTTTCCTTTCTGTTTGCCTTTTAGATGCTTTATGAATGGAAAAACTGTAGCAGTACTTCTACACGTCCATTTATAGCAGTAACAATGTATTTTTCAGATACTACCTGAAATATTTTGCTCATGTAAACTTGCTTTGAATGTTATATGTCATAATAAAGATATTTACGGAGTAATTTATACTTCTTGTATTATTTCCTACTTTCTGGTTTTTTCCACGTCACTTTACTAATCACCATTGTACCTTATTTTTAACCAGTCCATTTACTGTCTTGTCCAATCTGTCTCACCCATATTGGAACACTTTGGCTTTTAATACTTGGGGGTTACTGTTACATCTTGTGCGGGATGCCACTATATTATGTAATGCTAGGAGATTACGATATTATTTTATGCAGTGACTAGAGAAGAGCAAATTTTTCACCTGGTACAGTTTTGGGTCAAAATTCACGGTTTCATCAATAGAATTTCACCACAAACTGCTTCATCAGAAAAAAAGCTCTTGTACCAGGAAAAAACACAAACATTGCCTTCCACATCAGCCAATGGGACTAGAGCTACATTTGAAAAATTTGTGGCCTGAGCAACTGGGAGAAAGGATATCTAGAAGGCATGGAGGAGTCACCACCACATTTTGGAAGAAACTGACAAGATGGGAGTCTTTTTTACAATAAAATGAAGGAGGTTCTTAAAGACGGGATGGAAATGTATATCTCTTATAAATAAATTAAAATGCTAAAAACACCTAAACAAAGTCATTTTGCTTTTCCATTGGCTCCAAGAAAAAGTTTTTACACAAAGTGAAATGCCACTAACTGTGCCATATAATTATTTAATGCTTTGGGACATTGTAACATTTAAAGCTGTAGATCAACGTAACATTTAGGGGCAGATTTACTAAGGTTCGAATGGTAAATTCGAATTTTCGCATTTTTTTTTGTGGCCAAAACTCACAATTTTGAATTTAAAACCACCAACATGAATTTGAGTTCGAATGTAAGATTTATCACATCTCAACCCTGGAAAAAGTTCTAATTTGATACTTTGCCAACTAAAATTTCAACCACGCGAACCTGAAGTCAGTGCTTCCCAAATTCTTCCAACATGTAAACTTTGCTACAAGGGGAGAGCACTGTTTGGACAAAGTCTACACAAACATGCGCGGCGCCTACAAAGCCTTCGTGCACGCCCACATAGGTTCCTCCGACCAACGGACAATGATGTTATCACCCACATACACATCGCTGCTCAAACGCATGAAACCAGCCAGAAAAACCATCACAGTCTGGCCGAGTGGAGCTGTGGAAGCACTTCAGGACTGTTTCGACTGCACATATTGGAACATGTTCAGGGAGGCTGCTACCCACAACGGCTCCATCAACTTGGAGGAGTACACAGACTCTGTGACCTGCTACATCAACAAATGCATAGATGATGTTACCGTCTCCAAAACTGTCACCACAAGAGCCAACGAAAAATCCTGGTTTACAGCAAAGGTTCGTGCACAGCTAAGAGAGAGAGGTGCCTCTTTCCGGTCAAGGGACAGAGTTGCTCTTAAAACAGCCAGGGCCAACCTCTCTCAAACCATCCGACAAGCAAAGCAGGAGTACACACTGAAAATTCAATATCATTTCAACAACACAAAAGACACGCAACTTATGGCAAGGCATTCAGGCTGTCACACAGTACAAGCCTGCGCAGAGCAGCAGCGGCAAAGACGCCACACTCCCAGAGGAACGGAACAAGTTCTATGCGCGGTTTGACACGCTAAACAAAGAGCCTGTGAGTAAAGCCACGCCTCCTCTCACTGACCAAGTCATCTGTCAACCCATGGCCGACGTGAGGCGAATCTTAACCAAGGTCAATCCACGAAAGGCTGCCGGACGAGACAACATTCCTGGTCGTGTGCTCAGAGGTATGCTGATCAGCTGGCTGACGTCTTCAATGACATTTTCAACACATCGCTAAGCCAGATGATCACCCCCACATGCTTCAAGTCCACCACCATCATTCCAGTGCCAAAGAAATCTTCAGTAATGAGTACCCCCCTGTTGCACTAACCCCGGTCATTATGAAATGCTTCGAGAGACTTGTGATGGCACACATCAAGAGCACCCCCCCCCACTCACTGGACCCACTACAAATTGCATATCGGCCAAACAGGTCAACTGAGGATGGCAAATCTTCTGTACTCCACCTCTCACTAACTCATCTGGACAAGAAAGACAGTTATGTGAGAATTTAATAGACTTTAGCTCAGCATTCAATACCATCATCCCTCAAAAGCTGAGTGGGAAACTAAGCGAGCTGGCATTGAGCACCTCTTTGTGCAATTGGATCTTGGACTTTCTGTCAGAGAGGCCCCAGTCTGTTCGTATCGGCGACAACGTTTCCAGCACCATCAGATTGAGCACAGGAGCTCCTCAAGTATGTGTTCTCAGCCCGTTGTTGTACACATTGCTGACACATGACTGCATAGCTAGACACAGCTCAAACCACATCATCAAGTTCGCCGATGACACAACTGTGGTGGGGCTCATCAGCCACAACGACGAGTCGGCGTACAGAGATGAGGTTCAGCAGCTGGTGGTCTGGTGCAGTGAGAACAACCTGTCACTGAATGTGGATAAAACAAAAGAGATGATTGTCGACTTCAGGAGAACTCACCCTGCTCACACACACCACTCAACATCATCGGCTCCACAGTAGAGACAGTAAAGAACACCAAATTCCTGGGAGTCCACATCTCTGATGACCTCATCTGGACCACCAACACCGCCTCCATCACCAAAAAGACTCAGCATCGTCTTCACTATCTAAGACGACTAAAACGGGCCAGCCTTCCGCCCCCCCCCACACACACAATGGCCCTTTATCAAGCCTTCTGCCCCCCCCACAGTGTTCTACAAGGGCAACATAGAGAGCGTCCTGACGAGCTGCATCTCCATCTGGTACAGTAGTGCCAGCTCTGCTGACCGAAAAAGTCTACAGCGGACTGTCAGAGCAGCTGGCAACATAATTGGAGCGGCTCTTCCATCACTGCAGGACATCTTCCATAAGCGCTGTGCAAAAAATGCCTCCTGCATTCCATTTGCACTGGACTCCACACACCCCTCACACGGACTGTTCACACTGCTCCCATCAGGCAGACGCTTTCACAGCATTAAAGCCCGAACAACCAGGCTGCGCGAAAGCTTTTTTCCCGCAAATGATCAGACTCCTCAACTCACTGCCTGCCCTCCCGCTACATTCCAGACACACCTGAACTGTGAACTTAACTTTGTGAACTGTTAATTTATTTGCACAATTCTAAAGGTTTACACCTGTATATATCCAATTTTTGCACATTTCAAATGTTTACATATTTATTGTGTATTCAAAGTGTATTAAAGTGCCTTTTTGTTATATGTACTAGCTGGAGCCATGTCGTCTAGTCTCACTGTGTATTCATATACTGCTGAGATGACAATAAAGTTTACTTTGACTTTGACTAAAACTTGCCGAGTTCATGTAGAATTTAGTGGCAGAGGTCCGTTGAACCATTTGAAGATGTTAATAGCCTTCTTGACTGAATTTTTTGTTTGGAGGAAAACTCAAATTGAATTAAATTCAAAGTTTCAGGTCGTTTCTATTAGATTGAATGTTAGATGTTCGAGTTTTTCATAAATAACCTCTATTCAAGTTGTGAGTACATTGAATTTATTGAGTTGAAAGAAATTTACGTAAGGGTAGCACTACATGGACGTTTTTGGCACCATCCGACGCTCTGCAACAAGTCGAATCGTGCCAAAAACATCCATGTAGTCCTACCCTTACTCTAAAATTTTGACCTTTGATAAATAACCCCCTAAAAGTGGGGTTGGCAATTTCTTGTTCTGCTGTAGGTCACTATTCCATTTAATGCTCTGGGTCAGTGTACCAGAAAAGGGTTAAACTGCACTTTATTATTGACCTTTGTGATGTATATATTAAAAGTCCATTTGATTTTCTGACAAGCATAGCTTAATATGCACAAAGCTAATTCACTCTATTACTAGCCTGTCTGTGGTTATATTATTAAATTCAATTGTAAGTACTACTGCTCTGCCTAGGAGTATCATACATAAAATCAATTACATGAAAATACTGAATTTTTTAGGAACTCTGCATAATGCCTGTTGCTTTCTATTACTGGTTGTTCAGTATACAGTATTATCAGAAAGCGTCATCATGATTCCATAATTGTAACTGGAAATTCTCTGTATATCCACAAGCTACTCTGATCTATTTTGAATTGTAGAAATGTAGAATGCTACATACCATTTTTAGATTCAGGCCAAGTAGAATTGGTACCCAAGACAATCCTACTCAACCGGGATGTATTGCCTGCTTTGCCCCTCCTTCTTACTTATTCCCCTGGCTGACAGTCTGCACTCCACCAGAGGTCAGCCCACATGCCCCCCCACTGCCCAAGTCACATGTATCTGTAACCTGTCCCAAGTTCAGGCCCTGAATAATTTTGAACTGATTTAAACCTTTCAAAAGAGCACAACTAAAATCATCCTGTAGCCATCCTGTTCACAAGGCCCTTTAAGATCTCGAATTCAACTATTCACCACCTAAAACCTGCTGAGTTTATGTATAAGTCAATGGGAGACATCCAGGGAACAATTTCGGAGAAAAAACTCAAATCAGTAAAATTTTCAGAGTTATAGGTATTCGATTTCTTTTATAAATAACCCCCCAGTCGAATTTCGAGTATATTTAGAATTTAATAGAGTTTTAAAAAATCACATGAATTAAAAATTCGACCTTTAATAAATGTGCCTCTTATTATTATATGGGGTTTATCCTAGCAGAATTACAACTATTCTTTTAACCTTGCATGTGTAGATACAAAACTTAAAATAATACTCCTCAACCAAGTTATCACAGAATCTCTCTTATGTCATTCCCCTTTCCTTTCCACTCCAGTTAGTAGGATTCATTCATACAGGTCACAGATACTTTGGCTTCACAGTAGCTGGAATATTTTCAAATCTTTTTTCTGTGAATGTTTTTGGAGAATATGGAGAATAATTTAGTATTGCACTTAATCCTATAAAGTAATTGTACAATAGATAGTATATGACCTTAATTATAACTTCAATTGAGGAATAATTAGAAAACAGACATAATAAGAACATCACAAACAGGGGAAAGTTGTGCTCACCACTAGTTTTTAAAATCATTAGGCGGGGGTGCAATGAGGGTGTGACCACAAAAAACATATAGACCAATACAAGATTCCTCTGCACTCAACCCATTATCAATATATTTAAGACAGCGACATTTTGTGCATACTGCTACTGAAAAATGCCTTACCCTTTAAACAAAACAGGGATTGTTTGTCCATATATTGCAATATATTTAAGCTGGCCAACTACGTCAAAGTCATCCCATATCTGGCCAGTCCTATGCTCAATTTTCATCTGATTCATTAAGAATTCTATGGTTTAATTATACATTTTATAAAAGGGACGAATACGTTTTACCTGCAACTTACTAGCTGCTTTCAAAGTAAAACTCCCAAACTTGGCTGCCCTTTTATTAGACACCAGTGGGATCACCTGACTATAGTTGGAGGGGGTGGGAGCTACAACATGGAGCTGGTCACTGCTCCTGTATAACTATAACAAACGGGAAAGTTGTGCTCACCACTAGTTTTTAAAATCATTAGGCGGGGGTGCAATGAGGGTGTGACCACAAAAAACATATAGACCAATACAAGATTCCTCTGCACTCAACCCATTATCAATATATTTAAGACAGCGACATTTTGTGCATTTTGATTATATTGATAATGAGTTGAGTGCAGAGGAATCTTGTATTGGTCTATAATAAGAACATCAGACAGTATTAAAATAAATGCACCCAGAATACCAGAAAATAAGGCTTGCTGTGTACCTAGGGACACACTTTCACTCTCCTCCATTCTGATATAAATATAAATATATATTTGCCTCTTTAATAATCTCTCACGACACACTGCCACCTTGACACCATGTTAGCCTGTTTATAGAGGTCAGAATAGAATTACCTGTATTTGTAAGCATTTTGACTAGTAGGTTTGTATCTGCAAAATGCCAAATTAATATACGTATGACATAGCTATCAAAATATCTGAATGTGATAAATAATTAGAATAAATAACAAGCTGGCAGAGCATATCTGCAAAGACTAAGCAAAGCTTCAAGGCAAACTTGCTGGGATAACAGTGTACAAGGAAGAATCTGACATCATTACTTTGCTCCAGAACACATTGTAATCCTAGGGTCACACATCGGGCTGAACTATAAATTTGGTCATGAAACAAAAAATTTAAGTAACAATGTTGTCACCAATCTAACTCTATATTTTTGAATGTGATTTTAATGACAGATTTATGTGATTCATAAATAGTACCCTGTACTGCCAATTCCTTAAAAAGGTGTGCAGAATAACAACTTTAACCCAAAGCATAGAAAATCACAAAAACCTTGAATAAGTTTTATGACTTTTCCATTATTTTTAACAAAACTTTTACTCCATTAATCTACAGTTTTCCATTACCGCCAACTTTTGTGTATAACCCCTTCAAAATTGTTGGTGGCAAGTAACAAAGCCATTGTAAGATCTTATGAGAAGGGCCCTCTAATCCTATTTCTATTCTGTAATCCTTGTTTAGTTATTGCAAGACCCCTGTTTGTTCTAAATGAATGCAAAGTGCTGCATAATGTGCTTATGCTGTAAAAACGGTGATGATAATAAACGCCCCAGTGTTTACAATTCCTATAAACCCCTTTCCACATTTACTTTCTTGAAAAAAAAATCTAAGGGTTTATTTAGAAAATGGGGGGAAGGTGCAAAGTGCAACAAAGGGTGTGAATCATTTAATGCACCCTACCCCTTTGGTATAAATTGCAAAGTGCCTCAGCAGCAAAATATTGGGACTGGAGTTGGTACTGGTAATTCTTTTTTTAAAGTATTTCTAACAATCTTGTACATATACTATATAGACATGACTAATTGAGGCTGCAGGAAGGCTCCACCAATCACCACTGAGTGTTAGAGTGTCAGACAAAAGACAAATGCATGTTGCTTTCTGTAAAATGGTAAGTAGGCACAAAAGCCATACATATTTTTTAACCAAATTTAAACAGCTTTGGCACTCTTGCATAATGATGTTAATTTATTGTTACTGGCTTTGAAAGTGCTTGTAAATTACACATAGTATAACAGTTTTTTAAACAATTTTTTTAACAATTCCTGCTATAGATAGCGGAGTATAAACACTCTCTGCATGTGGCCATGTAGCCAAACCCTGAAATTTATGGATACACAAAGTCGTATTCTGCTTTGCGCAAGTTTTGCTTCTAATTCCATGTCACGCTTTGTTTGAGTTGTAACTGGAATCAGGCAGCAGGCTCTAGATAACCTTAAATGGCTGAGTTTACTCATTTATAGGCTTTGTTGGAATGAATTTAAACAGAACTGCAGAATTGCAGCCACAGTTGTATATAATTCCCATGGAGTGAGAGTGCTGCTGCTGGATCTTGTCTCTAAATAAGGGAGAACCTAATTAACATGTTAAAGTCTAGATAGATTTCACATTTTAGTTCAGAACAGATACATGGTTTAGCCAATAATAATAATATACATATAAAGAATACATGAAACACAGAAAAAAAATCAACAGCGCCTAGTATAACTCATGCTGTGAGTGTAAATTTTTGAACACGCCCGCCTTAATGGCCACACCCCTAATTACCTAATTAACATGTTAATTTTACAAAATTTGGCAGGTTTTGAATAAATTTCTGTGGTTTTAATATGTTATCACAGTCAGTGCCGGGCCACGCTGGGCAGGCGCCCTAGACAGACCCGCCAGTCGCGGCGCCTGTTTAGTGTGCGTGTGCGTGTGCGCATGAGCGAATTTGCGCTCGCGTGCGAATGCATGAATTGAAGTTCGCGCGCATGCGCAGAAGTGCAAAAAATGCATAGAGTTGGGCAGAGAAAGGAACCGGACTTGGGGTAGGAGACAGAGGAGGTACGTGCCTGGCGCCCTCCCAGCTGTACGCCCTAGGCACGTGCCTACTCTTCCTACCCCTAGTTCCGGCCCTGATCACAGTTCAAAGAGAAAGTTGGGACATTTCAGTAACAATCCGGGATTGCGAGCTGAGCTGTCAAAATTGTGACTGTCCCACAAAAACGGGACTGTTGGGAGGTATGCCTTTGTGCCAGCACTCGTTCTAACCCACAATCTGGAGTTGACCAGGTGCTATAAACAATAAAATTCACATATTTGTACACAAAAAGAAGAATAAAGATTGCCACGGTTTGCCTTTAAAAATAATTGTTACAAAAAAATGAGGTGTTAGTACCACACTTTTGCCAAAATATGTAAGCTCACGTGCCATGTCAAGGCCCTTCATTATATGTGACTCCTACACTATCTGTAAGGATTCTAAGTTAGTAGTAGTGCATTTAAAATCAAGTCCCTCAGCACCTAAATGCACTACAAACTCCCTGCTTTCTCACAAAAGCTCCTGAGTGAAGTTTAAGTGCACTATGGTCTTACTACTCTACACACTGGTTGCTGGGGGACTTGATTTTGAATGCAAATGTTTCGGCTTAATTCAAACATATATTAGTGATTTATAACAGGTAGAGTATTTGCAAAAAAGGGGGCTTACTCGTAGTGCCCTATAAATCCGGCACTTCCTCAGAGCAAATGTAAAAAAAATAATTTTAGCTGGACATTTTCATTTAATACAATATGTAAAATTGCTTTTATCATCTATGGAAAGTCTACTGATTTACAGTATGTGTGAGCATGCATTTCCAACATCTTTAATGATTGGAAGCTTATTATAAGTTATTAAGTTGCACAAAAGGATGGGAGCTGCTTATTATTTAGATCTTATAATGTCTACTTACAAGAGAAGGGAGTGTTGAAACAAATCATGCCCTAACCAAAAAAAAAAAATGTCTATACCGTTGACTATTTAGTAAAGCCTTATCCAATCTCTGTAGTGTCTTAGAATATACATGCCTTAGGGCTCTTAAGCTGGCCATAGACGCAAAGATCTGATCATACGATTCGAGGATTCGTACGATTTTCGGACCGTGTGTGGAGAGTCCCGACATTTTTCATCCGGCGGAGATCAGTCGTTTGGTCGATCGGACAGGTTAAAAGATTTCTGTCGGCTGCCGATACCTCTGCATGTATTGCCGATCGTACAATTTTCAGAGGGAGACTGTCACTAGCTTTTGTAGGACATAACTGTCAGTGGCAGAACATCGGCTGATCTGTTCTTTTACTACTTTATTTGATCTGAATGGTTAGTGGCAGGTTGTGAGATGGGAAAGTCCGATCGTACAATTATTGTACGATTGGATCTTTGAGTCTATGGCTAGCTTAACGCACAGGCCTTGTAGCACGTGTCAGTTCAAATCTGAGTTGAGCATATCACATTTTGGCTAGTTCACCATGCATTTTTTGATGCATTTGGAATTTGTAACACGTGTGGCCCACAATTCCAGTGAACTATAAAATGTCTTTTCCTGTGACATAAATCTTTCTGATTGTGTTTGGTGTGTGCTTTTTGGAAAGTGTTAAAAGAGTTCTATAATATTTTCAATATTTTACTTAAGGTAATCTGTGCAGTTGTAGCTGTGTTCAAAGGGCCAATTTCCTCCATGATTTATTTTGTCATTTATACAAATATCCACCCACATTTTTTTATCTTGCTCTAATGCCTGTAAGTGCTTTTGATTAACTTTTTTTTAAGTCCTTTTCCCTTGTTTTTAAAAATAAGACATTTCCTTTCTCCACAGGAAAGGCTGCTGGACACCTTGAGCTACTTTTAAAGTCTTTTATGTTTCACATTTCAGATTTAATATTGTTGTAGGGGAATTTTATTTTTATTTGCCATTTCAAGTTTTTCATTACTGCGGACTGCAGATCCTCAAGAGCAGAGTTCTGTATACCTGGGTGTATAAAAGGGAAAAACAATACCCCAAGTCTTCTTAATGTCATGCAGCTCTCATGTCTGTACCTGAACGCTAGTGAAAGTGTTTTTTTTTTAAAAAAATACTGATTTGTCCAACTGTGCCCTCTGAATCTATTATCTGTAGATGTTTTTTTACTTAAGCCAGTGCTTTTTCCCCACAATGCGGTGCTTGATCTGAAATAAGTATTGAAATGGAGAAGATTGAATACCACTGAAGGCAACATCCATGGAGTTTAACTCTTTAATAGCTTTTCCTTTAATTGTAGATGGCAGATAATCATGCTGCATCCAAATTTCATATGCTTGAAATTAGCAAGTGGTTGCTTAACTACTGGATGATAATTGGAGAACAGAGCCTGTATACTGAGTGATCTCTTCATTACGTACATATAACACTTATATAGCTTATGGCCTTATTTTTTATTGTTCAGCCTGCTGTTGTGAGTCTTCCAAGGACATCAGTGATAACATCAAGAGGACTTTACGCATTAACTTTTCCTAGCTGCTTAAAGAACGGGGGCAACAAAGCAAGCTACATCAGGTTCAAATTCGCTGTAGCACCACAAAATTTGCGTGGACCTGAACATAAATGGCATTACGACAGCATCTAGCAATTTTCTGCCCTCTCAAAGGAGACTCAAAGTTGGTTGTTTATAAGTGGAGTTTGAGATTACCATTTATAAAAATGTAATAATGACAAAAACTTCCAGGTTTGTTAAAGGGGTGGTTCACCTCTAAGTTATCTTTTGGTATGTTATATAATGGCTAATTGTAAGGAACTTTTCCAGTTATGTAATACCACTTAATTGACGTAACATGATACCACGTAACTTGAAAACAAAAAAACAATTAAAAAAGGAATGTAGATTCAGGAAAATCGAAGAAATAAGAGGTATAGAAGAAATAATAGCAAAAAAGAGGGGTAAAATAATTAACAACCCCATAAATTATGGGAACGATGGATTGGTTTCCTAAGTAAGGAAGGAATATGAATATGGAAAATATAAAAGATTTTAGAAAAAGCAAGAATAAAAAGGGAAAGGATAATGAATTTTTTTTTTTGGAAAACTGTAGTGATGTATTTTTCTTTAGATTCTTTTTTGTTTTCTTCACTTTCCTTTTTTCTTATTTTATGTATAGGCTTTATCCTTTATGTGTTGATTAAGATTATGAAATGACAAGATACTTTATTTACTGTTTAACTCTGATCTTTTTTTATATATGGAAAAAAAAATGATTAAATAAAGAATTTATAAAAATAAAATTCTAAGGAACTTTTTAGTTGTCCTTCATTTTTTCTTTTTTTATAGTTTTTGAATAATTTGCCTTCTTCTTCTGACTTTTTCAACTTTCAAATGGGGTTCACTGACCCTATGCAAAAACAACTAATGCTCTGTAAGACTACAAATGTATTGTTATTGCTACTTTTCACTATCTATCTTTCTATTCAGGCCCTCTCCTATTCATATCACAATGTTTTATTCTTAGACTAACTATAGACCCTAAATACCAGATTGCTGAAATTGAATACTGGAGGGATGCTGAATAAAAAAAATCCAAAACCACAAATAATAAAAAATTAAAACCAATTGTATATTGTCTTCCAATATCACGTTCTACATCATAACAAAGGTTCATGTAAAGGTGAACAACCACTTTAAATGGCACCCATAGGGGCTTAATTGCGTCCCCTACCAAAGGTGAAGGCTAATAGAGCCCATAATCTGGTGGGGAAACAATACAATGTATTTAAAAAAAATAAGACTCACGCCAGCACTGTGCTGGCCACTCTGGCACACAAGCATGTAAAATTAATTGATTATGCACATGCATGTGATGTCTAATAAGTCCATAATTTAGGAATCACATTTATAAGAGTATGTTGTAGAGAATGTTTTTGGTTTTGTGAGGGACAGGTTGTGGCAAACAAATTATGATGAAAGTAGGAACTTAGATAGTGGGGTTGCAGTAGATTTTGGATATATTTGGATTTAACAAAGCTTTTGATATAGGTTTGCTTATTAAACTCACTGTCATTGGGGGTCATTTATAAACACTTGGCAAATTTGCTCCTGGGCAGTAACTCATGGCAACCAATCAGATGATTGCTTTCAGTGTTCAACCTGCAGCTGGCTGAAAAAAGCTAATCACTGATTGGTTGCTATGGGTTACTGCCCAGGTGCAAATTTGCCCAGTGTTTAATAAATGAGCACCACTGTATATACAGTATGTTTGATTTTAACCTAATGCTTAAAAAAATTTAAATATGCAAGGTTCTTAACTACTTCATGGGTCTACATTAGGCAAATCCTTGATGGAAAAGGACCAGAGTTAGTGAATAATTAACTTAGCTGTAGCAAGCAATGCCACTCAGCAACAATATGTACCAACAATGTTTTGTCCCATATTAAAAGTTATATATTTATGGAAGGACAAGGTTATTCTTAAGGTGGCCATACATGGGCCGATAAAAGCTGCCGACAGACCGAGTCGGCAGCTTATTGGCCCTTGTATGGGTGCCCCCGACGGGCTTCCCCGATCGAGATCAGGCCGAAAGTCGGCCAGATCTCGATTGGAAGGGACTAAAAATCCCGTCGGATAGCGGCCGCATCTGTTCGTTGATGCGGTCCTGCGATCCGACCGCCCATTCCCGTTCGTTAAGATCCGATCGTTGGGCCCTAGGGCCCACGATCGGATCAGCCCGATATTGCCCACCGAGCGGATCTCTTCGTGTATGGCCACCTTTACCCTTTACAATGCAATGCTAAGAACCCACCTATGTTTAAATTAGATATCCATGAAACAGAGAAAGCCAAAGGAGAGAGACACAGCTGATAAAGGGTATGGAAAGTCTGTGTTACATGGAAACTGTGGCCAGGCTGGGAGTAGTACTGAAGAAGATGTGCTTGAGGGCATAGTGATAACTATCTATATATAAAGAGACCATACAATAAACTCTCTGATGCTTTAGTCACAAGTAGTGGACTTCTTTTGAGATAATAAGAAAGGAGATTTTGTTTTAAGATAGGATAAATAGTTTTTTTTCATTGATAGACGTGATGTTCTGGAATTCTCTCTCTGAGGTTGTTGTACTGGCAGATACATTAGCTAATTTTAAGAGAAGGTCAAATGCCTTTTAGCAAGTAAGAAAATAAAGTTACTAATATTAAGCGGTATATTTATCAAGGATTAAATTCAGAGTTTATGGGAGTTTATAAAAACTATAAACAACTATTATTAAAAAATTTAATTTTTTTTAAATTCGGGTGAATAGGATCGACCTGCAAACGCAAATCAAATCCAAATCTAATGCGATTCGAGTTTTGATTTTTAGAAATCCACAAAATGACTCCAACTTGATTGTAGGAGGTCCCCCATAGGCTAAAACATCAATTTGGCTTGTTTTAGAAGACAAATAGTTGAATATGAATTCTTAAAGGGACAGTACATGATAAATTTTGAAATTTGATTTTGAAATTTTTTTTTAAACTTGAATTGAATTTGGACTATTCCCTAGTCGAATTACACTAAAATAAATTTAAATTCAAATTTTCAATTTGACCCTTGATAAATCTGCCCCTAACTGTTAGTAGAAAGTTGATCCAGGGACTGGTCTGCCATTGTAGAGTCAGGATGAGTGTCTACGTTTGTTGCTAGTTAGAGAGGCTTCAGATTCAGGTTATCTTTATCTTCCTCTAAATAATTTAGCACTTAGGTTTCATTTAGACAAAAAGGCTGAACTTGATAGATGAATATCTTTTTTATATAAATCACTTACTATGCTACTTTGTAAGGCAGGGTAACTAAAGTACTACAAAAGGACTATAAAGGCATGGACCCGTTTGGGTTTGAAAACTACTCTGACCAAATCAGCACGGACTCCCTCCCCCCCATTTATCAATACATTTTTCTGAAAATTGAAAGTGTAAGAAAAAATCATGAAAAAATTAGAATTGTACAAAAAAATTTCGGATTTGTTGAAAAAAAAACAACTTTTTCAGATTTGACACCTGAAACCTCAGACTTTTTCAGAATTGAGGTCTGAGTTGGAGTACTTTTTTATTCAGACTTTTAACGCCATCTCGGTTTAATAAATGACAAAAAATTTGAGTTTTCTTTTTCTGCGAAAAAATGGTGGTTTTCCCCTTTAGAAGTCTGACCAGAAAAAATGTAACTTTAATAAATAACCTTCATAATCATTAGGACTGACAATATTCTGATCTGTGATTACAAATATAGGTCCAAGATACATTATCATAGTTCTTATATTTACCTTAGAGCTTCACTTTAGATGCATAGTCTGGTTAAAGATCCCATAACTTCTGTTTTTATCCGAAATATTTTGCATTTGTTTGAATGATTCACTGATGGAGTCCAGTCGTACCCTTGTCAAGGCAATTGTTTGACACTATTATAAACTCTGAGCTTCTATAATACAGTGATTGAATATTTACAGCAGTTTTAAAAAAAATTTTTTTTGTATAACTGTATATATATGTAACAAAACTGTTACATAAATACTAGAATTCCAGTGCTTTGAAATAACGTAATATCAAACAAAATTTCAGGGAAGAATATGTTATTGAATAAAATGAGAGACTTGGCCAAGGATACGCAACAGGAGGTGTGGTGTAACAGCGGCTACTCACCCTGGTGGTCTAGCGGTTTGAGGGGTTCGGCAGGGACGCCTGCCGTCCCCCTCAGCGGGGACGCTCGCCACGCTACCGCTCCTCTAAGGTCTAGTTTTAGGACACACGTGGCGCGCAACTTCCTAATTTATTGGTGCATGCGCGCTAGCGTCATCAGTGGTGCGAAGTTTAAGAGTATTTAAAGCCACAGATTATAATTCTCCTTGCCTGTTATAGGTTCACCTAAGTGAGTTCCTGGGAGCTATTCTGTATCCTGTCTGTGATCTGATTCGTGTTGTGACCCCTGCTGTCTTGATTCTGCTGTCTTCTGTGATTCTGACCCCTAGCCTGGTAACCGACTATTCGACTCTCTGTAATCCAACCCGTGCCTGTCTTGACTCTTCTTGATTTATACCCCGGCTTTGACCCTTGCCTGTCTGACTCCGATTGAATACTGCCTGCACCGACCCGGCCTGATTTGACTACGCTTTCTGTCTACGCCTTGTACTGTGACCTTCTGCCCAAAAGACTTTATTTTACCGTCGTGCCCCTTTGCTCGTCCAGAACCCTTCACTTGGCACCTCTCTTATTAAGACCTGGCGGCATCTGATTAGCCAAGGGCTCCTCCCGAGGTGAAAGGCTGCTGTTAAAGGCAGAAGCAAGAGCCGAGAACAGGGTGCTTAGCATTGGTTCTGGATTTAGGGTGCCGACCATGACATGTGGGAGTAGCAACAGAAGTGGGACCAATTTGGCCCATTTTACTATAAATATACAAACAAAGGGATAGATTAATGCACTTTCATTACCCCTCCCCCACGTTTTAAATATATACAAGTGCGTATATTTTCAAAAGCAGGGGTTTTGTAATTTTATGGTAGCATTTCTTTGGAAAAATGCCTCCTGATCAAAGCATTAGACTCACAGGCTGATCCTTGTAGCCCTAAAGGGAAGATCTCCAGGACCAACACCCATTTCTATTAGAATTAGACCAGCATTAATGTGATGGATTTTGGGGTATTCCTACCACATGAAAATTCGGTCATTCTTACTGCAGAATAAAGAAAGAAAATTATTTATATAGTAATTTTTCTACTGTAAGACTCAGAGCTCTGTATAGCAATTTAGGAAACCATTACATATTGGGGACCAAGTACCACAATAAAACATACAATGAACAATGCAGTTGTATACTACAATTTATTCCCCCCATGTTATCCAGCCAACCCTCCAGGAGGGTTGAATGATTGGGTAAGCCCAATTTGACCCATCACCTAGGTGAGATCCACTTCTACAACCTTCCCAAATGATCCGATGTTCTATTACATATGGCAAACCCCACATATACAAAAGGTAGCTTGGCTGTCTCCGGATCTACAGGCCTTCAATCCATGGTTCTTCCTGCTACAAAGTTGTGTCTGGAATGCAGAACAAGCAAGGGTGGAGATTCTATTTGGTTGAAGGTTGGAGAAGCTTTCAGTGAGTGATTTTGCAATCATAATGGGGGGGCAGATAGAGTGCATCTAGTACATATCTTGCACACTGCTAGTTGAAAGTGATACATTCTTGTTGATAGCTAGTTCCAGATAGCGGCAGTAATATAATACTTGTACCTAGAGACCAATTGAGCTCCCAGCAAACCGAGTCATGCAGACTGACTCATTCTTGTTGCTTAGTGACAGGCTGAGAAGGTTCTATGTGTGATATGGAAAAGATTTTGTAATCATAATGGGGGGGCAGATAGAGTGCATCTAGTACATATCTTGCACACTGCTAGTTGAAAGTGATACATTCTTGTTGATAGCTAGTTCCAGATAGCGGGAGTAATATAATACTTGTACCTAGAGACCAATTGAGCTCCCAGCAAACCGAGTCATGCAGACTGACTCATTCTTGTTGCTTAGTGACAGGCTGAGAAGGTTCTATGTGTGATATGGAAAAGATTTTCTCAGGGCTGAGTAATATTACGTAGCACTCTACTTTTCCACTAGGCCAGTTTAACACTGACTACAGGATTAAGAGTCCCCGATTCTAGTCATATAATTTATTCATTGATAGAGGCTTTGCCACGGAATCCTATATTCATACCCACACCTCTATCAACTTTTTGGAATTGGAATGTTTATTGAAAAATGCAATAGTCTCAAATCCTAAGTTACATCATGCTACTGTGATCGCATGCAGTCAAATTGCTTAAAATTATTTTAAAATGCATATTGGGGATGAGTACAAAGAAAGCAGATTCAGTTTCCATGCAATCCATAAAGATGAACTGGCATCTGATTTTTGTGCCTACAACTACGGACTGGGCTGGATCCAACTACAGAGTATGAACAGAGATAACAAATTGTCTAATTCCAGACAGTGTCATTTTGTGGCTACTAAAGTAAATCAAGTAAATCAAGGATGAAAACATAATTTTGCCTCTTTAAAGGTCTCTGGTAAGGCCTCACCTTGAGTATGAAGTTCAGTTTTGGGCTCCAGTCTTTAAAGAAATTGTTCAGTATAAAATAGAAACTGGGTAAATAGAGGCTGTGCGAAAAAAAAATTGTTAGCCAAAAATATAATCTATAAAAGCTAGAGTGAACAGATGTCTAACATAATAACCAGAACTCTACTTCCTGCTTTGCAGCTCTCTTGGTTTACACTAATTATGAGAAAGGGAGCGGGTCTGGGCCAGTGGGACCCACGAGGGCCTGGACCAACTGGGTTTTTTCCAGTCAGACCCGGTTTGCACCCTGTTTGGATCATTTGCAAACTAACTGGTGTAACTTTATGGGGTGAAATTGTGTTCAAAGAAAATTTTGAGTGCAGGTCAAAATGCAGCATTTTAACCCATAATTTCAGTGTCATTGCTGCTTCACTTGTGGCTTCACTTGTGGCTTATGCTTTAAAACTCATGAATCACATTTGCATTCCTCTTCTTACGTATGTTTTAGCATTTGGATGATATTTCTCAGTAAAAAGGGGCAGAGTGTTAGCCTGTAATATGCTACTAAAGCTCAGTAGCTGAGTTTGTCTTGTAATTCCTGGAACATAGGCCTAATAACAATACTTCAGGCTGTTACTATACATGTATCTACCTCTGACCAGCATAGATAGCACTCATATCAGTGTTCTTTGCAGAAGGTGAGGTGGAAGGTTGCAAATTTCTTTTCTAAGGATATATCAATTTAACTCTGGCTTCATATTAAGCTTATTAGGATCTTAGTCCTGCCTCCCATTTTAAACTCTTAAATGCTGTAGATGATAGAATCAACAGCGCTGGCTGAATCAACAGCAAGTGCTGTACAGTCAGCAGCTGATTCCTATCTGAAAACACTACAGATTGTGTAAGGATACCTGTGCGGCGGGGTCGCCCGCCGCATGGTCCCTAAGACGCTGGCGCCATGTTGGTTAGGGCGCGCGCCTGCGTGCCTCTTAAAGGTGCAGGCACGCTGGCGTACTTGCGCCAGCGCATTTTTGGCGCAAAATTTGAATCCTATTTAAGGGCAATTCAGTGTACAGACATTGTCCGTGATAGGATTGTATTCCTGGTGCTCCTGAGCCTAGAGCTAGTTTGTCTGCTTCGTTCTGAACCTGTTTGACCCCGGCCTGTTTTGACCCCGGCCTGGCTATTTTGACTATTCTGACTTCTGGATCCTGACCTTGCCTGCTTACGACTACACTTCTGTTTAACCCCTTGATTGATCACCCGGTTTTGACCCTTTTGCCTGTTTGACGATCCTTGCTATCTGCCTGCCTCGACCCTGCCTGCCTGACTACGATTCTGCTTAATCCTTTGTACCGTGACTTTCAGTCCAAAAAGACTCTGCTACCAGCCGTGCCCCTTTGCCAGCGAGAACATCTCACCTTGCACCCCTCGTTAAGTCCAGGTGGCACCCAAGTAAGCTGAGGGCTCCTCCCGAAGCCCAACGGTGGTCACACTACTGGTGAAGCCGAGCCGAGACCAGGGTGCTTGGCACTTGTTCTGGTATTGGGTGCCGGCCGTGACAGATTGCTTTTAGGACCTTGTCATTTATCTGTATTTAAAGAGTTGGAATAAAGATCCATAACTAACCCTATTTCCTTCTGTGAATCACGTGAAATCCATTGTTCACTTGATAATTCGGTAATTGTTGAATTTTCAGGGACAAATGATCATTGGTTAGGGACAGGAGGTCTCATTTACAGTGTCAGATTGGGTCCTCCCCTGATTCTACACCCCCCTCCCTCCCCCAAGAGTACCATGTGTTGTGGCCACAATTATGAGGGAAAGTTAGGGGCCCCCACACCAACCTCAGGGCCTTCACCACAGTCATCATGTTCTCCTTCCATGTTGCACCCCACCCCCTGTGTTGTGGCCTTAATCGGGGGAAAGCATTCATTGTTCCAGGTGGGTCTGGGTCGGTGGGGCCTACCTGGATTTTTCTCTGTGTCACATCGGCTCAGTCTGGCCCCCATCAATTATGAAGCTTAGAGCAGAAATCATCATCATCATCATTTATTTATATAGCGCTGTCAAGATACGCAGTGCTTTACTGCAGTTTCAGCAAACAGGGAATAAATGGTGGATAACAGACAAGGATTACAGAGTACAACAGGGTTTACAAACTAAAAGGTTAGGGTACAATTGAGACATTAGGATTGTATAAACACTTTGTCATTTTTGATACAGATTAATTAAGGTACATCGAATAGGCCTCTTTAAACAGATGGGTCTTTAAGGAGCGCTTGAAAGTTTGGAAGGAAGGAGAAAGTCTGACAGCTTGTGGCAGAGAGTTCCAGAGAAAAGCAGAAGCCCGAGAGAAGTCTTGTAGACGAGAATGGGCAGAAGTGACCAGAGGAGAAGTGAGGCGAAGATCAGAAGCAGAGTGTAGGTTTCGTGAAGGAGTGTATTTGGAGATTAGAGATGAAATATAGGGAGGGGTTTCATTATTAAGGGCCTTGAATGTGAGTGTAAGTAATTTGAATTTGATTCTAGAAGAGATTGGGAGCCAGTGAAGGGACATACATATGGGAGCAGCTGATGTTGAGCGGCGAGCTAGATGAATGAGTCTAGCGGCCGCGTTTAGAATAGATTGGAGTTGTGAAAGGTGACTTGTTGGAATACCTGTGAGGAGTAAGTTGCAGTAATCAAGGCGGGAGATGATGAGAGACTGAATCAGTGTTTTAGTTGATTCTGAACTGATAGGGTCGTATTCGAGCAATGTTGCGCAGTTGAATACGGCAAGATTTTGCAAGTGTTTGAATGTGTGGTGAAAAAGACAGATGAGAGTCTAAGATGACTCCTAGGCAGCGTGCCTGTGTGGTGGAATGAAAGGTGGTGTTGTTTACGGTGAGTGATATCTGAGGGACAGGGGAAGATCTTGGAGGAAATATGATGAGTTCTGTTTTAGAAAGGTTCAGTTTCAGGTGGCGCTGTGACATCCAGGAGGAGACAGCAGAGAGACAGTCTGTGACTTGGGAAAGGACAGAATTAGAAAGATCAGGAGTAGACAAGTAGAGCTGGGTGTCATCAGCATAAAGGTGATACTGAAGTCCAAATGACTGAATGAGTTTCCCTAGTGAAGTTGTATAGAGCGAGAACAGCAGGGGGCCAAGAACAGAGCCTTGAGGAACTCCAACAGAGAGTGGGAAAGTAGTAGAAGTAGAGTTAGAGAAGGAAACTTTAAAGGAACGGTCAGACAGATAAGATGTAAACCATGAAAGAGCAGTGTCCCGAATGCCAGCTGAGTGTAGAATGTCAAGGAGGAGTGTGTGGTCAACTGTGTCAAAGGCTGCAGAGAGATCTAGAAGGATTAGAATGGAATAATGACCTTTAGACTTTGCCAATAGAAGATCATTGGTTACTTTGGTGAGTGCAGTTTCAGTCGAGTGTGATGGGCGGAAGCCAGATTGCAATGGGTCAAGAAGGGAGTTGTGAGTGAGATGCTGGATCAGGCGTTTGTATACAAGCCTTTCTAGTAATTTGGATGAGAATGGAAGAAGGGAGACCGGTTGATAGTTAGTGGGAGAGCTGGGATCAAGGGAAGGTTTTTTGAGGATAGGAGTGATTAGTGCTTGTTTGTATAATGATGGAAAGGTACCAGTAGAGAGTGAAAGATTGAATAGGTGGGTAAGTGCAGGAGAGAGTGTATCAGAGATTGGGTGGAGAAGGCGAGAGGGTATGGGGTCAAGGGAGCAGGTGGTGGGTTTTGAGCTGGCTAGAAATTTGCTAACTTCATCTAGAGTTGCAGGGGTAAAGGAGTGCAAAGTAGATGTGAGTGGACTGCACGTTGGTCTGAGATTGTTGTCGGACGGTATGCTCAGCCTAATGAGATCGATTTTTTCATTAAAGAAATGAGCAAGGTCTTGGGCGGTAACATTAATAGGTGGAGGAGGTGGAGGGGGGCATAGGAGTGAGTTAAATGTGGCAAACAGCTGCTGTGGTTTGGAGGACATAGTAGATATTAGATAAGAGAAGTATTGTTCTTTGGCTAATGATAGAGCTCGGTTATAGCAGGAGAGCATGAATTTGAAGTGGATGAAGTCAGGGTCAGTTTGTGACTTTCTCCACCGTCGCTCAGCTGATCTACTACATCTTCTGAGGTACCGTGTTACACTAGTGTGCCAGGGTTGGGGTCTAGCTGGCCGGCTGTGACGGGTGGTAGAAGGTGCAAGGGAGTCAAGTGCTGTTGAAAGGGCATCGTTGTAGAGAGAAGCTGCCATATTGGGACAGGAGAGGGTATTAATATGAGATATGGATTGTGCTGATACTGTTGATAATTGTTGTGGTTCAAAGGCATTAAGGTTTCTGTACGTGTGGGTAGAGAGAGATGGTTGTGAAGGTGCAGGTGAAATCAGTATCTGAAAGGAGAGTAGATGATGGTCAGACAGAGGGTAGGGAGAGTTAATTAAGTTGGATGGGCAGCATGAGTGGCAGAATATAAGGTCGAGAGCATGACCCTCGATGTGGGTAGGTGAGTCGGTCCACTGAGAGAGACCAAAAGAAGCTGTTAGAGAGAGAAGTTTAGAGGTGGCAGCAGAAGCAGAGTTGTCAATGGGGATGTTGAAGTCCCCTAAAATGAGAGCAGGTGTCTCACTGGAGAGAAAGTATGGAAGCCAGGCAGCAAAGTGATCCAAGAAGGTGGAGTAGGGACCTGGGGGGCGATATATAACAGCAACACGCAGAGAGATTGGAGAAAACAAACGTATGCTGTGGACTTCAAAAGAAGTGAAGGAGAGAGAAGTCGGTGTAGTTAGATTTTGAAACCTACATTTGGGGGAGAGAAGAAATCCCACCCCACCACCATGACGGCCATTCGGTCTAGGAGTGTGAGTAAGTGAGAAGCCTCCATAGCAGAGGGCAGCAGGTGAAGCGGTGTCTGAGGGGGAGAGCCATGTTTCAGTGATTGCAAGAAGGTGAAGGGATTTAGCTATAAAGAGGTCATGGACTGTTGTTAGTTTATTGCAGATTGACCGTGCATTCCAGAGGGCACATGAGAAAGGCAGGGAGGGTGCTGGTTTTATGTGAATTAGGTTTGCAATATTAGAAGTGCGCATAGTCTGAGAGACTGTAAAAGACCTTGTTGAATGCCTGAGAGTAGGAATAAGTGAGGGTACAAATGAGTGAGTTGGACCAGGGTTTGGGGAGATATCCCCAGCTGCAAGTAACAGTAATAATGAGAGTGAGACAAGGTGTGACCTAGATTTAACAGTGCGAGCAGTGTATTGTTTGATGGGATGAGAGGGGATAATAGATTTAACAATACAAGATAGTGTGCTTAGATTGAGAGAGGGTGATGGGAGCAGTGAAGAGGAGATTTCAATTTCAGGATAGTTTGATGGATGTTGGAGTGCAGAGGATATATGCAGAAGTATAGAGGAGAGAGAGAAAAAGAAGGCAATCAGATTAAACATAGTTGGACAGTATAATCCGCCTTATCTTGTTGATAGAAGAATTGTTGAGCAGTGATGTCCAGTGTTTACTTGGAGATTCCAGTCCAACTCTGATCCAACTGCTGGCCAACTCTGTCTAACTCTATATATTGTACTTAAACTTTCTGTACTTTAACTTGATGGACTTAAGTTGTTAAATCTGCCATGGCTCTCCTGCCATGCTCACCCCTGCTATGCTTCCCCTAGAATGAATGTCCTGATATACAGCAAGAGGGTCACATGGGTGAGGGCCAGCAATTGATTAATTAAGAGAAGTTAAAGACAGAAGAATCTCTGAGTCTGGTCATCTAACAGACATCAATAGCAATAAAATGGACATACCAAACTATTCACTAAAGCAAGCAACAAATTGCTAGATAAACGTAAACTGATGCATTTTAACACCTACCCCACAATTGAAAAATTGGCAATGGTAATACAAAGATTTGCAGCAGAGTTGGATGGTGAGATGCAGAAAGCTAGGAGCAGTAAGTTCAATTAGCAGGAATTAGACATACCCCACAATTGAAAAATTGGCAATGGTAATACAAAGAAATAAGTATAAGGATAAGTGCAGAAAATTTACAAAATGTCCATCTTAATGGGTTGGAAGCGTGGGAGAGATCTGGCATTGTAGGGCAACATGGCAGCAGTAAAACTTTATCAGTGTTTTAACTAACCAAGGTTAGGTTAGAAATGGCCAAACTGTATGAAAAAATTGTCATGGTTTGCATGTGTTTTTTTAATTTTAGCTTGCATTGACAGTTCCAGATGGAGTTTGTTGGGACCCTTTTTTAACATCAGTCTATCCTTGTCATTGATCTTTGACTTGTCCATTGTTCTTGTTCTCTGATGCACCTTGTACACTTTTGGCACGAGTCAACATGATTTTATTACTTAAAACGTGAATTAATATTTTTTGTTTCACTCGCACTTTGATCTCCAGTTTTTAATCTGATTTTAAACCATCCCTGAGCTCTGATGGTACTTAAAACTAATAAATGAAGTGGTGATTTTCAGGCATCCTGTATATTCCAAACATACGGGTAAATTAGTATTGAAAAGTCTAAAGGATTTTTCAGCAAGGTTTAATTTAATTAACACAGTAGCACAAAAAAAGCACAAGAAGTAACAAAAATCCCCCGTGGCTGGATAATAAGGTATTAGGCATAATCCAAAGAAATATGAGTGCATGCAGATTGTTAAAATTAGAAGTTACAGAGTTGTCAATAAGCAGCAAAGTAACAGAAGGTGTAGCTGGAACCCACGCAGACCATAGAAAATCCATTGTGTAATGTAGGCAACAGTACGAATAGGGCTAAATAAAAATCATTAGGAATATGAGAACTGTGAGCAGTATGTTCAGAAAATAGCACGAACAACTAGTCATCTAAAACAGATCTACGTGGAAGAAAAATAAATATATATATAACAAAATGAGTGTTAAGTTTATAATGTATCTGTGAATTTGGGAGATAAAATGGATGTTTGCACCCTTCATGGCTTATATAATGGGGTTTAAACATAGAGAGTGTTTTTCAATGGTTATGTTTGACGAACTGCAATGTCACTATTTACCTATGTAACATATACACATACTGATTTGCCTTTAGTAAATCAGCTTAAATAGTCAGATTAAAGGAAAGTAAAGCCAAAGAATACATGATGAATCATTAACAGGATGTGTAAAGGTTTTGTAATACTATCAGTAACTTTTAGTTTTGCTATGAGGGACCTTTGTTAACGTTAAGGGGCATATTTATCAAGGGTCGAATTTCAAATTGAAAAAACTTCGAAATTCGAATTCAAAAAGACCAACCGAAATTAAGTTGAAGTTTTTCTTTTGGTCGAATAGGTCAGTTTTGGATCGAATAGGTCCGTATTCAGTTTAGATGGCGAATGGTCGAAGTCGAATTTTTAAAGAGACAGTAAATGATAAATTTCGATATTCTCATTTTCTAATTTTTTTCAAATTCGAATTGAATTTGGACTATTCCCTAGTCGAAGTACACAAAAAATAGCTCAAAATTCGAATTTATATCATTTGAAGATTCACCGTGACCTTTGATAAATCTGCCCCATAACGTCAGGTTGGAGGCAGACAATCGGTTTCATTGCATTTACTTAAAAACTTTCCTACAGTACAAAAATAGATCCTATGAAGAATAACGTGCCTGCAATTTCAAGACCTGGCACATAATTGACATCAAATAAGTTATTTAGTCAGCACTCACCCACTTTTTAACCTCTTAATGATTCTGGCGGTGCACGTGTCCAGTGGCCCACTGTCCAACCAGACATGACGTTTCGGGCTCACCTGTAGCCCTTTTTGAAAAAGGGCTACAGGTGAGCACGAAACGTCATGTCTGTTGTAGACCCTGAAGCCATGTGCAAATAAAGGCTTTTTAAATTATTTTCCTGACTGGAGCTGTGTCGTATATTGGAACACATAATTGACATCAATCAAAAGAAAATACTGCTTATAAATGGTGAGTTTATTTTTATTTAAAGAATCTATTACATCATATTCATGTTACAGTAAAGCCATACACGTTTTGTGCCATACACGTTTTGTGCCACACCTGGGCACTTAATCATAGGCTAGTGAGACAATTAAGGCATACAATAAATTTAAAATTTAAAAGCAGAGAACCTAGCCTGGTGAGGATGAGCCGGTCTAAAAGGAGACAAAAAGCCCTTCAAGTGCAAGACATGCAACATAAAGCCTTCTGAAATCAGAAGGTATTTACTTGCCTCGTGCCATATACATAGCACTGCCTTAACACCAAAAATGAGAGTTTAACTATCACATAAGGAATTATGGGTGTAAACATGCAAATCACTCCTTTATGTCCCTGTGGCCAGCTATGCATCCAGAACCACTGGTTTTATAGTATAGATCGAGCCTAAGGGTGGTGGCACACATAACGTTCCAGGGAGATTAGTCTCCTCTTCTTCGTGTGACTAATCTCCCCGAAATGCCTTCCCCCCGGCTAGAATGTGAATCGTCTGCAGGATGGCACTTGGATCTCTTCGGTTTTCCGAAGTCACTGAAGTTTCCTCGTGAGCCAACTTCGGGCGACTTTGGAAAACCGAAGCAATTCCGCCAGCGATTCACATTCTAGCCGGCAGGAAGGCATTTCAGGGTTGTCTGAAGAATATTTGTCACTGGGTGACTAATGTCCCGAGAACGCTACGTGTGTCACCACCCTAATAGTTCAGAGCCATATATCCAAACATGACGACAGTCTGTTTCAATCTTGTTCGATCTCATCAGTGAAAGATATTGGAACATGGCTTCTGAGTGCGTAGGACTTGTGGAGTAGCGAAGCAGAGAACCTAACCTGGTTAGGGTGAGACAAGCTAAAAGGAGCCAAAAAGCCCTTCACAATGCAAGGCATGCAGCATAAAGCCTTCTGTAAACAGAAGGTATTTACTTACCTTGTGTCATATAGCACTGGCTTAATACCATAAATGAGAGTTTAACTCTCACATTTTAACTAATCTCAGTGATTTTAACAAAACATCCAATCATATTTCATGTAACAATGTATTGCGAGTATCTACAAGTTTCCAATCACTGAAGGTCTGGGGCCTCAACCCACAAGCTAAAACGGACTCTTCTTTTTTCTTCATGTCTGTGATTTGTCAACTTATTTTAGAAACCAAGAACTGGATGTTGTGTCAGTGGAGGGAGGAAAGATAAAGGTAGAGGGCCCATGGAACTCAAGGTAGATATTCTTTATGTGGTCTTCCAAGAAGAGAACTAAGAAAAAGTTTGGTGTTGTAGAGCTGGGCCTGCATCCATGTGTTCCATACCTTTCACCCTATTGCTGTAATATCCAGAGTTGTTTGTCATAGAAAATGCATGCTTGTCTATGATGGGTGTGTGTGTATTTGTATCAGTGTTTGTCATTTGGTGTGTGAGGGCATCTGTTTGTATGCAGGATATACCACATTGTTCAGCTATGAACTCAGGTTGCCATTTGAGAGCTGCTTAGAATGGAAGATTTTAAAATAAGACAACCTTTCATTCTACACAATCGACCTTCCTTTGGGAAGGCAAAAGAAAAAAATACACTACTAGCAAAGGCCAAGCTGTAAACATTCCTTGAGTGCCAGGCCTGGCAGTTGGCAAAGCACAAGCTTCCTAAGCTGACTGCAGATGGGATGCCTCTCCCAAAGTAGTGCATATAAGCCCTTTTAATTCTTCCAGCTCCTTCTTATTTAAAAGGGCATTGCACTCCCTTTTTAAAGTGATACTAGCACTAAAAAAATCATTCTTAAAAAGATAAATGTACATTAAAAGTTACCTTTAGGTCGTGTTGATTTTGCTGATAGTTCTGCTTTTGTAACTGTTACTTGAAGTTCCTAAACCTGACCTGACTGCCCCTTTTCAACCTGTCAGAGTTTGTTATGCAAATAAAGTGCTTCTGCACAAATATGGCAGCCCCCACGTAGAGAAACATGGGGGATCAGATAGGTAATGTAAAAGCACAGGTGAAATACTTTTATGGCGAAATTATAACTAGCATGCAATACTGGTGTCACTATGTCCAAACTCAATGACAAGGTGTTGTTGTTCCTGATTTACTTAAAAGTGTTGTAAATATACTGTACTAAAAATACTATTTAAGAACTATTCTGATAAATGTGTAGCACACAGACTGATATATGGTTGGGTCCAGCCTTGAACTCAAGAAGTCTAAGGGTAATGGTGCATGGTGACACCTGATGAAAGGACTTATGAAATGTTGTGTGCAGCCTTTTTGATACAATAAACACATGGGAAAAGCAATTCAGTGTGCCAGTTTTGTCTTCTTTATGGGAATTCTAGATGGATGCCGATCTCATTCTGAACTGAGCAGCAGGGTGTAACTAATCAGAGAGGTTGGGTGTTCCTGTGAGTAATGGTACATGGGTTTTTCTGCTGCCTTTTCCACTTGTCTTGGGCCTGTCCCTTAATAACTA
Source organism: Xenopus laevis (assembly GCF_017654675.1). Taxonomy (NCBI): domain Eukaryota; kingdom Metazoa; phylum Chordata; class Amphibia; order Anura; family Pipidae; genus Xenopus; species Xenopus laevis. The sequence continues at coordinate 47,105,008 of NC_054374.1, read as the reverse complement.
GATCCTGGACTGACATTATACCAGAAAATGAGGATTATTACCCTCTCCATTTTATCTTAAAAAATACAGTGAGCTTTCAACTACAGAGAAGAAGACATTTGGTAAACAAAAGCAGAGGGTTGCCCTGCAACCCTATTTTGTGATAAACAATGTTTAATGACAATAGCAATTCATATGTATTCAGAACTATTACATTTTTAATTTTCTATTACATTTCTTTGTAATACAACATTGTTGCAGTGCACTGTTCATTACTGTGCAGTGAATAATTAACACAGGGAGGGCAATATTATGGCCCTTTTGTTGGTGTAAATTTCAGATTACAGAGTCATTTGTGAGGGATTATGGAAATTGTTTTGAAACAGCAGTGGACTATAAACCCTTATTTATGGTTATCATTATCATAGGCATTCACTGGGAATCTAATATTTTTTCATGTTGATTCAACAAGAATATTGCCATATGCCTGATATGGCATTTTGTACAAAGGTATCTCTAGATCAGTGATTTCTGCTGCCATCGGTAGTGCACAAATCTATGTTATTTTCACTGAAGCATAGCTGGATCATTTGACAACTGTACAAGATCTGCTCTCATTCAGTTCTTGATTTACTGTGCTCCAGTGCTGATATCCTGTAAATGGGAGGTGTGTGGGGCCAGGGAATAATGTTACTAATGATGCAAGTTGGTGTTTTATGTAATAATTTATATTTTTCTTTATACCTTCATTTGCACAAACCAAGTCCAAGTATCTGTAAATGCACATTAGTAAAATACAAGACAAACCAGTTTTTCTTGTTCTCTTGCCCAAATCTGCTTATCTTGGAAATCTCTTAGCATGCACTAGTATACTGTATTATTTTACATCTGTCCATTCTTGTTCCAGCTGCACAATTGATGCACATGGTGTAGATACTTCATCCCCTGAACAACAGATGCTGAACAACAACTAAAAAATTGTTTTTCATATTGGTTAGTGTCAAAAACAAAGGTTTACTTTGAACCTATTTTGTGGAGGTTTTATTATTTGTAATGCCTACTTTTGTTTCTGATCAGCACTCAGTACTTGCTTCACTCCATAAAACCATACTGCTTAAATGGATCCTGTCATCGGAAAACATGTTTTTTTCAAAACACAGTTAATAGTGCTACTCAGCAGAATTCTGCACTGAATCCATTTCTCAAAAGAGCAAACAGATTTTTTTATATTCAGTTTTGAAATCTGACATGGGGCTAGACATTTTGTCAATTTCCCAGCTGCCCCCAGTCATGTGACTTGTGCCTGCACTTTAGGAGAGAAATGCTTTCTGGCAGGCTGCTGTTTTACTTCTCAATGTAACTGAATGTGTCTCAGTGAGACATGGGTTTTTACTATTGAGTGTTGTTCTTAGATTTACCAGGCAGCTGTTATCTTGTGTTAGGGAGCTGCTATCTGGTTACCTTCCCATTATTCTTTTGTTTGGCTGCTGGGGGGAAAAGGGGAGGGGGGTTGATATCACTCTAACTTGCAGTACAGAAGTAAAGAGTCATTGAAGTTTATCAGAGCACAAGTCACATGACTTGGGGCAGCTGGGAAATTGACAATATGTCTAGCCCCATGTCAGATTTCAAAATTGAATACAAAAAAATCTGTTTGCTCTTTTGAGAAATGGATTCAGTGCAGAATTCTGCTGGAGCAGCACTATTAACTGATTCATTTTGAAAAAATTTTTTTTTCCCATGACAGTATACCTTTAACTTGTGGTCTTTAACCAATGACCACCCAGATTCCACCACTAAACCCCCATTTGATGGCCATGCAATGTCTGGCAATTACGGCACTGGGAAGAATAAATGGATATCTGGGAAAACTATTATATTGCTCTGCTTCTCCAGAGCGGTCTATGGAAGTGGAGCACAGGTTGCTTTGTAGCAGTTGGGTACAAAGTGGCTGAAAATGTATTTTCCTTGTGAACTGCAGGGATCCCCATATGTATTTGTAACATACCAGAACCACTTAATAGCTTTTGTATTTTCAGGTGATTCAGCTATACAAGTATTTCCGCCTACTCTGTGTCCCATGGCAAGTGTAATTCTCTGTGGGCGACAAAGTGCCCCATGTGCCATTGCCCTCAGCACCACTTGTATATCTGCTTTAGCAGAGGTTATCTTTGGAAATTTCCATGCAAATATGATGAGAAGGAATGTTCTATAAACACAATAAACCATGTGCTCACTCTTTCTTAAATAAATACTGATAAAAGATAACAACAACTTCACAAATGGAAGGTAAATCCCATTGATAAATGAAGATTATATGAGCTGACAGGGAAGTTTCATTCAAAGCATTTTGTTTCTTCAAGAAATTTCCAGCTGATTGGGCAAGAGGAAAGATCTTTCTATGAAGGGGCAACATTAAAAGCTGTATGGCACATACACTTTTTGATTGTCAGTACTGAGAAGCACTGATTAAAAAATTGCAGTTTTCTCACTGACAGAAACAGAAATAAAGATTTCTGTTTTCAGACAACAACTTGAGATTGATGCCTTTTTGTCAGTCTTAGTTACTATGGATGTTAGAACAATTGAACACTGATATGCAACCTATTTGTTTGGTTCTGTCATATCACTATGCAAGTATATCATACTGTTAATGTTTCCCTGAGAAAAGTGTAAAATATTGTGCAGTTTTCAAAACAAATGTTTCACTTCTTTAAGGGCGATAGCACATAGGGCGATTGTTGGGACAAAACAACCCAAAAACAACCCTTTCATTGACAAGATCAGCTTTCGCAGTGGGTAAATATTTTAGTATGATGTGGAGGGTTATACTCTGAGACAATTTGCAGTTGGTTTTAATTTTTTATTTATAGTTTTTGAGCTATTTAGCTTTTTGTTCAGCAGCTCTCCAGTTTGCAATTTCAGCTACCTGGTTGCTATGGTCCATATTACCCTCACAACCATGCACTGATTTCACTGAGAGACTGGAATATAAATAAGAGCGGGCCTGAATAGAAAGATGAATAATAAAAAGTAGCAAGAACAATACTTTTGTTATGCCTTACAGAGCATTTGTTTTTTTAGATGGGGTCAGTGAACCCATGTGAAAACTGGAAAGAGTCAGAATAAGGCAAATAATTCAAAAACTATAAAAAAGACAGATTGAAAACTTCCTTAAAATTAGCCATTCTATAACAAACTAAAAGTTAACATAAAGTGAACCTCCCCTTTAAATATTTTACTTCCAGTGAAAGCAGTTCTTGTTAATGAAAGTGTATAGTTGATGACTTTGGCACCTGCAGGGAGTCTGATTTCCCCTTGGTTGACAAAGGCTTCACCCTAAAAGGTATTGTTACTTTTTGTACTTACAATGGCAAATCTATTGCCTGGTACTCAATTGACAGTTTCTAGTGTCCCACAAGACAATGCAGGATCCAATACCCTTTTATCTGAGTTTACAACAAGAGTGAGAGGCATACGGAGGTTTAAAACCGAGTTGGCAGCTGTGTGTGGGCCCTACTCCACTTTCAGCCAGATATCCACAGGTTTGAAAATCCAGGTGGGAAAGGACTGCATTTGTGCAATGATGCAATTATCTCCCAATGGTCTTGCATAGGTGGCCATTATCTTCAGACCAACAATAAGGTCGGCCCCCTTTGGCCCAGCACAGTGTCGGACTGACCAACTGGGATACGAGGAAAACTCCCGGTGGGCACAGGTATCAGAGAGCCCACCCATTTAGCCTATTTCATGGTCATTCCCTATTTCTTTATGGGAAAAAAATGCTTAATAATGGAAGAATATAGTAAGTAGATATAAAAGACTAGGAGAATAAAGAGGTTGAGTGAGGAGAGGAGGAATAATAGTTTGGAAAGTGGCCCAACGGTCTAAGATTCTCTGGTGGGCCCACAGTCTAAGGTTTTCTGGTGGGCCCCTGCCATCCCAGTTCGACACTGGCCCAGCAGGTAGGCCAAATTGGGCAAAGATCCACTCATTTGGCACCTTTGCCAAATGAGTGGATCTACATAGTAACATAGTAGGTTAGGCTTGAAAAAAAGATACATGCCCATCAAGTTCAACCTTTTAAACTTTCTGGCTGTTTATGTCGAGCTGCAGTTAAGACAAGGTAAACAGACACATTTTACTTACAAACTATATAAATACATTAAATGTGAACTGCTAATGTAACAAAAAAAAGTACAAAAGAGTGTGTAAAAATGAATTATATTATTGAAAAATTATTTATAAACACTAGGCAAGTCTGTTCCTGGTCAGTTATCCATGGCATTAACCAATCAGATTATGCATGATTTCATTGTTCTATCTGCAGCTGAAAAAAAAGCCATTCACTGATTGGTTGCTATGGGGTGCTGCCCAGTGTTTATAAAAGAGCCCTTTATGTAATGACATCAGTGTTAAAAAGACCTCTTGAATAAACAGCAAAAATGTTCACCATCTGCAAAAAACTAGGTTTTAGTATTTTAAAAAGTGCCCCAAAGTGTGGCAAAAAGCTAAATGGATGTATTCTCACAAAGCACTTTTTTCATGGATGTATTTTCACAAAGCACTCTTTTCCCTCTGTGCAATTTGCAATTAGTGCTGCCTGGAACATAATAATGACTTGGTTAGAAAGAAACTTAGGAACAAACAGAGGATGAGTGCAAGGGAAAGAAACAAGCAGAAAATATGTGTTACTCTAAAAGCAAGTGATTGCAAAACATATCTTCTTTTCAAACTGTTTTGCTTTGAGTGTAATAATGCTTATTGGGTTCAGGGGCGCTGCTGCCATGAGACAAGCTGAGTCTGCAATTCACCAGGGGTGGCAAAACAGTAGCTCCTGATAACTTCAAGAGCTGAAATTCTGATTTTTAAATTGGAATTTTGTCTCGTTTTTTTAAATTGGAATTTTGTCTCTTGTTACCTACCTTATTTATATTGGTTATCTCATCTTTATTAAATATTTGCTCTTCTTTCCAGTGGAAGCAAGATTGAGGAAGAACTTTATGGTTTGATCGAATGTGCAGTGCATGCAATAGAACATCTTTCTAAAAAGGATCATTATTAGTGATGGGCTAATTTGTCCCATTTAGCTTCGCCGAATAATTTGCAAATCTACTGCGAAATTCGTGAAACAGCAAAAAATTTGTGAAACGCATTGAAGTCAATGGGTGTCAAAATAATAATCAATTTCAAACGCCTGCAACAATTTTTATACGCGCATCGATTTTGTCCAAATGCATTAAAGTCAATGGACGTCCGCATAACTTTGACGCGTGTCATATTTTATGTGTGCGACCATCTTGAATTTTTTTGACATTCCGGATTTTTCACCTCAGTTTTGCAAATTTATTTGCCCATCACTAGTCATTATTTTTGTGCCAAAAAAAGTACCACCCTTACAGGGGACCTGTCAACCCTAAGATACAATTCCAAATCCAAATTTATGATTTTAGTCAAACAAAATAAACTTCACTTACATTCTAAAAATTATTTTAGTCTGGGGATTCACAATTACATCAAGCAAGCACAATTTTGCAGACACTGTAATTAAGGCAAGATTTGCATCATCCCAAAATCTTGTGTTTGCACCATAATGGTACACTTGATACCCATGCCCATGTACTGGCTACACAATTAAATAGTTAGAAGGGAGGGGGAATGTGGGAGTTCAGTGACATCTATTAAATGCAGAATGGAAAGTGATAGTAATGGCCTGCCCCGCCTCTATACCTAAGGCATAAAGGAGGGGCAGGCAATATATGATTGACAGCTGAGACTTTTAAATGAGTTTATAATTTAAAAAATAATATTGGGCATGTTTAATTTGAAAAGGATTTTTATTACACAGATTGGTCTGGGTGACAGGTCCCCTTTAAGTCGCCCTTAGAAATGTCAGTAAAATTCACAATAAAGTAACTGTCTAATGAAAAGTATTACATTGTAAAATAAATTGTTTTTAATTCTTTTGTTTAAATTTGTTCTTTTTTTTTTTTAGATTTATTATGCTCCACAGCTTCTAAAAATTTGAATCCGAAATGTAGAAATTCAATGGCAGATCGTGCCTTTAACAATTGGCAGATGCTTCGTGGTTCTCTAAAGTTTTGGGCTTTTTATGCTGGTTTTCATTCGATAAGACAATAAATTCTGATAAATTCTAATTTTTCAGACGACAACTCAAAAAAGTCGTATGATTCAAGCACCAAATTGAAAAAGTCAGAAGATTCGAATTGTCTCATGATTGTGTTGCAACTTTATCTTGCTTTGATTTTCCCGGAAATACTTATTGGTAGATTAAGGGGATTTGGGTTTAGGAATTTGGTTGAATTTTTTTTTTAATATAGTGAGTCGAGATATAAAAAGTCAAGTATAGGTGAATAGGTCTCTAAATCAGTGATGTGTGGCTGGACCCGCGGGTGGGTCGGGTTCGGCCGACCTCGCACCCCCATTTGCGGGTGGTGGGCGGGTATGCAGGGCCACCATCAGAGGGGGACAGGGGCCCTGATGATTTGGGGATTTAATGGGTGCATGCCCCTGCCATCAGTGAGCTGCAGATTTTGGAAGTGATATTTTCGTAGGGAGGGAGGGCTGGAGCTCCCTGTGCTCTGATTTGCCATGAAGTGCCGGTAAAGCCGGATGGGGATCGGATGGATGAAGTTTGAACCTCCCCTCTACTTTATCCAATCTCCATGCAGCTTTACCGAGACTTACTTTTCACTGGCGAATCAGAGCACAGGAAACTGAACATACCGGTACCTGAGCTCCCTGGCTAAGGTACCGTAAGTGCAGTTTTCTTTTTTTTTTTAAACTTGTAGGGGCCCTGGCCAAATATTTTTTTTAATAACTTGTAGGGGCCCTGCCCTGGCCAAATGTTTTTTTTAATAACATGTAGGGGCCCTGGCCAAATGTGTTTTTTTAATAACTTGTAGGGGCCCTGGTCACTAATGCTTTTTTTTAATGACTTGTAGGGGTGATGGCCACCAATGTTTTATCTTAAACGTGTAGGGGGTCCATGGCCACCAATTCTTTTCTTTCATTTGTTGGAGGCCCTGACCATCAAAACTTGTAGTGGGGGCCTGGACAACAAAGTTTTTTTTTTAACTTGTAGGGGGGCACTTAATGTTTTAACATTTGTGTCCTGTGTGGCCTTCATACTGATGGGTAAGGGAGGGGTGGCGAAAGGGGGCCCAGAAAATTTTGCTGTGCGGGGTCCCGTGATTTCTGATGGCAGCCCTACTTGTATGGGTTGAGCTCTTCTTCCTGTTCTCCCCATCTGCAACCTTACACTGCCTGCTTACTACTTCTCCGGTTGCTTCCTCCAGTTTTATTGCTGCGCGCCTGCTCGCTCTGCCCCTTTTGTGACATCATCAGCAGGGCGGGTCTGTGTCGGTCTATAAAAGGAACCCGGAAGTCGGGCGCGGGTGGAGGGATGAAGGGTTCGGGTCGGGTGCGGGTTGGATGAAACCTGACCCGCACATCACTACTCTAAATATATTCCCCCAAAGGTTCCTATCACATTCACACACATACTAAGGTCAGTAAACCGGCCAGTACAATTTTTGGATTGGTTGTTATTAATTACTAGAACTGGTGCAACTTTTAACATAAAGTATCACCATGTTGCACACTATAATAATTTTTATTTACATGCAGAAAGCGATCCTTCAAACATGTATGTATGTGTTCTAGAGGATCTGCAATGGATTACCTAAAGGCTACTTGAAGGGGCATTAAACTGCTTTCATCAGTATGGGGAGGCATTAGTTATAAAGCAGAGTAACAGAAGCTGCTAGTGCAAAGTAGAATACAATATACTGTGTTCCCATTTTATTTACAAAATCCTCCTCCTATTCCTCAGGCCTGGCAACTCTGCTAATAATTTCCAGTCCACTGGTGTCCAACAAAGGATTCCTGTTTTGGAGCTCCTGGCACTCCCACTCTTACAATATGCACTGTCAAACACAAACCTGTATAGATATCAGGATAGCAAGAGGCATATTGTGAGAAAATATCTAATATCAATCTCAAACTACCTTTTCAAATTTTGTTAAAGGTATTTAGCTGCCATAGATATTACAATTAAATTGAACATGGAAAGTACCATAGCATGCAATTTCTTACCAAAATAGCTCATTAAAGCATCATTATATAGAAAAGAGGAATACGTTTTGCATTAGGAGTGTTCATTTAATAATGCATAAAAATAGTTTTATTAGAAAATCTCTTTTTTTTCTGGTTGGTGTTTTAAAGGGGAAAACATATTTTTTTAGGAGGAAAAAAACCCCCTGTAATTTATTAAACCCTGATGCTCCTAAAAGTCAGAATAAAAAAGTACTCCATCTTAAACCTGACAAAGTCATGTAGAAGTCAGTGGCAGATATCCTATTCATTTTATAGAAAAAATTATTCTCATTTCATTATATGGTGAATTCAGGTTCAGTCACAATGATGGTTTAACAAAGCTGGTGCTTTTTGCTTATTACCAAGGAGTGACGTACATTTATGTACACTGGACTGTTGTCAGTAAAAGCACCCAGAAGTACTGTTGCATACCTCTGGAAATAGAAAGAGGGATAAATTGTTTTGTCGCATGTAGCATGGTGAATTTTTGGTCATGCCCATTTTTGTGCCCCCCCCCTAATTACCATGTCCATTTTACAAAATTGCAGTTTTGCTAATGAAGGTGAATTACCCTTTAAACTGCTAGTCACAGTTTTCCCAAGAGACCTGCTTATCTTAAATGGTTAGAATTGCTTTTTTTGCTTATCTTAAATTGTTAAAAAAAGTATTCAAGTGCACCTGGTGGCTGTTCTGGGCTCTCTGCCAAAAGCCAATTAAGTTAGAAACTTTCTATCTTTTTCTGGCTGTTCAGTGCAGGAGATCAAAGAGAAAGTTGGGACATTTCAGTAACAATCCGGGACTACGGGTTGAGCTGTCAAAATCAGGACTGTCCCGCAAAAAAACGGGACAGTTGGGAGGTATGTGGTTGTAGAGACAGGCACATGGACCTGAAAATGTCTTTTAATATGTTTGCTCAATGGTATCCCAGCACTTAAATTCCTATTATTGAAGCTGTACTTTTAGAGGGCAGAATTTGTACAGAATGTAACTACGAAGAGAACTTTTGCTGGCACAATAACAATGACTTAATGTACCCCAAGTACCTGTATTTGAGCTCTCCCAACCCTGTTAATCACACTGTGTAATAAGTGAACTGCCAGCAATTAAACACTACAGAACAAGGTGCAGCAGAAGTTTCTTCTTTCACGCTTCAACTTCCTGTACTAAGCAAGTGGCATTTTAGCTTGTCATCATTTCAAAAACATCTATTAAGAATGTTTCTATCACCTTAACTCAGTGTTCAGGACTTATCTGTTCTCGAACCCTGGTTTGGCTTGATGAACTATGTTTGCATTAACCTTTTCAGCCTGACGGACATGGGTCACTCTCTTCCTGCTGTTCTCTTTCTCAGTCCAACTCATTTACATAAAGTTTTTCAATTATGCAATTCAGGGGCTTTATAAGCCCATTGGAAGCAACTCCTGGTTGCTTGATCATTGAAGCCTCAGAGCCAGATCTAGCAGTATTCCGTTCCTGCGTTTTTTGTTAGGGATTCCTGCCATTTTTCCTGGTTTCTGCCGTAGATCCTTAATCCCCACCTGGTTACCTGTTCCTGCTCCGTGCCTTTGTTCCTATGCTCCAGTTCTTATTGCTTGTTGGATCTCCTGGTATTAACCTCGGCATGCCTATTGAACTCTTCTTGTCAGCTGCCTGCCCAGACCCTCTGTGAGTTATCGGACTCTCCTTGTCAGCCGTCTGCCCAGGCCCTTTGCTAGTTATCTGACTTTTCTTCTGCCTTCGACCATTGGCCTGGCAAAGAACTTGTGTATTTCCTGGAGTCTCCATTATTTACTGCTGTATTCTTTCCTTAAAAAAATCTCCTCATACTTACAACAAGTCAGCTGTCTTTCAAGTTCTGGTTTTATATTACCCAAGTTACACAGCACATAGGCTCCTGCCTGCCAGCCACTCACCTGTGGCTAAACCTGACACTCAGGTTTTACAGTGATTTTTTGATATTCACAATGTACACATTTTATTCAGGGGTTTCTAGGGGTTATAGTAGGAAGCCCACACAAGTGAACTGATCTTGGAAGTTGGGCAATTGGGAACTACACTTTCCAACAACTGTGCTGGGCAGTTTCTAAAATATAGAGGTCTGAGGGGTCCAATCACCTGAGAAATGAGATGAAAATGAATCCATTAAGAGTTTCACTAACGTATCTGGCTGATTAAAGAGCTGCTTTTCTTTTTCTATTTACTCCACTGGTAAGAATGAATGGGAAAGTAGGAAAGGAGAGGCAAAGGGAAGAAATGTAAATAAAGTTAGAAGGAAGAAGCATTAGGGTACATACAGACAGGTAATATGTGTCAGGAACTTTGTTGAAATATATTTTGTATAAATATATTTTCACTTGCACATCCAATACAACACAACAAATCACCAGAAACATGCTAAAGAAAAAGAAATGGCATAAGAGAAAAAGCTAAATAAACCCACCGTATTAATATTAATGTAATGTGAGTGGTCTGTGTTGGGTCTCCAGCCATGCACCCCCAAGCGTGGTAGCTCTCATTGGATAAATTAGTTGGTCAGTGGTAGATAGGACTCATGCGTTAAGTACCACCAAGGTATTCAGGTAGCCTTCTGGCACATTAAAAACATTTGTTAAACCTTTTGTATTGAGTTAGCAAATGCACTTAAGCCTCCCTACATGTAGAACTGCTCAGCAGTCACCAGAACCTATGAGAAGAGGCCAAGATTTAACTGGAAAACAAGGCAGAAAATGATTATTATGCAATCATAAGGGAGCAAACAATTAGGCTTTTAGATGGGGCTATATTGCTAAAGCTTAAAAAATGAGGCCAAATCTAAATCTTGATTTCTTGATGTATAATGAGACGACAATATAACAGACGAACTGCAAAAGTCTTCTGTTGTCAAGGAAATCATGTGACAACAAGAGTATGGATCTGGGCTAGCCTAATCCCAACCTAAAGCCTAGAAGGAGTGTTGCGTCCTTGGATAGCCCTTGAAGTAAGGCTATCATCAGTTTGGCTTTGTTGTATGTTCATCTGGTTTCCAAAACTAACACCTTAGCAGAAAGAATAATAATGCTTCAGACAGAATAACGCACAAAGGAGATCAAATCATGTAATCACTGAGAATAAACTGCACACTTTTAAATAAAGACAGACCTTCCAATATTTTGCATTTGTGAGTCTGTCTTCAAGGAGACCAGCAGGGTCTGCCTCAGTGGGCTATTGGAGTCTACAGCAAGTGACTAGCTAAACCCTGCAGCAAACCATTATTTTAGTTTGTCAGATATTGACCTTACTTCTACAGAGGTTAAAGTACTATCTAAAGGCCTGTCATTTGTTCCAGCATCTCACTTGAGTTTGTTTTAAATAGAGATTGACATCAATCACTTAGTCAGAAAGCTTACTCTTAAGGACAAAAGTTCCTGGCATGGGCTTCAAGGCAAATTAGACCTATATATATATATATATATATATATAAACATAGATTGCATTCATTTTATTTTCCTATAAATATTTTATTAATATATGGTTATAGGATTTAATATGTTATTAAGTAAATGGCATGCCCCATGATCACATTTTCATGAAAATACTAGGATATCTTCCTGACTTCACCAATTAATAAGCTTTAATGAAGCTTCCAAGATTTAGAAAGCAGCTTGAGTTCCTTTATTGTACTACACAATACAATCTTGTTGTTTCCATTGTTTTCCAGACGCGAAAGTGCTGAATGCAATTTCCCTTTAAACACCACATTATCAGATAAGGAAGTGAGATCAATAAATTATTTAATGGCCAAACAATTTCAATAGACCATTGTGGAAATCAATACTATTTCACAATAAATCTGTAGATTAGGAGTGGCAACGTTCTGCAACGGGAGATGTATATCAGTGACGCAATGAGACAAACAAAAGATCTGTAACATCATGTATAATCACACAGAATATAATGGAGTTTTCATATGTTTATTGTCTTCCAGAGGAAGATTCAATTACCTAAATGCACACAATACTTGTGCTTCCTTAACAGAAACCCTCATTTTTGTTAGCATTGGCAGTTCTTTCCTTCCTACATCCATTTTAACTTAATTATAGCTGAAATGGTTTTGCTAGTTTTTGAATACAGAAAATGAAAAGCTGAGGTTCCTTTTATCCCCCAAATATATTTGCCTTTTTGAAAATGCTTCCAATATATCTGAATGGGATAAGCACTGTCTATAATAGACACTGGCACTCAGGAATGCCTACTTTGGTGGCCATACACTGTCAATTCTTTGCCTGATTTGATCACCCAAATTCTGGACAAAGTAGGGCTGACCCAATCGTGCTAGAGCCAATGAGGCTAAGCACTTTCCTGGCCATCCTCCGTCAGCATAAAATACACGAATGGGTTAATCTCCTGCTGCTTCCCAGCCTGGACAGAAGAACATGTTAATTTCCTTAGCCATAAAGCCCAACCCCCTTCTGACTCAATCAGTCATTTTTCTTCTGTCCCAGTCTGGATAGCAGAGGAGATTGTTCCCTCTGTGTAATCCTTTTTTTTTTTTTTTTTTGGTTTTTGTAGTACAGCATGAAGAGATTACCGGGCACAGTTCTTGGGGGATCTTCTCTCTGCCCGTAGCCCCTGTCCTGTACGGCAACGGCGTTGCTTGGAGGGGGACCCTGTGCGGCCAGGGTATGTTCGCCGCTTTGCGGCTCCTATTTGCGTACCGCACTTCCGGGTTCTGGTGCGCGCGATGACGTCATCGCGACCTTTTCAAAAGTTCATCCTGCTGATTCCTCGCTGCCCTTGTTGCTGACTGCGGGTTATGCGATGGATTCGGCTGCCTCCAAGAGAGCCGCTCCTAAAGCCAATACGTGAGTACAGAAGATATTTTTTCTGCACCTTCTTTCGAAAAGAATCCCCACACTAACGGCTATGCCTATCCTTATTTCTATAGTGCCTCTGCTCCTTTGGAAGAGCCAAGTAAGAAGAGCAGGCATGATTCTGAGAGACGCTGCAAGACTTGTAGCAATGCTGCCATTAAGGATAAAAGAGTTTGTCAAAACTGCTTCGATGAATATCTTTCTAGGGAGATAGAGGGACCCTCTCAAGACCCACCTATACCTTCCACTTCCTCTGGTCTTCCGGATCAGCAGTCTTTAATGCAGTGGATTAAAAGTGCAGTCTCCCAGACTCTTAAAGAGACAGTACTCTCTACTTCAGATCTATCTCTAATAAATAAGGATTCTTCTGTGCAAGAGATCTCATCTACTGATACATCTGATGAGGAAGATGCTGATGAAGAAATTTCAGTTTTTGATCAAAAGCATTTAGTGCCTCTTATTAAAGCTATCAAACGTACTCTGAATCTAGAGGACCCAGACCAGCCCTCAACTTCCCTCCTTTTTTCTAAGAGAAAGAAGACAGTTTTTCCTGTCCATAAGGAGGTTCAAGACCTGATCTGTATTGAATGGGAAAAGAGAGTCCCGGTTGAAAAGAGGATTCAAAAGTTATATCCCTTTTCAGATGATATTCAGGAAATTTGTAGTACACCTCCTTCTGTGGATGCTCCGGTAGCGAGATTGTCTAGGAAGACTGCGTTACCTATAGATGATATCTCTGCCCTGAAGCACCCTATGGACCGACGTATGGAATCTGAATTAAAGAAATGTTACATGTCGGCGGGTGCAGCCTGTAAGCCATCGGTGGCTTTGGTTTCAGTAACTAAAGCTCTCTCTTTGTGGTCGGAGAATCTGGAGCAAGCTGTGAGAGATTTTGGAGACCTGTCCAATTATCTTTTCTCAGGCAATGGAATCCAATTGTTCAGAATTGGTCTCAGACAATTCGGATCACTCAAGAGTGCAAGAAGCACCTCACTTGGTGGAAGGTTCCAAGCAATCTCAGGAAGGGTTTTCCTCTGGAGGAGCCACCATGGATAGAAGTATTCACGGATGCCTCCGGGTCGGGCTGGGGAGCTCACCTTCTAGATATCTTTGCACAAGGAGTTTGGCAGGAGGATCAATCCACAGTCCCTTCCAACATCTTGGAGCTAAGAGCTATCCTTCAAGCTCTAGTGTCCTTCAAGGAAACTCTCCTAGGATCCTTTGTGAAGGTCAGGATGGACAATGCTTCGGCTGTAGCATACATCAGAGCACAGGGTGGAACAAGGAGCAGATCTCTACTCAGAGAGACAACACCAATTATGGAGTGGGCTCAGATCCATCTTCAGGACTTGACAGCCCAGCATATTCCTGGAGTTCAAAACTCGAAAGCAGACTACTTGAGTCGTCACCACTTACCGAAGGGAGAGTGGGAACTAAATCAAGAGGTCTTTGCTTGGATAACATCTCTTTGGGGTTGTCCGGAAGTAGATCTGATGGCGACAGAGCAGAATGCCAAGCTGAAGAATTTCTTCTCAAGAGCCCCCTGTCCAGGAGCTGCAGCGGTGGATGCTCTCTCCCAGAATTGGGAGGGTCTGTTTGCCTATGTTTTTCCTCCAATACCAATAATAATGAGAGTCTTGCGGAAGGTCCTGACCTCGAATATGGAAGTGATTGCTATTCTCCCGGACTGGCCCAGGAGACCCTGGTACCCACTCCTCAGGCGGATGTTAGTAGCGGAACCCTTGTTACTCCCTCAAACCAGAGACCTTCTTCTCCAGGGCAGGTGGAAACATCCCAATCCATCCAGTCTCAAGCTGATGGCCTGGAGGTTGATAGGAAGATCCTAAAAGAAGTAGGCTGTTCAGATTCAGTAATAGAGACCCTGATTAAAGCTAGGAAAAGCAACACCAATGCTAAATATCATAAGGTTTGGGAAACCTTTTCTATCTGGGCTTCAGGTAGGCAGCTTAACCCTTTAACACCATCTGTGGTGGACGTCTTGGAGTTCCTCCAGCAAGGACTTCAAAAGGGTTTAAGTCTCAGCACTTTGAAGGGTCACACTTCTGCTTTATCTGCAGTCTTAGGAGTAAGATATGCCAAGGATCCATTGGTGGAAAGATTCTTCCAAGGTGTACTTAGAATTCGACCTCCAACCAAGCCTGTCTCTCCAACCTGGGATCTTCCACTAGTATTGGAAGCCCTATCTAATGAGCCTTTTGAACCTCTGGAACAAGCACCTTTGTGGTTACTCACTTTAAAAACCTTTTTTCTAGTGGCCATTACATCAGCAAGAAGGATCTCCGAGCTTCAAGCCCTTTCTGTGGATCCTCCTTTTACCATCTTTCATGAAAAGAAGGTGATTCTTAGGCCAGTTCTAAGTTTCCTTCCTAAGGTTGTAACTAAATTTCATATCAATGAGCCTATTGTCCTACCAGCTTTTGAGCCTCCCATATCTTCTCAAGAGAAGGATTCAACACTGGATGTCAAAAGATGCTTAGAGGTTTACATCAAGAGAACGGAAAGCATCAGGAAATCAAAGATGTTGTTTATCATTCCAGCAGGAAAGAGAAAAGGGGAGCAAGCCTCTAAATCTACGTTAAGTTCCTGGATAGTCAATGCCATAGCTTCAGCTTACAAGGAGCAGGGCAGTTCTTTGCCTGGAGTAGTTAAGGCACATTCTACACGTGGCATGGCCGCCTCTTGGGCAGCAGAGGCAGGAATTTCGTCTGAGGAAATCTGCAGGGCTGCGACTTGGGTCACTCCCAACACGTTTATAAGGCATTACAGATTAGATGTCATGTCTTCAGCTCAAGCCCAGTTTGGGCAATCAATTCTTCTCTGCATATAAAAGAAATTAAACATCATTGTCTCCCTCCCTTTATTTGATTGCTTGGGTATGACCCATTCGTGTATTTTATGCTGACGGAGGATGGCCAGGAAAGGAGAAAATTAGTTCATACTTACCGAAATTTTCTTTTCCTGGCCATCCTCCCCGTCAGCATACCCACCCTTTTTTTGTTTTTTTGTTTGCTTTATAAAGAGACTGATTGAGTCAGAAGGGGGTTGGGCTTTATGGCTAAGGAAATTAACATGTTCTTCTGTCCAGGCTGGGAAGCAGCAGGAGATTAACCCATTCTTGTATTTTATGCTGACGGGGAGGATGGCCAGGAAAAGAAAATTTCGGTAAGTATGAACTAATTTTCTCCTGTCTATATAGTAGACACTGACACTCAGGAATGCCTACTGGTGGCCATTCACTGTCAATTCTTGGCCTGATTTTATCACCCACATTCTGGACAAAGTTGGCTGACCCAATCGTCCTAGAGCCAATGAACAGATCATCCATTGTGGCTTATGGAGATCCATTAGATAAAGGACCACATCAACTTGCCAGTAAGCTCCTTCTCTAATGGGGTTTTCAAACCAGCATGATATGATATCTGGCTGATAATATGCTGAGAAGAAGTCTTCTACCCAGCTTTGTTTTCTGTTGTCCTGGATGTGGCTTCTGTTTTTTTTTTTTTGACCAACATTGTAGCGTAACAAGCAGTACTTGTCTCCTGAACAGAATAATAATGATCATGTTCACCGTTGGGCCAATGTTCATATGTATGTGCCAGTATCATCATTATATCTTTTTACAAAAATGCCCAAATATGAGCAGAGAATGAGTGGAAACTTGCTTATTTTAACCCAAACCTACACTAATATTTTTGAGTGTTACTGTAAACACTTATCAAGTACCAGAGAGGGGTGTAAAGGTGGTATATAAAATTTGTTTGAAAAAACTAAATGATTTAAATGGTTGTGTGTACCAATCTTTATAACTCTCTTTGTCCTTGCACTTGGTGAGAGCTCCACTTTACTCTACTTTACAAATGGTATAATGATTATTAGCATTCATCCTGAATAATATAGACAAAAATAAGCATTTACAGCAATATGTTTCTTAGCTGGCCATTGTACTGGGCTTCGTGAATGCTGCATTGGCCTCTGCTAGGGGGTTCAGACCCATGTATTGTGAATCTCCATATTAGTCGCTATTGTGTTATTATTAGAGAACATAAATTATTTCAACAAACATAATACCGGTATGGGACCTATTATCCAGAATGCTTGAGACATGGGGTTATATGGATAAAGGATATTTCTGTAATCAGGATCTCTATACCTTAAGTCTGTTAAAAATCATAAAAGAAGATATGATAGTTTTGCCTACAATAAAGATTAATTATATTGTATTTAGAATTAAGTACAAGCTACTGTTTTATTATTACAGAGAAAAAGGAAATACTTTTTTAAAAATTTAGATTATTTGGATAAAATGGAGTCTGTGGTAGATGGCCTTTCTTGATAATGGCTTTCCAGATAATGGATCCCAAGCTTGCATTGTCAACATGTTACTGCCATCATAATGATATCCATAAGTGTCATTCATATAATGACCATCACTTTAGGGCCAGATTTTCAAATAATAAAAGCAAATGTTTGTGTTGTTTTAAAAAATCGTTCTGCAGATCAAAGTTTATTCTGTTTATCAATTTCTCTCACATTTTCTCAGCACTGTTTTTTTACAAGAGAAATCAGGAGCTCAGACATGCCAAGATCCATTCAAACCAATAGGCACTTCGTTGTTTGTTTCAATGGAAATATTTCTCTCATTCTACTTACTGAAGAATTTTCAAGAGCTGTTGAGAGTTTTAGTCTTTGGTTAAATTGCTCAATTCCAGAAATATTTTATTCAGGTGTTTTCACACTCTAGAAACTCTGAGCAACAAATGAGAAATACTCAACAAAGATATACAGTAAGTATAGAAATGCACAAGTCTCATGTACAAGATTTAGCAAGAAAAATCAAGAAGAGTTATGGCCTTTAATTAATCTGTCCCTTAATCTAGATTATATTTTTGTTTTAAATATACCAAAAAAAAAGTCTCAATGAATATCTGGCATGCCAATGTGTGCAAATGCAGGAACGGGACCCGCTAAAATGAAGGCCTTCCCATAATTTGAAGGCCTTCCCATAATTTGGAGCTTTCTGGATAAAGGATCCTATACCTGTAATACATTTTAAGGCAGGTTTACTGTATCAAGGGTCAAATTTTCAAAGTCATTTGAGTTTTTTTAAACTAATTTAGATTTACCTCGAAAATCGATTGGGGGGGTTATTTATTAAAAAAATAGAATTTTACCGACCTCAAATTCGACCAAACTTTAATCAAATGTCAGGCTACTAACATCTTCAAATTGGTCACTGAATCTCTCCCATTGCCTTATACATGAATTAGTCGGGTCTTAGGTGACGAATAGTCAAATTAGAACTCTTAAAGGGCCAGAGTTTGATCAATCTCGAAAATCAAATTTGAATTTTTAAAAAACTTCGAATCAAGTTTGGATAATTCACTAGTCGAATTTGACAGATTAGACCATAAAAACTCAGAAATTTTAATTTTCAATTCGACCCTTAATAAATCTGCCCCATTGTGTAGCAAATGTGAATGAACCTTCCTGTAGGATCAGAACAGAAAAGAGGATTATATAATAGGCTTTTGGTGCAAACACTGCCTAAGCATTACAACAGGAACATGTGTATTTCGTACATAAATAAATTGAACTGCCATTCTGTATTCCCTTCAATATTGTTTTAGGCTGGTCCAAAATGGAAACATAATGGCTTTGCATTTGCATTCTTAAATAGAAAATTCTCTTAATGACAGGTTCTGAAAACAAGTAATGTGTGCACAATGAAGCCCTTGTTTGTTTAAGCAGGAGCATCTGGCGCCTAATGTATTATTTGTGTGTTGCAGCCACATGAATATTTCACAATGAACATACACAATGAAAAAGAAAACAGGTTAGTCGCAGTAACAGCACATTCTTGCTCAGTGTTCAGTGGCTCAGACGGGTTAAAGTCCTTTAAAAAAGTGTTCCTTTAGCATCTCTTCCCAAATCACATCAACATTTACAAGGGAAATCATTTGCTAGTTTGACCTGTGTGCCCTTCTATTTTTAGCCTGCCTGACACTAATTGAGGGAGATGGTCTTTTTCATGAGAATCTAAACTGAATTAGATGAATAGCACACAAGGTGATGCCCTAGAACTCCCCTGCTCAGAACCTGTTGCTTAGTTTATATATGTGAAGCATCATGCAACTGGAAGGATTGCAGCCATGATAATGCAAATGTCCAATAAACGCTGCTTGGAAAATTATCTGCTTTCTAGAATGTAAGATACTGTATCTCTAAGTTTGAGGGAACCTTCAAACAGCGGCTTTCACCAGAATGCTTCCATCTGGCCAATATTTTACTGGCTGTCTGGTAAAAATGACACTTGATGACAATGTTATTCATAGCTTAGAAGAATAACAGAGACGGGAAAGCTGAGATATTTTCCAGAAATTATGGCAACCCTATTCACCAGTGAGTAATTCTTGTAAACATGAGCGTGTTAAATTCTGCACCAGGAATCCTGGCTCTGCTGTACATGTCAGGTCTGTGTATATTCAGTCTCCCAGTGACTTCCGTGTTTGTGCATCCCAACGCAAAGGGGAAAAACAAAATGTTATTCGGGAAATTGCTCATAGGAAATGCCAACGTTCATGGATTTAAAGAGAAGGTAAAGTGTTCTCCCCCTTAGCATGAAAAGGTCATTGGTGAAAGTACAAATTACACATGTATTACTGCACTGTGGGAATTGTGTTTGCTATTTTAGTGCATTTATTATTCATGTTAGGAATGCCCAACCTTGAGCTATTGCTGAAGGCTGTTGAGTGGATACTGGTACTTGAAATTAAAAGCTAAAGGGCCACAGGTTGGACATTCTTAAATGACATTGTGTTTTCTGTTTACTTATATTAGGGTACCAAAGCTCTAGCTATTACCAGATCACTCCCCTCTCTAAAATACACAGGAACCCAAAACTACCCTCTTTGCAATTTCTATTAGGTGCTGACTGAACTTAAATCTCATCACCAAAAGAACTTAAATTAAACCATGGTTACCAGGAAATAAAGGTATGGGATCCATTATCTAGAAACCTGTCAGAAAGCTTTGAATTATGGAAAGGCTGTCTCCCATAGACTCCATTTTATCCAAATAATCCACATTTTAAAAAATGATTTCCTTTTTCTCTGTAATGCTAAAACAGTGCCTTGTACTTGATCCACGCTAAGGGGGCTATTTACTAAACTCCGAATGCAAAAATCACGAAAAATGTGATTTTTTTTTAAATAAAATCGGACTTTTAAAAAATTCACAAATTTTTCGGAATTTATTAAATCTCGAGGATGGAAAAGTATGAATCTGAAAATCTGGCATCTCAGACCTGTTGAGGTTGCATATAAGTCAATGGGAGAAGTCCCAATTATTTTTTGATGTACCCTTGGTTTTTGGCAATACCCATAAGTTTTCGTTCAAAATTCTGAGTTTTCGGGTGAAAAATCAGAAAAATCTTCAAAATCGGATGAAAAATCCGAAACAATTGCGAAAACCAGTTTTTTTCACGATTTTTCCCCCAAACAAAATTTTCGGGAAAGTGTATTAATAAATAAGCCCAAAGAACTCATGTGGATTTGGTCTGAGTTTTTTTCAGAAAATATTGAGATAAATTCGGACTTTGATAAATAACCCCCTAAGATATAATTAATCCTTGTTGAATGCAAAACAATCCTACTGGGTTTAAATCCTTTTTTTAATAGACTAAAGGTATAAAGATCCAAATTAGCTAAATATCCCTTATCCGGAAAACCTCAGGTCCCAAGCATTCTGGATAACAAGTCCCATACCTGTAGGCACAGAGAAAAATGGCAATACCTGTTTCTAAATTACATTTTTAAGACAAAAACACTAATGACAATGTTTTTTTGAAGAAGACACAGTTAGATGTTTTTATCTTGTGAGACTGACGAGAGGCTTGCTCTAGCATGGGGGCCTATGACTAAATTCTTGGGAAGCACGAAACACATTAGGCTGATATCTATTAGGGTCAGTCATTTATTTTAATGGATATTAAATAAATTATATTTTTTTAAGCTTTAACCTTGTGTAAGGTTAGTCACTAAAATGTACTCTTGTGTAAAGGCAGTGAGAAGATCATATTGATGTGTTAAAAGTGCCTGTGAATGTTAAGAATTTTAAAAATGATTACTTGTGTGCTATAAGTATGCTGTGCAATTGACGTATATCTGCACTTGACAGTATTCATGTACTTTTCACATTTTTTAATATATGAATAAAACATTTGAGGGTAGCTCTTGTAGAAATACACATTAGAATGGTAACCTTATTGTATTTAACAAATCATAAGATGTAAGCAAACATAACTGTGATGATCAATTGCTGTAGGATCTCATCTATACTCAATATAAATTCCAGAAACTGCAGTATCTTAACAATTACAAGCTAATTTACAGGTATTTGTTATTGCTTCTTTTATTTTTGTATAGAACGGTGTCTGTATTGTAGTATTTCATTAAAAAATGATGTTAAACAAATTAGAACATACTCTTATTAAAATTTTTGTAAGACTGGAACATGCATCCCTATTTTTTTACCTAATGGTACCAGAATCAACTACAGGTCACAATGAGCTAAAGTAAAGGGAGGTGCAAAGGTTCAGAACTTTGTGGTTTATTGGCTCATGTACATTTTGAGCAACAGCGCGTGAGAGATCTTCTGTGTTTTTCCCACCAGCTCAAATGTCATCCTGCCATCCTGGTAGCATTGCCCCTAGCTTTTCTGCTTCTCATGCTGGGGATTCAGTAACATATTTACAAGTGGTCGTTATAAGTTGAAATAAAAGTCTCATTTCTGGTTAAAAAAAAAAAAATGTTACCAGGGGTGGCTTTTTGTTATCTTTGGTAAAGTACCTTCTGTGTTAAGGTTTTCACCTTGCCTTATGTCTGAAATGACAATATATAAAGTTTAAGATTACATAGGACCAACAAACATAACACTATCCTTTACACTAAAGTACAAATATATATATATATAGAAATATATTCCAAAAGATGGCGACACGCTGGTTCTCATTACAGGCAGTCAAAGGTGCTAAGGCCATGTCTCTCAACCAGGAACGCCATCAGAAATCGCAGGGCCCCATATGACAAAATTCCTGGGCCCCCTGGGCTGGACCCACCGCAAGCCCCACCTACAGGTCCGCCCTCCCCACCCCAAAAGTCCACCCCCACCACACAGTAAAAAAACAAAAAAATATTGGTGGCTAGGGTTCCCACATGTTAATAAAAAATAAAAAGATATTGGTGGTCAGGGCCCCCCATAAAAAAACATTTGTGGACAGGGCCCCCACATTAAAAAATATTGGTGGCTAGGACCCCACATGAGAAAAAAAATTAGGGATGCAAAACTCAGCGGGGCTCATTTATAGACTTTGCGTTGGGCAGAATGACTCGCACAGTGAAAATATTTGCCCTGAGCATAGTTATATTTATAAGGCTGGATAAGAGTGGTGTACTTAATGTGCAAACAGAATTGCACATTTTTTTTCACACTGAGAATGCCATAAGAGCTTTTTAAATATGGCGAAAAATGCAAATTGCGAATACTCTGCGTCTGAGTTACGCCAAGACTTTGGTGGCAGGGAAAATATTCACAAACAGGTTTGCAAATTGTGAATTTAAGTTAAACACTATTTTTGCGCACAGCAACCTCGCACATTGGGCGCACTCATGCTTATTTGCAAGCCATTCACAAAAATGTATTCACAATGCGAATTCGCAAAAAAACTGAAAGAAATGCACAGCAGTGCAATATTTTAGAACATGGGCAATACCACCATTTGCGATTAAATATGCACTGCGCAAACTTTATAAATGACCCCCAGTGACTAGTGCAGCTTTAGGAGCCACAGCTAGCCACGTTCTTGCTTTAGGGCAGGTGGAGAGGACAAAGTGCCCCAATGTGCTATGAATCACGTGCAAGTACAGTGTGTATGTGTGGGGGTGGGAAGCATATGTACCTTCCCACCTACTCTTGAATGGAGTGCCCCCCAAAGCAGGCAGCATTCCATTCACACAAAGTCTACAGATCTTTGCCATTTTTGCACGTTTCACACTGCATGGGCCATTCTAAATGAAAAAAGTGAGTGCTGGGTAAATAATCTTGCCCAGGTACTTCTGTAGAAGCTCTTCCACTGCCATCTTTTTCCTCTTCTGTCTTCTTTCCTCTGTATGTAGAATAGATTGAAAACTTCAGCTTTCACTTTACTGTGAATATGTCTTCCCGGACCAGACCCAACAGAAGATGTTAAAAGCCAAAGAAGAACACAGTTAACTTCTGCAGCTATGCCCTGCGCTGTTGCAGTTTTTAGCAAACAGGAGCATGGAAGCGATTTTAACCATTGGGGAGGCCTAACTTTTTGATTTTAAGTTCAGTTCTCCTTTAATAAATGTAACTATTATAAATGTAACTATAACTATAATAAATGAAATTGACAGAGCAAAATACTGCTACTTCATTATGGAGGAGGGTTATACACAACCTTTAACACGGTGAGAGTGAAGCAGTAATATTTAATGAGGATTACAGTAATGAGGATAATCTTCATGTAAAGGCTGATCCTACCTGCACATCACATAGCCAGAAGTGCCATTTGGTAGCAGGTTAAGCCATTAGTCATTATTTTTTTGTTGGATTTTAATTTTCCTTCTGATTGCAAAAAAAATACAAGATGCAGTGATCTAAATGATGCAAAAGGGTTAAAGCATGGCATCATTTTAATCTAAATAGCAATGGATAAATCACTTCCTTGTGGAATTCTTAGAGGCAAAGTTGACAGTTTTTCCATTATGCAATATTGGCAGTAGTAAATGCAAATAGCGATTGCATACTTGGCACAATACTAGTCTGTGCTCTGCTGCCAGTTTGTATAACTACTTCTATTCAAAAGAGCCAGTTGTTGACTTATTCATAAAGGTTACAAGAATAAGCACATATTTTATTATAATTACAGTAGTATTTAGTAGATTTTCAGTGATTCTGTGCTTGCAAGTTTGATTACACACAAGAAATTCCTTATTTTAATAACAATCAATAATATCATGCTGTCCCATTCACAGTCAAAAATCACTCCGAGAAGAGAAAAACAAGAGTTTATAGAGTAGTGTGATTACCTTTAGGCCAAAATATAGCATAAATATAAATACCTATAATAGGTATGGAATCTAAAATGTGGAACTTGAGAAAGGGCCCAGGGTGCCTGAAACATTAAAATGTAAATTTAAGCAATTATTATGCTCTTGCCCTTGATTCCTGCCTTCTACATTATCCAATGATACATCATTGGATGTTTGTGACAGAATATCCAGGGACCAGTTAAATAGGACAATCCACCATCAATGGCATAATGTCTTTGCTTTATTATTTACTCTTACGTA
Source organism: Xenopus laevis (assembly GCF_017654675.1). Taxonomy (NCBI): domain Eukaryota; kingdom Metazoa; phylum Chordata; class Amphibia; order Anura; family Pipidae; genus Xenopus; species Xenopus laevis. The sequence goes on along the minus strand of NC_054374.1, from coordinate 47,080,668 downwards.
GTTACCATTAAGTACAAGGTACTGTTTTATTATTACTGAAAAAAACCTGCAATAATAATGTAAAATGATATGCTACAATAGACTGTATAGGCTATATCCTTCCCCTAGGTTTCTGGATATTGAATTTCCAGATACTGTAAGTGATTCCATACCTATGGCTTTGATTTTAAGATAAATTCCATATGTAAAGGCTGTGGGTGAGCCATTTAAAAAAAATGCATATGCTGAATGGAATTTGCAACCATCAGTTACACTTCAGTGAACTTAGCAATGCCCATTGAAATCCATTGCAAGGAATCAGTGCAATTCTAGAAAGCTTGTGTGCAACCTGGCAGAGTAAGTAAAATTCCATTACAAATGTACATACTGTAATCTATGCAACTATACTAGCTGTGTCCGATTTTATTGGACCTGCACTGCTCTCTATGGAATATTTTTACTTGTGGCTTCACAGCCCAATCTTTACATGTTTTTAAAGGCAGGATTCTGAAATCTGCTTTTGATCATTTATTTTTAAGTCTGTGTCCTTTATAATATTATATTTAAAGCTGTAGGTAACATATATTATTGATGGTGCATGTATTAAAATTTTTTTTAATGTCCTTCTCTCTCGTGCCTCTTGGTACAGCAGAGGCGAGTATCAGATTTACAAAAGGAAGATAATAATAAAAACCGTTGCTTGGTGTGATATAAATCTGCTCTGCCAATTGGTGCAGCCTACAGTGGGGACCCTGAAATTACTGCCACCTACAGGGTAGGGTAGCTCCATGGTTCCTTTGCATAAATAGACACAAGTACAATTCATCAGACAGGGAAGGGGCAAAGGCCTTTGTTGCAAATAAACACAAGGAGCATGACCTTGATTGCAACTACATTCGTAAATGAGACATGATGTTTTTCTCCTGTGGCGGGGCGATATAGAATGAATGGATGCTTTTGGCCAGCTTGAATATATTGCAATATTTGGGCAAACAAAACCCTGTTTTGTTTAAAAGGGAAGGCATTTCCGAAGCTTAATGCACAAAATGAATTAGGGGGTTATTAATTAAAGTCAGATTTTTTCTGGTCTGAGTTTTTTTCATAGAAAAAAAAAGATTTATGAAACCCCAATACTGCTAAAAGTCCAAATTAGAAAATACTCCATCTCAAACCTGCCATGGTCATGTAGAAGTCAATGCCAGAAGCCCCATTTATAATTGAAAGATAATTTGATCTGCGCTGGGTTTTGTGCAATAATCCGAATAATTTGTGGTTTCTGAGCGATAATCCAGAAAAAAGTTTTTGGCCCCCAAAACCAAAAAAATGTCATACGATTTGGATTTTTTCACGATTTTATCAAGTCTTTTCTCACACCAGATTTTATATTTGTTAATCTATTGATAAATAGGGTAGAAATGTGGATGGGAGTTTGGTCGAAGTGGTTTTAAGAGAACTTTTCTGATTTTAGTAAATAACCACCTTAAAGGAGAAGGAAAGGCAAAAATCCTAACCTATCTCCCTCTAATGTACTCCTCAAGATTTCCTCAATCGCTATAGTTGTAACTCACAAATGCCTAGCCTATCGCATAAAATCTGTGTTCCTGTTCTGCTCGCATCTGCAGTCACGCAGCCGCCATCTTTGTAAAATAACTGAGGCTTCCTCTGCCTCTTGCGCATGCGCGCAAAAAACCTTGACCCCGATTAGCGCCTAGCACCGCAAGTGCTAGATGCTGCTTGTTTGCTGTCCCCAGTATAATCAAAAACATAATGCTCATGCGTCTCCTTAGCACAGAGAAGATTTTATTCTGATTGGCTGGGGGGTGTGTTCATAGGGCCCAATGATGATGCGCGTATAGCCAGATAGTGAGAAAGGCAGCGCCCCTAAGACATGCGCATTAGACTGTAATTGTGCCCAATGCGCCTCAAGGCTGCCTTGGGGCAGCTGGGAGGATGATGCCTGCATAATGTCTGATGTCACCGGAGTCACACGCTGCAGTCTGCGCAGAACGGTCTTGCTTTTAAATGACACCAGGAAGACAACTTTCAAAACGTTCAGTAAGTTGTTAGTCCACCAGACTTATGATAGAAAGATATTTATGTTTTGCCTTTCCTTCTCCTTTAATCTCCAAAAGAAACCGCCTATTGGTTTTAAAAATTAGTGGTGAGCACAACTTTCCCTTGTTTTTTATAGTTATACAGGAGCAGTGACCAGCTCCATGTTGTAGCTCCCACCCTTCCCAGCTATAGTGAGGTGATCCCACTGGTGTCTTATAAAAGGGCAGCCAAGTTTGGCAGTTTTACTTTGAAAGCAACTAGTAAATTGCAGGTAAAACTTGTAAAATGTATAATGAAGCAATAGAATTCTTAATGAATCAGATGAAAATTGAGCATAGGACTGGCCAGATATTGGATGACTTTGACGTAGTTGGCCAGATTAAATATATTGCAATATATGGACAAACAATCCCTGTTTTGTTTAAAGGGTAAGGCATTTTTCAGTAGCAGTATGCACAAAATGTCTTAAATATATTGATAATGGGTTGAGTGCAGAGGACTCTTCTATTTGTCTATATATATTTTGTGGTCACACCCTCATTGCACCCCCGCCTAATGGTTTTAAAATTAGTGGTGAGCACAACTTTCCATTGTTTATGATAATGGGTGAGTTCAGATGACCTCTCTACTTTGTATGAATTCTGTAGTCACAGCCAGACTGCACCCCCACCTACTAGTTTAAAATTTAGTGGTGAGCCCCTTCCCTTATTTGCAGTAGTATTTGTGTTAGTTGAATGGATGTGATTCCACTATTAGTTTTCTTTTTCATAGCTTTTTAAGTTTGTTCCCTTCAATGCGCATTTGTGCTATATAGGAGACAACTCAATGACAACTCTTAAAACATACTGGTGTGTTATTTTGGCTGTGTGTGCCTCAGAAAGCGAAATGTGATTGCTTCACAGGCAAAGAGAGTGGTTTGGGTGATTAAACATTTCCTGTAAAATGGATCCCAGCACAGCAGAACTAAAGTGATTATGTCATAATTTTTATGTTATAGTTTTTATTTTTAAATTTAATTTACTTTACCATATACCATATTGTTGTGTATGCATCCATCTCAGGTCATTGTGCCTGGTCATGTGCTTTCAGAAAAGAGCCAGCACTGCACAATGGAACTGCTTTCAGGCAGGCTATTGTTTCTCCAGTTCAATGTAACTGGTAGAGTTGCAGTTTGACTTGGATGAGTACTATTCTCATATCTACTAGGTGGCTGTTATCTTTTGTCAGGGAGCTGTTATCTGGTTACCTTCCCATTATTCTACCGATAGGCTTCTGGGGGGGGGTGCTATCAACTTGCAGCATAAAAACTGACTGAAGTTTATCAGAGCACGAGTCACATGGCTGAGAGCACCTGGGAAACCAACATGTCTAGCCCCATGTCAGATTTCAAATTAAATATTAGAAAAGAATCAGTTTGCTCAGATTTCAGTGTAGAATTCTGCTAGAGAAGCACTGATGTAGTTTGAAAAAAACATATTTTCACATGATAGAATCCCTTTAAGTGAAATAACAATATATCAACTTATCAAGTATACAAGTTGTGTGTGCACAAAGGAAATAATGGTGAATGTGCAAGGTTTGATCATGACTTATCGCCAACAGTAGTTGTTGTCCTTCTTCAAGGATGGACTGTGCTGCACTGACATTAAAGGAGAACTATATCTCTTTACAATAAAAAAAAATGTGTTTTAGAGGTTTTCCAGCTGATTGAAATTGGGGATCTGCCATTACTGGGAGTTTCTTTGTGATGGTTTCATGTACATGTAGATAAAAGGTTTTATTATAGACCCCTTCATATTGATGCACCTTGGGCTAATTCCCTATGTGCCCTTTTAGTACAGTGGTTCTATAAAGTAAATATATAAGTACATATAAATGATAACAATATAATGTACTGTTGCCCTGTACTGGTAAAACTGGGGTATTAGAAGAAACTCTACAATAGTTCATAAGAGCTGTGGTATAGCCATGGGGACAGCCATTCAAAGCTGATACGATCTGTAGTATACCATTGGATTCTTCAGAGCTTTTCTATTATCTATTGTATATCCTGTGCTTGAATGGCTGCCCCCATGGCTACACAGCAGCTTGTTTATATATACTATAGTAGTGTTTCTGGAGCAAACACAACAGTTTTACCTAAAATTTAAACACTTTAATGTTTTGGTGTTACTGTTCCTTTAATAAGCCATAAGAATAGCACAATGATATGACATTTGCAGCTGTAAGATGTTGTACTACAGTTCCACACCTACACAATTTTACATGAATTCACAGCTCAAATAAGACTGTTCTGAAAGTTAGATTAAACAAGTACAAACGTGCTATTGGGGGATCTTTCCTGCTATAAATTAAAAAAAAATTTGAAAAGTTATGGTAATGTTGTTTTTGCCATTTTTAGCGAGATGAGAAGATATATTCTCTTTCATTCCTGCTCATTCAGAGAAACAGCAAAGGATACATGAATGTCACAGGTAATACATACAAGATATCAGATCATACATTAGCATCGTATATGGATGACTGAGAAGCATTCTAATGGCTTAAAAATACAAAAAGTGCAAAAATCCCAATTTGGTTTATTAAATTCTGTGTAAAACCACACTGAGAATTTTGCACATTTTGTGGCTCAGCAGAATCAACAAAGCCTTTGAGATCCAGCATGTCTTCAGCCCCCCCCCTCCCCCAGCTCATAAAAAGGTATTAGATACAGGCGAGAACCTTGCCTCAGGCAGCAGCGAGTGGCCGGTTACAAGGGGCTGCCTCTTGTGGGGGTTGCTCACCTCTGAGTTAACATTTAGGGGCAAATTCATCAAGAGTCGAATATCGAGGGTTAATTAACGATTAAACCCTTTGAATCGAACGATTCAAAGGATTTTAATCCAACGATCGAACGATTATCCTTCGACCAAAAAAAGTTAGGCAAGCCTATGGGGACCTTCCCCATAGGCTAACATTGAGCTCGGTAGCTTTTAGGTGGCGAACTAGGGGGTCAAAGTTTTTTCTTAAAGAGACAGTACTTCGACTATCGAATGGTCGAATGTTTTTTAGTTCGAATCCTTCGATTCGAATTCGAAGTCGTAGTCGAAGGTCGAAGTAGCCAAAAAAACACTTTGAAATTCTAAGTTTTTTCTTCTATTCCTTCACTCGAACTTAATGAATGGGCCCCTTAGTATGATGTAGAGAGTGATATTCTGAGTCAATTTGCAATTGGTTTTAACTGTATATTATTTGTTATTTTTTAGTTATTTCATTTTTTACTCAGCAGCTCTCCAGTTTGCATTGTCAGCAATCTGGTTGCTAGGGTCCAAATAACCCTAGTAACCATGCACTGATTTCAATAAAAGACTGTAATATGAATAGGTGAGGGCCTTAATAGAGAGATGAGTAATACAAAGTAACAATAATAATAATAAACACGTAGCCCTACAGAGCATTTGTTGTTTAGATGGGGTCAGTGACCCCCGTTTGAAAGCTGGAAAAAGTCAGAAGAATTAGGCAAATAAGTAAAAAACAATAATAAGTAAATAAAGCAGACCAATTGAAAAGTTACTTAGAATTAGCCATTCTATGACATACTAAAAGTTTACTTAAAGATGAACCACCCCTTTAAAGGAGTTGTTCAGTGTAAAAATAAAAACTGGGTAAATACTAAAAATAAAAAATGTTTCTAATATAGTTAGTTAGCCAAAAATGTAATGTATAAAGGCTGGAGTGACTGGATGTGTAACATAATAGCCAGAACACTACTTCCTGCTTTTCAGCTCTCTTGGTTTCCACTGATTGGTTACACTGGTTACCAGGCAGTAACCAATGAGAGATTTGAGGGGGGGCCACATGGGTCATATCTGTTGCTTTTGAATCTGAGCTGAATGCTGAGGATCAATTGCAAACTCACTGAACAGATATGTCCCATGTGCCCTCCCTTCAAGTCGCTGACTAACTCAGCGTTATAGAGCTGAAAAGCAGGAAGTAGTGTTCTGGCTATTATATAACACATCCAGTCACTCCAGCCTTTATAAATTACATTTTTGGCTAACTAACTATATTAGAAACATTTTTTATTTTGCACAGCCTATCTATTTACCCAGTTTTTATTTTCACACTGAACTGTTCCTTTAAAGCTATACTGACACCAGAAATGTAACTCTTTTTTTACATTTATCATAATATTGCCTTTGAAAGCTTCTTATAACTTTCAATTGTTCAATTCAGCATCCACTACGTTCCAGTGTTTGCTTGATGGCTGGTCTGCAAGGTTGAATACAATATATCACATTCAAAAAACAACTGAAGTGTGAATCAGGTGTCCTGATAGCCAGAACACCTGTCCTACAACTCCCAGCAACCCAGTTCAGACCGCCATCAACAGTGCTAGTGATAGCTTAACAACAGTTCCCCATAGCTTAAAACATAACATTTAATAACTTAATAGTTAAAAACCACACACACCCTTAGTGTGCCAAGCTTCCCACGACCAAACAAACCCACTGCGTTAACTACATCAGTGCTGGACAGTGTCCTTAAAAAACATTAAATAAAATTGCCCAGGTGGACAAGTGGATGGTCTCGTGCCAACTTGCAGCGTGACCAATTACATCAAAGTGTTCCTAAAAGGAAAGTCTACCCCATTCAGGACAGTAACCCCCTCCCTTCCATTTTTCCAGGAGTACCTGCCTATCTACGTAGGGAGCGGTCAGAGCTACTCTCACCACCGTCCACCTAATTGGTCACGCTGCAAGTTGGCACGAGACCATCCACTCGTCCACCTGGGCAATTTTATTTAATGTTTTTTAAGGACACTGTCCAGCACTGACGTAGTTAACGCAGTGGGTTTGTTTGGTCGTGGGAAGCTTGGCACACTAAGGGTGTGTGTGGTTTTTAACTATTAAGTTATTAAAAGTTATGTTTTAAGCTATGGGGAACTGGTGTTAAGCTATCACTAGCACTGTTGATGGCGGTCTGAACTGGGTTGCTTCTTATAACTTTACCATAAAGTATTTGCAGGATGCTTTTACATTGCCTGTCTGATGTCCCATTTTTTTAAAGGAGAACTCAACCCTAAAAATGAATATGGCTAGAAATGCCATATTTTATATACTGAACTTTACTGATCCAACCTAAAGTTTCAGCATCTCAATAGAAGTAATGATCCAGGCCTTCAATGTTGTCACAGTAGTTTTTCATATTGGATTTTATTAGAAATGTCACTAACACGCACATGCTCAGTGTGCTTTTAGCAGCTGTTGAGAAGCAAAGCTTAGGAGTCAAATGATTAAGCAGAAAATGTCTGATAAACTGATGCTACAGGGCTGATTATTACATTCTAATGCTAATGGTGCTGCCATTTACCAATAATTTATTTAATATATAGGCTTATATGCTGAAATTTGTAAGCAGTGTTGGACTGGGGGTTAGGGGCCAACAGGACTGCCACCTCAGGGGCCCACACACCTCACCAGGCCCCTCTGCCCCAGTGAAACCTGCCTCTGTAGCTGTGACTAGGGCCGAGGGATGGGGGAGGTCAGGGAGCAGGGCAGGTTTCATGCGGGGAGTGGTCTGGGTCGGCAGGGCCAGCTGGCTTGGTCCAGCCCTGTTTTTATGAAATATATTCAGTATATTGTGTGTTGGTCCCTAAGCTCAGTAAGTGACAGCAGCACAGAGCATGTGCAGTGAATCAGCAGAAAAGAAGATGGGGAGCTACTGGGGCATCTTTGGAGGCACAGATCGTTACTGCTAAAGGGCTGTAGTTGCCTTGGGCTGCTATTAAGCCCAAAATATTATAATGTTTCTGCCCTACTTCTTTGGTTAAGCTTTGGTTCTCCAGCGTACTTAGGCTTCAGGGAATTCAGCATGCATGAGACTCCAGCGTACTTAGGCTTCAGGGAATTCAGCATGCATGAGATTAGCCTAAGGCAAAGGCACATGAGGAACCTGGTTACCAGCAAATTACTTTAAATGCAGTGATCTTGCGTTATTGCTGGAAACTGCCCTCTTCTTCATTTTTCTGTGATGAAGCCAGATCACCAAATGTAGTGATTAATATCCACATGTTAGTAATGAAGGTATTTTCAGGAGATTTGTCACCTGTGGCAATGCAGATTTCCTGTGGGCAGCAAATTTCCTTGTGTGCCTCTGCCCTAAGGGATTTAGTTAGGTAAGTCAAACAAAGAAGCTTTTAAGCCAAAGCTTAGTAAAATACACCTGTAGATAAATACTACTTTAAATAAAGGATAATAATAAGATGCCATTCAACCATTAGAATACACTTGCAACATTTTACACAATGTAATACAGAGATTGTTAATTATTCACATCTGTCCCTGCATCAGTGGGGCTTACAGTCTATCCCATTCACACAGCAACCACGACATTGTTTTTTTCTAGGATTCAAAATAGTTACAAAGTTAAGTTGGGTTGAAAATAGACCAAAGTCCATCAAGTTCAACCCCTCCAAATGAAACCCAACATCCATACATACACACACTGACCCCTCCATACACTCATATAAACTGTACATACTAATATCTATACTAATATTTATAGATACATATTAGTGAGTCTGTTTACAAGCATCTTGCGATGAATATCTATATAACCCTGTATGCACTTTGCTGTATGAGCTCAATAATCACTGCACTTCATGCTGAGTATAGGATCACTTTTTAACCTTCAAGGCCTCATTCGCTATAGTGTAATGTGCAAGAAAGTACTCAGGACTCAATGCATGCATTTGTGTCCACTTGGGTGCATCTGGTGCATGTTTGTGGTGGATGCAATCTAATTATAGGGAAAAAATATTTGCTGTGTTCATAAATGAGCTCTTTTATGTAGAGAGAAAATTATAATTATCAAAGCAACCACGCGGGTGCAAAAACTTTAAGACCAATGCCCTACATTCATAAACCAACAACAATAAGCAGGCATTGTGGCCATTATTTTTTCTTGAACAACAGAGAATACAGTTACATAGTTAAATTGGGTTGAAAAAAGACCAAAGTTCATCAAGTACAACCACTCCAAATGAAACACAGCATCCATACACACACCCTTCCATACACTCACATAAACTATATTTCCCTGGTCAATATGGCATCATTAACAAGAGGGTAATCTCCACCCCCTATACCTGACTGGACAGAGCACATCCTTTAGCAATCAAGACTTTTGTCTCTGCCTATATCATCCAACTCCCTCCTCCTTGCTCTTGTCTTTTTTCTATCTGTCTATACAGACTGGCGGAGCAGTACAGGGCCCACGGGATTCTGGTGGATACCCAAACTATACCAGTAAGGGGTTTTTCTTACACCCTTCTTTTTACCCCTACTGAAGAGCTTTATAGTTCTGCCTGGTGGCCTGCTAATAAGCTTCGATATATATATATATATATATATATATATATATATATATATACCAAGAATTATACAAGGCGACTACACCCTACCTGTTGGTATGGGACGCGCATACAGGTAACACTCACAGTTCAGGTGGCTGGTGATAGAAAAAATGCTGTGTACGGAGGCGCACCAGTGATGCGCGCGCTGACGTCACAGGGTGGGCGGAACCAGACGCGCGCAACGTCTTAAGGAAGTAGCAGAGGGACGCTTTGGCCTACAGAGAAGCGTTTTATGCGTTTGGAGTGGCGAATTCTGTACAGACGAAGAGATTCCAATAGTGGCAAGTACACAAGATATATGCTTTTATCAGGCAACATGTAAACTGTTAAGCTATAAGTATTCCATTGAAATACAGGTCATGGAATCAAGACGTTCACACAGCCCAGAGGCAGCATGCAGAGAGGATAGGAGGTGGGCCATTATTCATTTTTAAATAATGAAGGGTGTAATTAAGGAGGAAATGCCTTAAAAATTTTTTTTTTTTTTTCCTCTCCTTTCTTCTTTCTCTCTCTTCTCTCTATTTTATCACCAGTGTGTCTTCCCCAGGAAGAACAAGAGAGAGATTAAGATGTGCAGCATGTGACAATCCACCTATCAGACATTCAAAATTCTGTGCATCCTGTTCTAAAAAACTGTCTGGTGACACAGGAATAGAACAGTCAGTGGATGTTATGGCCTGGATTAGAGAGGCTGTTGCACAGGGAATAAAAGAGGCGACAGCGCAGTCTGTTACAAATCAGACACGTAAAAGAATTCCAGAGAGAGATTGTTTCATCAGAGAAGAATCTCCCTTGAGAGAATCCTCAGACGGAGAATTATCTGAGGAGGATGAGGAAGTACTAGTAACCCTTTTAAAATTCTTAAGAGGGAAAGATCTACTTTTCCACTCCATGATGTCATCAAAGAGATCATTACAGCTGAGTGGGGGAAGATGGATGCAAGGTTCACAACCCAGAATAAGATTCAAAGGTTATATCCTTTCTCATCAGATCAGGAGAAGGTATGGGAGAAACCACCAAAGGTGGATGCGGCGGTGGCCAGAGTGTTACCAGTTGATGACATTGCCTCATTCACCAATCCTATGGATCGTAAAATGGAGAGTATCTTAAAAAAGAACTACTTGGCAACAGCGGCATCATGCAGGCCGGCAATAGCCCTAACGTCAGTTTCACGGGCAATGCAATCATGGATGCATAATGTGGAAAGATCCCTTAAACAAGGAATGGATAGAGAAAGCATCATAAGATCATTATCTGATTTGAAGCGGGCTACGGATTTTGTTGCAGATGCATCCATAGACTTGGTGAAGACATCCTCAAGAGCTCTAGCACTCTCAGTTTCAGCACGAAGAGCATTGTGGCTCAGAAAGTGGAATGCAGACAAGGCATCCAAATCAAACTTATGTGGAATACCTTTTGAAGGGGAGATGCTATTTGGCTCAAGATTGGAAGATCTCATTAAAAAGGTTACAGGAGGTAAAAGCGTTTTTTTTACCTCAGGAGCGAAGACAGAATTTTTCTACAGAAAATTTCCAGGAAAGGCAAAGGCAGTCATTTAGTGACAGACCGACCTTTAGAGATCAGAGATCATACAGACCAGGGAAAGAATATTCACAGTCTCAGAATTGGAAAAGAGGTCAGTCGACTACATCGAGACCTGGAAGAGGAAAGGGTTCTTTTACAAGAAATTCAAGGAAATATTTCTGAGATAAAGGCAGCCCAGATCCAAAATATCCCCAGAAGATTATCAAGGTTTCTAGGGGTCTGGGCAGAGTCGATCACAGACCAATGGGTTTTAGACTCCATAAGAAGGGGATATTTGTTAGAATTCCAAACAAAACCGCAGAGAGATCACTTTGTGATATCTTCAATTCCACAAAACAGGGAAAAGAAGGCAATATTATACGATTACGTAGAGAAGTTACAAAGACAGGGAGCTATAATGGAAGTTCCAAGACTACAAAGAACAAGAGGGTTTTATTCGCCAATATTCATGCTCAGGAAAAAGACGGGCGATTTCAGACCAGTGTTGGATCTGAGGAAATTAAACAAATATATGATAGAAAAACCATTCAAGATGGAATCTCTATTCACGATCATTCCAGAAATCAGGCCAGGAGACTGGATGCTTTCCATAGATCTGAAGGATGCATATTTGCATGTGCCAATAACAGCCACACACCAAAGGTTTCTTCGTTTTACAGTGGGCCCGGAAATGCACTTCCAGTTCACTTGCCTACCATTTGGCCTATCGACGGCACCAAGGGTTTTTTCAAAGATCCTTGTTACACTGATAGCAAGATTGAGGAGCATGGGAATTTGTATTTATCACTACCTGGACGACATTCTGCTATTAGCAAGAAAACCAGACACCCTACAACGCCACAGAGATCAGGTAATCACATACCTGCAGCAGCATGGCTGGGTAATAAATTTAGAAAAGAGTCAATTGATTCCTTCACAGGATCTAATATATTTGGGGGCCAGATTTTGTACAAGAACAGCCATTGTCACAATACCGGAAGGAAAGAAACACAAGATTGCGGAGAAGGTATCCTGGATGAGGACCAGGTCAACATGCACAGCAAGACAGTACATGAGCGTGTTGGGTCTCTTAACCTCAACAATACCAATGGTGCAATGGGCCAGATGGAATACCAGAATCATCCAGAGGGATTGGAATCAGAATCTACATATTTCTCAGGAGGTAAAGATGACGTTGGAATGGTGGTTAGAAAGAAAACACTTAGCAAAAGGAAGACACCTAAGAGATGTTTCTTGGGAAATACTAACAACAGACGCCAGCGCAACAGGTTGGGGCGCATTTTGGAAAACGAAGATGACACAAGGGAGATGGTCAAGAGAAGAAGTTCTGCTCCCAGCAAATGTCAGGGAATTAAGAGCGGTAAGATTGGCCCTACAACAGTTTGGACACTTCTTAATAGACAGTTATCTGTTAATAAGGACAGACAACACAACAGCAATGTCTTACCTAAAGAATCAGGGGGGAACAAAGAGCATACAGTTAATGCAAGAATTGGAACCAATAATGTTATGGGCACAACAGAATTTAAGAGATTTGACAGCAGTGTATGTGCCAGGAAGAGACAACACAATAGCAGACTTTTTGAGTCGAAGTCTAGTGAACAGGCACGAATGGGAGATAAATCAGAAGGTGTTCAAACAGATTGTGAACAGATGGGGTCAACCAAGCTTGGATCTCATGGCAACACAAAACAACAAGAAGGTAAAGAGGTTCTATTCAAGATTTTACGAACCAAAAGCGGTAGCAACAGACGCACTACTACAGAATTGGAGTATGGGTCTCCTATACGTATTCCCGCCAATTCCCCTCATTAAGAGAGTTTTGAGGAAGATCAGACAAGATCGAGCGGAAGTGATAATAATTGTACCAGAATGGCCCAGGAGAGGAGACCTTGGTATCCACTTCTCAGAAAGATGGCAGTAGACAGCCCAATGATATTACCATTAATTCCATGGCTACTGAGACAGGGTCCAGTGGAACACCCACAGAGTCATTCATTAGCCCTCAGGGCATGGCATTTGAAAGGGAAAGATTAGCAGACTCGGGGTTACCAACAGCAGTGGTAGAAACCATGATGAATTCTAGAAGACATTCTACAAATAAAAGTTATCAAAGAGCCTGGAAGGTATTTATGGAATATTTAGGAGAAAAAGAGATTTCAGTAGAGAAAACAACAATTACAGAAATTCTGGATTTTCTACAGAGAGGCTTGGAGAAGGGGCTTAGTATGCGGACCTTAAAGGCGCAGGTATCAGCAATATCAGCTTTTTCAGGAAAGGCGTGGGCACAGGAGCCAGCTATGAGGCAATTTATGGCGGCCATCTTTAGATTAAAGCCTCCAAGAAAGAATATATCTCCTGCATGGGATTTACCACTAGTGCTAAATGCCTTGAAGGAAAAACCTTTTGAACCCTTAAGGGAAATATCTGAAACATTGCTCACATACAAGACAGTTCTTCTTATTGCAGTTACATCAGCAAGAAGAGTGAGTGAATTGAGAGCACTATCGGCTCAGGAACCATTCACAATCATTCACTCAGACAAAGTTATTTTAAGAATGAACCCAAGATTCCTACCAAAGGTTCTAACGTCATTCCATTTGGACACAGAGATAGTACTTCCTTCTTATTTTCCAGAACCAGGTTCTGATCAAGAAAAGAGATGGAATACATTAGATTTGGTCAGATGTCTATCCATTTATTTGGAGAGAACCACTACTTGGAGAAAGTCACAACAATTGTTTGTCATTCCGGCAGGAATAAGGAAGGGACAGGCAGCAGCTACTTCCACCATAAGCAGATGGATAATTGCAGCCATACAAGCAGCTTATCGAGCAAAAGGAAAACAAATACCAGAAGGGGTCAAGGCACACTCCACCAGAGCAGTGAGTACTTCATGGGCTGTTGATGCACACATACCTCCTGAGGAGATATGTAAAGCAGCGACATGGAGTTCTTTCTCAACATTCCTAAGGCACTACCAATTAGACGTGAGGTCAACGTCAGAAGCAAAGTTTGGACAGAGTGTACTGTCAGCGGTGCAAACCTTGGAGAAATAAAGATGGTTCATTATATGCTAGAAGAGAGTGTTGTTTTTCCTTTCATACCATTAATAGAAACCCTCCCTACAATTGCTTATCATATCCCTCTTGTTAATGATGCCATATTGACCAGGGAAAAGAGAAAATTATATCATACTTACCGTAATTTTCTTTTCCTGGTTAATAGATGACATCATTTACAAGACCCTCCCTAACAGCTTAATTATCAGACAAGAGCAAGGAGGAGGGAGTTGGATGATATAGGCAGAGACAAAAGTCTTGATTGCTAAAGGATGTGCTCTGTCCAGTCAGGTATAGGGGGTGGAGATTACCCTCTTGTAAATGATGCCATCTATTAACCAGGAAAAGAAAATTACGGTAAGTATGATATAATTTTCTCTTATACCCATAAACTAACTATAGATTTTAGAATCACAATAGCCGTGGAAATTATGTTTGTCCAATAAATAATCCAAGCCCCTCCTAAAGCATTAACAGAATTGGCCATCACAACATCAGCTGTGCATTCCACAACCTCACTAACCTCACTGTGAAGAACCACCTACGCTGCTTCAAATGAAAGTTCTTTTCTTCTAGTCTGAAGGGGTGGCCTCTGGTAGGGTGATCCTCTTTATAGGTAAAAAAGTTCCCTGCTATTTGTCTATAATGTCCTCTAATGTACTTTCCTCTTAAGCGTCTTTTTTTCCAGTGAAAACAACCCCAACCTTGACAGTCTACCCTCATAATTTAAATCTTCCATCCCTCTAACCAGTTTAGTTGCACGTCTCTGCACACTCTCCAGCTCATTTATATCCCTCTTAAGGACTGGAGTCCAAAACTGCACCGCATACTCCAGATGAGGCCTTACCAGTGACCTATAAAGAGGCAAAATTATGTTTTCATCCCTTGAGTTAATGCCTTTTTTTATGCAAGAAAGAACTTAATTTGCTTTAGTGGCCACAGAACGACACTTCCCAGAATTAGACAACTTGTTATCTACCAAAACCCCTGGATCCTTCTCATTTAAGGAAACTCCCCAAACACTGCCATTCAACCTTCAGCTGAATGTTGTGTCCTAGTTTGCTGTTTCTGAAGAGCTGTAGATGAATCTCAAAGCATTTTCTGCAATGACATAATTAAGCTGCGTAACTGTGTCTCAGTAAATGCTCTGCTGTTTTGCATTACTTGATTTACTGGTTTGCTCAACAGCGTCTAGGTGGAGACACTAGAGTGTGGGCATGCTGTAACAGGAATTAAAACTACAATACCAAAGCAGGGAGCTGCTGTATATTTAATATGAAAAACCAGAAAGCAAAGGTGAGGATGATACAGTGCTTAATAAAGGGATACATAAATATAACCCACTTTGAAATGGATTGTTTTCCTTTAAAAAAAAAAAAAAAAGTTACATAGTATGAAATTGGCCTTTACCCTTAAAGTAATACTAGAATCGCTAAGAAAATTTCCATTGAAGTGCATTGCGGGAACTCATGGTGGCAGTCACCTTTAACATTTTTAATCATTTACTACTGTGTTTGGAGGAAAAATGGACAATAAAGTGTGGCTGTTTGGGAGGTTCAGCAAACGTCCTAGGTAAAGCAGAATTTTATTTACTCCCAAATCCCAGGAGCCTGGTTGCTAGGTTTTTGCACCCTCTTAGAAACCAGTTTGCTATAAGGGTTGGCTGCCACAAACACTGCTCTGTCTTTATCAGGCCCTGACCAAATTTTGATTTGTGTGGAAGACAAATACATTTCAAACCCACATCAAGACAGCCAGCTCATACTCCCAGCACCTGTTTCTCTGGGGTTTTTTAACTTTAGGGAGATGTTTAACTGCTGAACTTGATATACAGGTATGGAATCCATTATCCAGAAAGTTCTGAATTACAGGACGGCCATCTCTCATAGACTCCATTTTAATCAGATAATTCAGATTTTTCTGTAATAATAAAACAGTACTTGAACATAACTAGGATATAATTAATCTGTAATGGAGGCAAAAAATCCTGTTAGGTTTATTTAATGTTTAAATGATTTTTATTAGACTTAAGGTAAGGAGATCCACATTACAGAAAGACCCCCCTTATCCTAACACCAGGTCACAAGAATTCTGGATAACAGGTCCCATACCTGTACCAGAGAGGTAAGCAGGCTGGGGGTGAAAGTTATGAAGCAGTTACAGTAAAAATTGATTCATGAAGAGTTGAGTTGACATCAGGGGTGCTTCGCCAATGAGGCAAGTTGAGGCTGTCGCCTCAGGCGGCAGCGCCCCACTAGGTACCAGGGGCAGCAAAAATGCTGCTACTGGTATTTTAAGAGCGAATTTCCAGGGGAGGGGGCAGCAGCAACTGCTGCTGCCTCAGGCGGCGGAGGGGCCAGGATCGCCCCTGATTGACATATATTAAGTGATTACTAAGGGCTGCTGATTCAAGTAGCATTCAGCAAATGGCATATGATTCCCAGCTAAGGAACCTGCCTGGATGCCGTGAGCAAGTTCCCTAATCGTCACTAAAAATATTCATTTTTATGTTCATTAAAATATAAATTATGTTTTCTTAAATGTTAGATATTTGACATTGCATTGTATTCATTAGGCATCTAAAGATACTTGCAAGGAACATACATTACTATACCCCCCCCAAAAAAACACAACCCCTTTGCTCTTAGGCTGAATCATTCAACCTCACACATATTGTTCCATTGTGGAGTGATGGATCCTAGGATTTGACTTGCATCTTTGCTTCTATAATCTCTAAATCAATCAAATCCCAGAATGTGGAAAATTTTCCCTTTAAAGCAACATGTAAAGCAGTGGAGGAACTACTGGGGGTGCAATTGTATCCGGGCCTGCACCCCCTTGGGGCCGTCAGTGTCTTGTGTCCATCCGAATTCGATTGCTGAATGGGGGTTCCAGCTGCATGTCCTGCACCCGGGCCCCGCCAATGCTAGTTATGTTACTGATGCAAAGATAAAACCTTTTTCCATGGCCAGCATCCTAATTGATGCTAGAGGATCCTCCAATTAGAATCCTGCCTGCTGTGTATTCATTTGTTGGTTAGACAGGATCATTGCTGAAAGCATAACATTTTTTTTTAGCTCTGATCAGCAGTATATAAACCCATATGTTTAAATGGAGTGTAACACTGGCAAGCAAAATTACTTTAGTGAGATGTCTTACTTTATGAATGCAGCTCTGATGCTACAAAACTAGAGTTTAGGGACTCTGAGGTTTAGGA
This sequence comes from Xenopus laevis, assembly GCF_017654675.1. Classification (NCBI taxonomy): domain Eukaryota; kingdom Metazoa; phylum Chordata; class Amphibia; order Anura; family Pipidae; genus Xenopus; species Xenopus laevis. The sequence goes on along the minus strand of NC_054374.1, from coordinate 47,063,414 downwards.
ATGTTTTACTAAGGCAGTTTGCGCTATGATTGGACACCTAAGTGGTCCTTTAATTCACAAGGCAACTATGTCTCTTTTTCTGGGTCCATTGAAGTTCAAGGTTTGGCCAGTAGGTGGCAGCGTTAGAAAGTTAAAAAGGGAAAGCACACGTGCTCAGGGCTCTTTTCCTGGATCCTACCTTGCGGGGAGGTGGGTACTGGAGTGGGTCTGAATGTTGTCGAGCTCAAAAACAGAGGCAGTTTATTTAGTGTCAGAAGTTATGTAATAGTTGCTCCAGGAAGGAAAGATAGGGGCAGGGTAATTTAGCAAGCAGCTTTCTGGCTCCAACAAGGAGAGTAGTTGGGGTTAGCACCCTTGTAGTGATCAAGCTGCCAGACAGGGACAGGAGTGGGTGAGTTCAGGAGCAGAGAAAGTGCCAGGGAGCAAGATACCACCAGTGAGTGGGTGAGCTCAGAGGCCGAAGGTCTGCCAAGGATGCAAGATACCACCAGAGAGTGGGTGAGCACTGGGGCAGGGGGAGCTTCCAGGGAGCAAGATACTAACGTGAGTATTGACTGCTGTGAGCCAAAACCTGCCATTTGTTCAATGAAGAAGTTCTCTGTTTGAAGCAACCACACTGGACTATTATTGCTGTCAGCCTGATTGACCTGTGCACAAGGAGACAGCTAGGATCCACTTTGGGTAAAGTGCTTAAAGGAGCATACACACACATACACTGCTGGGAGTTGCCCAAGGGTGTCCAGGATACACTGGCAGAAAGTCACACTGATTCACACACTTTGCAAGCCCACCCAGGGATGTGTTACAAGAGTATGCATTAAAGTATGATAATATGTTGGAGTATGCCATCTGGGTAGGGACACAAGAACTTTAGAAACAAGAAAAACAAATATACTGTATCTCCTTAAACCGGCTATAAGCAGATTAATGTCTGGGTGGCTCTTGATTAAAATTAGATGTTGATACAAGTAAAGGACACTTTATAGTGGGTAGGATTAGAGCTGATTTAGCCCGATAGTAATCAACCCTTCAAGGTTTCACATTTCTAACTGTAGTCTGAATGCTGAGACACAAATGAAATGACCCTAGTTTTTATGTATTCTTTAATCACCAAACATAAAACATTTCCTGAAAGCTAATTTTAAAAATCAAAACTAATTTTCTTAACAATATGGAAAAATAGGTTTGAGAGCTGATAAAAAGATCACTAAAGTAAAGAAGTGCTGGACGCCATCTACAGTGTCACAATTGAAAAGGAGACTTTCCACCGTCTCTTATTCTATCAGACACACTATATCCTCACAAGAAATCCGAGCCATGCCCTTGTAACCAGTGAAATTGTTAGCACATAATACTAAGCCTCTTCCTTGCCAAAGCTCCGATTTCATATAAAAAATAGAATATATAAACAAGCAAAAAAGGAAAATATTATGTTTCTGGCCTAAAGCTATTGCTGCTGTGCAATTATTTGGGGTTTACATTGTATCTCATAACAATCATGGAAATGAAAGTAGAGCAGTATGCTGTACAGGAATTCAGTTACACAAACTAAAAATAACATGTAATATGTAATACATTGATCCAAGCACTTGAGTGTTGTTCAAATGTACGTTACACAAACCTTGGTGAACTACAAATCCTTGCCTATTCCCACATATTATCAAAATATTTAAAGCATAATTAAATGTAATTCAGCAGCACCAGGAAAAGGACTCCTAAAGCAGCAATATTTCATGAATCTGTCTTTGAGCTTTCCAGGGCCAGTACCCACATGTAAGCTGATCCTTCAGTGAGGATTCTTCTTGCGCTGTGTACACCTGAATCTCTGTTTTTGTTCTTGTGATCAAAACTGTGCTCCTTAAAAAATAAAGGTACCTGAAAAATTGCATTTTTATGTTAGTTGTATCTCATATACAGCATACCACACTGCATTTACAAATGGGGAAAAACTCTTTTAACTTTTAAAAATAACTTCTTTCTGCAAGCCCCACCACACACAAAGCCAATGAAGTGGGTGGGTTCATTCAAAAACTCATTGAAAATGATTTTACCAACCCAACTGAAGCCAGCAGGTGATGGCACCATGGGCAGACTGGTGCCTTGCCATAAAGAGGCAGGATGGTGTGATGGGCCTGGCGTAATGGGCAAATTGTAGGAAGATTCCGGAGTGATAGGGTAAGAGAAGTATAAGAATTGGGGTGGATTGGGGATTAAATGGATGAACCAGGGTTGAAACAAAAGGTACAGGTATGTGATCCATTATCCAGGAAACCCATTATCCAGAATTTTGAATTATGACATGGCCATCTCCAATAGACTCCATTTTATCTATTTAATCCAAAATTTTAAAAAAGATTTCCTTTTTCTTTGTAATAATAAAACAGTACTTTGTACTAGATTCCAACTAAAATAATTAATCCTTATTGGAGGCAAAACCAGCCTATTGTGTTAATTTAATCATGAGATGATTTTCTAGTAGACTTAAGGTATGAAGATCCGAATTAGGTAAAAATCCATTATCCAGAAAACCCCTGTTCCAGAGCAATCAGGATAACAGGTCAACTGTAAATTGCTGGTAAATTTGTAATAATGGCACAGCCTTGGTAGACGTTTTACCAACTAGGCTTGCAAAATACTGTAGCTAGGTGCCAAACCTAATTCTAAACAGCAGAATAAAAGAAAACACAGCTGCTTTTGTATGCAAAACAGCAGGTTTTCTCTGGGAAACAAGCAACTTTTCTTTTTTAAAATGTATCCTATAAACCTACACTTATTTGTTTAGTTTTAAAGGGGATGTAAATTGCGATGAGCAAATCTGTTCTCCAGGTTTTGCCTCGAAAAAATTGTCACGAATCAAAAAAAATTGTTGCGCGTCAAAAAATTTTTTTTCACAAAACTAAATCAATCAGATTTGTTCTACTTTACATTTTGATTACAACACCCCATCATCTTTGCATATCCTCCTTCCTGGGCTATTGCTTTGCATATACAGTATAAAGTCAGTGGCTAGGTCTGTGCTCTGTGGGTAATGCTTCCATCAACTGGTCCCACACATTCTATGTAGAAAAGCGACGAGATGGATGGGCAATCAGGAATACTAGGATCTTTAGGGCTCTTACACACAGCGTTTTTTGCTGCGCTCCCCTGCGGCTGAACATAAGAAAGTAAGGAACTTACTTATAAGGACTCTTACACATGAGCGTTCTGACCTGCGGAAAGAAAGCAGGAAAAATGCAGCATGTTGCGTCTGAACCTGCGTTCAGCGCCTACACGCGCCTGAGTGAGTACAGCACCATTTCAAATAATGACTTGCGTCTATTCCTGCGCTCCCCTGCAGCTGAACGCCAAAAAACGGAACGCAGGGGAGCGCAGGTCAGAACGCTCATGTGTAAGAGCCCTAAGAAAGGAACGCAGGGGAGCCCTTAAGTACAACTTTTTTTGCTCTAATTAAAAACAAGCAATACTGCTGCTGGTGCTCATTAGTGGGGGGAGGGTTGTAAATTGTTTTAAATTATTGCTTAACCTAATGTCGCTGTTGCTGGAAGTATTTGTTTCAGAATACAAAACAACAGTATCCTTTTAAAACAGAAGGACAGTGACATTAGGCATGTCAGATATGGTTGCCATCATGTCCTCCAAGAATCCTCAGAAGGCACACTGAGTCAGCGGCAAAGTTCTCCTGGCATTCTCTTTTAAATGCTGCCAACTATGAAGCTCTATCTGTAACCCGGGCACTTGCACTTGTGCAGCAGGGAGAAAAGGATTACATTTTAATGGTTTCTGCATTAATAAAGCACGAATGACAGTTTTGGGTAAAAAGCCATGGTAAGTCATTTCTTTGTTTTCCTGTGATTCTAATTTAAGACAAAAGGTTCAGGACTCAGGCTGATTGTGGATAATTGAGGAAAAATTTGAGTAATTTGAGACACAGTAAAACATAGCAAGGGTCATTTGCGAACAGACCCGCAAGTGTGGCTGCTTCAAAGTGGAAGTAATGGAGAGTCCATATTCACATAATTCATTAAAGCACTTTTGATCAAACATTGTTAATACGATTTATACCCAGTGAATTCACTTTAAAATTCAGCTTTATTTATCTCTGTAATTGCTACAATGACATTGGGAAAAAAAAATGCTGCACTGTGAGTAAAAACATGGCATATTGCATCTAAACTCACACTCATAAATGACCCCATACATGTGCAATAAGCCTTTGTGCCCCATTCAGGAAATCATAATATTTAAATACCATTTTCCATTTTGTAAAAAGAATATTTTGAAATACTTGTAATCGCAATAACAGTTTAGCAAGTTTCGCAGTTTAAGAAGAATATTTTTATTGGCTTTTCCCTTTTCTGCAGATTTAGCTCATTTCTGTAGTATTGGGAAAATACAGACAGGGAGGTGGCTGTGATAAACAATCACTATTTGCTCTTTCTATACTTTAAAGCATCAGCTCTGTGTTCCCTTCTTGCAATACAGCTGAATAAACTATTGCATGCAAATGATAACACTTATTATGTGATTGCATATATATGAGCAGAGACTTATGTCAGTTCCTTGGAATATACTTCTAGTACCATAAAGTTCAATTCAACCCCTCCAAATGAAACCCAGCATCCATACACACATGAAGGAATCATAGAGGGCCCAGTAAGGCCCAGTAAGCAGCTGCAACAGCTGTTCATGGAAAATGTCTTGTTTCTAAAGTATAGGGGCCCAATGATCTTGTTGTGTGGCCCAATAACTAGTCATTCTGCTGCTTAAAAGTTAGGGGCATATTTATTATGCTGTGTAAATGGCAGGATAATACACCAGACATCAACAGGCTTTGTTGTGCAAAAAACGGTGTAAAAAAGTGCACCAGAAGCAAAGTAAAATAACTGCATCAAATCTAGCATCCACGTGGTGTAAAATTAAATACCCATTCACAAATTCACCATTCTTTTTAATTTTTTTTTGCGAATTTCGTTTTAAAAAGCATAAAAAAGATGCCCCTTAATGTAGCAGACGCTCATATAATGCAGTAAAATAGATCCCAATATAAACAGATGATGCAATTCATATATATTTTAACCCATGTGGCTTGCAAGACCTTAAGAACTATATAGCTTAACAGAGGTATGGGACATCTGTCCTTGAAATTCTCAGAATACAAGGCTGCCTACAATAAACAGAAAGGTCCATCGCCATTACTGATATTAGCAAAGCCATATTAAAGTGATAAACTAATATTGGAAGATGGATTATTTTCAGCAAAATTTCATTTGTGCACAGCAAGTGGCGGCACTGATAAATCCTCTACCCCTCCCTCTTCTCATTACCAGTTCACTGATAACAAGACATGGGCAGAGACAATAACACACTTGTCTAAAACAATATAACAGGATGACTGGGGAACTGGCAGCTATGCTCTCAATCTCAGCGAAGCACCCCCGCTCCAGGTGTAGGATATATGCAAATCACAGAGAGAGCTGAGAGAAAGCAAACGAAGAGGCAGAACTTGCTGCTAAGTGCTCTTTATTGCACACAACATGTTTCGGGCCCAAAGCCCTTTATCAAGTGTGATTGATAAAGGGCTTTGGGCCCGAAACATGTTGTGTGCAATAAAGAGCACTTAGCAGCAAGTTCTGCCTCTTCGTTTGCTTTCTCTCAGCTCTCTCTGTGATTTGCACTTGTCTAAAAGCAACATTCTCACAATAACTCCAGCATGGAGTCTAAAAATATGGACGGCCCATTCATAAAATACAAACATTCATGTTTTGAAATGCAGTGCACATAATATGGACCAAACCCACTTTGAAAAGAAATTGGAATTTATTCAATATGAACAAGTGCAATTTAGTAAGGGGGGGAATCCTGAGGAGGACCCATATAAATAGATACTTATCTGTCTATATTGAGTAACAGATACAGTGTTGACTGGGCCGGTAGGACAACGGGAAAAAACCCGGTGGGCCCAAGCCCTCATGGGATCCCACCGGGCCAGCCATGTTCCCCCTTAGGGCGCCCCATTAAAAAGCACTTACGCTGCTGTGCCTCCGTCTAGGCGCTTGGTGCAACAGCATTCATGCAGGCGTGCGCCACACCAGCTACAAATACAAATTAGCTCTGATATGGCTAGCTGACCTGCAGGTTTAACTGGATTACACTGTGAGTTGTGGCTCTGCTATTTCCTATTTGTCAATGACTTTTACTTATAGGAAAGCAGAGCTCAGAAGGCACACGCTCAGATTCGGGGAGATTAGTCGCCCGGCGTTTCCTCACGAGGAAACTTCGGGCAACTTCGGAAAACGAAGCACTCCGAGTGCCGCAATTAACATTCTAGCCAGCGGGAGGCAGTTTGGGGAGATTAGTCGTCCTGAAGAAGAGGGAATTTGTAGCCGGGCGAGGCCATGGCCATGGGCAAGAAAGTGTCTAGCAACCGCTAGCAACCGACTGTGTGGCTTGGCCCTCCTTCAGGGCTTTTCTGATAGCTGAATGGTAATTGCTGATTCTCTGAGTGTAGTGATGATTTTGCCAACATAGTATAGGCCACATGATAATATACTAATTAGGACAGATGATAATATACTAAAAGGTAGAGGTGCAAGTCACCTCTCAGAGTGGTCGGCGGATGATTACTTGATGTGTGTAATAGAGAGTTGCGATCTGTTGGTTTTTCTACCTGCTCCATGCTCCACTGTACCCCCTGAACAAGTGAGGATCCGCTACACGGGCAGTTAAAATTTACATGAGGCCCCATCGGCCACTTTGAGGATCGCGCCAAAAAACTCCTCCTGTACGTCCAACATTGACGGGCCAATTAATGGCTGACTGCTAGAGACTCCTGTCTTCCCGGCTGCAGGCAATGCTCCCCAAACACAGTAGCGTACAATCAAGCACCTAGAGAATCCAGAACTAAATGGTGCGGATTTTGAACCGCTGCTCCTTTGATTTAATTCCTTTGGTAGTAGAGCAGGTGGGTAAAGAGTTGGCCACAGTTAAGGACGAAATTAAACATTTCAAGGAACAATATATTGACATTCTAAAAAATGACAACTGACTGGCTGAATAAAATACAGACTGTAATGGACAAACATAGACAAACCCTAACTAACTTCAAAGAGACCAAACTCAGAAAGGTATCTGATGACTTTAAAAACAAACGGGTATATGGTTGGCTTATCGGTCTAAACAACACCACCCGCAGGGGCCCCCCTAGAAGAAGGCCGGGATGAAATATTGTCACAACTCAATGACTTAACTACATATAAACCCCTGACAGGTGATCATACCCTAAGTTCAAATGGGAACTTTACAGTTACTTAAACATGGCACTTAATGGGGGATGAATTGATAATGACACCCTGCAATACATGAAGACCAAGTATCCATGCACCCCCATAATATACACGCTGCCCAAGATGCACAAATCCCAATCAGCACCCGCTGGTAGACCTATCATTTTGGCGGTAGGCTCCCTATACCAGCCAGTCTCAACTTTCATTGATTCTTTTTTGCAACCCTATGTAGTGTCCATGCCATCGTATACTCATGAATGCACTCGTGATTAAAAAATTATATGATCTAGGGAACATTCCCACAGATTGCTTCCTTGTTACCATGGACGTTATCAGCCTATACACGGTAATTCCGCATGACCAGGGCATCAAGTCGTGCAAGTAGGTCTTGATGACATGTACTGAAGGTCAAGTTCTTGTTCTTTGGAATAACAGAGAACAAGCCTTGAAGGAACGCCCTTGATACCCCCATCAAATTGAAGAAATGCCCTTGATACCCCCACCAAATTGACTCTATGCTACCATGCCCAGGAGATTGACTTCCTTGATTTACATATCTGCAAACGGGAGGGGGGGTCTGGGCACCAAGCTGTTCCAGAAACCGACAGATTGCAACTCTTTACTACATGCATCAAGTAATCATCTGCCGGCCTGAGGGGTATCCCATACTCTCAATTTGTGAGGGTCATTAGGAACAACAGTGATACCCATTCGGCTGATACTCAACTACAAAGTATGTTTGACAGATTCCTGGAGAGGGGCTATGCATGGAGTCTGCTTGACACGCAATTGCACAGGGCCATGCAGCATACACAGGCCTCCTTACGTAGTGAGAAAAAGACTAATCCCAGAGGTCCCATAGCAATGATTTTTACTACTACTTATACATCGGCAGCTAACAACTTCTCTAAACTGATCAAATCCTATGATCTCCATGATTCGCTCTCCCTCTTCCAGGCACCTACTCCGACGATGGGGTACAAGTGTGATAGAAATTTGAGGGACATACTGATGGTCACGGACTTCAAAGGACATGGTTCTGGTCACAATGATTGGTTATCTAGACACAAAAAATGAGGGTGCTATAAATGCCCAGATTGCATCACTTGCCGGTGCCTGCTAAGTGGACCAGCCTTTCCCCATCCATATACGTGTTAAAATATTTAGAATCAACCATAGATTGACTTGCACCTCTACCTTTGTAGTCTATATTATCATCTGTCCCTGCGGCCCATACTACACTGGCAAAACCATCACGGATCAGCAATCACCGTACAGCTATCAGAAAAGCCCTGAAGGAGGGCCAAGCTACACATCTGGTTGCTAGACACTATCTTGCCCATGGCAATGGCCTCCCCACATTCAAATGTATGGCCATTGACCATCTGCCACCTCTGAATAGGGGTGGAGACAGGTACAATGCTCTTTTACGCAGAGAATCATATTAGGATTTTTAAATTGGATACTCTTACTCCCAAGGGTCTCAATGAGTCATTAGGACCATTTTGTATATTAACTTGTTATGATTCTGGGGGCTATGGGACATTTCCATGGATATTACATTCCTTACCACACTATGCCATCACTATTTTGTGTGGACTTAAGTGTCTTTTTATCTACATGGTTTCTCATGCATATATTTGATTTACAGTTCTTAATCTGTATTGTTCCATCCATTTCTGCTATTCATATGTAATTCTACTTACCTTATTCGCTTCCTGACCCACATTTATGTGTTTATGCCTCTCTGGTTTGGGTCACACGTAAGTGGCTCCTGATGTTGACTGTAGGACTAGGCACTAGTATCTGTTGCGTGACTGGGGAACATTCGATTTTCCATTACACAGATATGTGGGCAGGGACATATGGCAAACATACTCACCCTTATGACCTTGTTGACCCTGCCTTTGTTGTTATAGGGCTAGGCTAGTATGATTCCCAGTTCATGGTAAACCCTAAGAGAAGGTAACACTGGGACTGACAGCCCTAAGTTAAGACTTGTTTGCATCACATCCATGCATTCATGGTACTGATTTAGGGCTCTAACTGACGAGCGGTTGAAGATGCGCTCCCCTGCGTTCCGTTTTTCTGCGTTCAGCCGCAGGGGAGCGCAGGAATAGACACATTTAGCTTTTTTCAATGGGGCTGTACTCACACAGGCGTGTCTAGGCGGCAAACACAGGAAAAATGCAGCATGTTGCGTCTCAACCTGCGTTCGGCGCCTACACGAGCCTGGGGGTGGGGTTTGTAATCACATAGCCTTTCTTGGGCTATATATTGTGAGGTCTTTCACTGCAGTGTGTTTCCTGTGAGTGCCATCACTATTTTTGCTATATATATATATATATATATATATATATATATATATATATATATATATATATATATATATATATTTTGTGACAGGGTGATTGAGAAACACCACTGTCTTAGAGGAAAATGCATTGAAAACAGTGCATTTAAACTGCACTGTATGTGTGGCAAAGGAATACTCAGCTCTGGTAGGGTTAATTTTCCCTCTCAGCAATGTAATTATGTGGCAGCTACCTAGGAAAGGTAAAATGGCTGTGTTACCACTCCAGAAGTCTCTCATGATACCTCCTAGAGTGGAAGGAAGTGTGGTGCTGCTGGGAGAGACAGTGCCCAGCAAAAGTGTGTTAGAGGCTGGTGAGTCTAAATCCCTGTAGAGGAGAAGGGACTGGCAGAGGCTAATGAGCCTGAGTCCCAGGAGGGGAAGCCAGCAGGGCTGAGGGAGAAGCCCAGAGGCTCTTCCCACCATACACGGACCAAATATAGTACGAAAATGTGTTTTGAACGATATTATCTGTGCGTCTATGGCCACCTTATTGACTGTAATTCTGATTGAAGGACACTACATTTCACAAAAGATTAAACAAATCTAGTATACATCCCAAGGCACAGAATACTTCTATAATGATTCCTGTCCAGTGGGAAAATTTATGTCCACTTGTAGATACATATCCTGGGCAAACATGTGGCCAAACATGTACAGGTTTCCATCTTGCTCTGCATTTATTCATTATTCCTTCATTATCAGCTGCTCAAACAATTGGGCCAAGGACAGGTTACAGTGCAGGCTTTACTGCTCACAGTCAACTGCCATGCATTTTCTATCAACCCCCCCGACCAATTGCAGCTTGGCTCATTTCAGCAGAGTTTTAGTCCCAATACACCTTCTGCCACTGCTTTTTCCGAAACATCCACCAGTAGTAGCCACAAATTCCAACCCACAAGGGCGCAAACCACCCAGAGCATTCAAATTGCTTGGGATGATACTATCAAGCCGAACTGTGACTTCCTATAAACAACTGAGTCCTTAAACAGAATTGTATACTATTTGTTGGTTTTATATAGTTGTCAAAACTCTCTTCCAGCCAACCTCATCAATGTTAACACTAAATTATGTCACTATATTTTAGACATAATAATACCATATACAATAATTACTTATTCCATAATGCTAAGTTCACATAGCAATTTATCTCTTAGGATAATAAATGACCCTAGTTGTCACACCACCATACTCTATGCTGCAGGTTTTTTTGAGTCTGTAGTCTGTGCATAGGCTCCACAGGCTTCACTGTGTAACATAACCATTTTACCCTGGCCCTCATACGTGCTGTATGAGAAATAATCGGCCCACTACATGTAAGTTGGAGAGCAATGCCATAGGATACGCAACTCAGTGGTGCTACCTGTGATCTAAAACTAACTTAAAATGTACAGTTTATGTAACAATCTATAACAGTGATGTTCCCAATAATATAATAGTGGATGCAGTCCATAGAACCAGTTGAATAAAAGGCAAATATTCATCTATAAAGTCCACATTTAAACCAACGTCCGCATTAGTTTTCAGTCCACCATTAAATGAATTCCAAGATTTTTATACTTTAAACTGATGTCCATTGAAGGTTCTCCATTAAACAATGTCCAAATTTTGTGTGTGCAGTCCATTGCAATCAACTATCTCAGATAACACAGTTGTTACAGCCATTCTATAAAACAAAAGATCAAGGAAGCATCAGTTTTTAGCATTTTAGATCTGTTTTGTCAACTTTATCAGCTTTCTTGAATTTTTATAATTTTGTCAAAAATAATAACGAGACTATTGTGTCAGGGAGCCGGGAGCTCCCTCCAGGGAGGTAGTCTGGATCAAGGAGGAAGCCCTCTTGAGGGAGCAAGGTCGCGGTATCCAAAGGGTTAAGCAGAATCAGTAGTAGTGGTCACAGGCAGGAGTTAACGAGGGCAGGCAGATCAGATGCAAATATCAAGAGTTCAGGCAGGGGGTCAGAACCAAGGTAGGAGCTAGAAACAGACTGGGAGCAGGATTCAGGCTGGGAGCTGGAAACAGGCTGGAAACAGGCTGGAAACAGGCTGGAAACAGGCTGGAAACAGGCTGGAATAAGGCTGGAATCAGGAATCAGGAAATACAAACAGGAACCCAGGATTAATGGCAGCAAATCCTATTCTTGGGCGCCGTCACAGTGTTTTGGGCGCCCTTTTATGATGAGATCCCGGCACCAGTGATGACATCATCATACAGCGACGCTGCAGCCATGTGTTCAGCATGGGCGCCGCCATCTTGGATCTTCACTGTGACCGCCGGGAATGTAAACAGCGCCGTCGGATACTTCTGGGTCGGGTACGTCTGGCAGTCCTGACAGTACCCCCTCCCCCACGGGGGGCCTCTGGACCACCAGGACAAGGCTTTTGGGGAAACCTGGCGTGGAAATCCCTCACAAGATGAGGAGCATGAACATCAGAGTGTCCTTCCCAGGAGCATTCTTCAGGGCCAAAGCCCTTCAATAGCAGACAGGGGCCACAAGCTGGGTTTACCCCCTTTTCGGATGAGGGCCAGGATAGGAGCAATGCGAGAAGAGAACCCCTTAATGAATTGCCAGTAGTAATTGGCAAAACCAATGAATCTCTGGATTGCCTTAGTGCTCAGCGGTAGGGGTCACTCTTGGATTGCAGACACTTTCACAGGATCCATCTCGAAACCCTCTGGGGAGATGATATAGCCCAGAAAAGGAATCTTGGACACTTCAAACACACATTTCTCCAGTTTGGCAAAGAGAGAGTTCTTCCTCAAACGAGAGAGTACTTCCTTCACCTGGGAGCGATGGCTTGCAAGGTCCTTGGAGAAAATCAGGATGTCATCTAGGTACACGACCACAAACTTTCCCAAGAGATCCCGGAAAATGTCGTTCACGAATTCTTGAAAGACAGTGAGGGCATTGCAGAGACCAAAGGGCATTACGAGGTACTCATAGTGCCCATCACGAGTGTTGAATGCTGTCTTCCATTCGTCACCTTCACGGATGCGGATGAGGTTATACGCCCCACGCAGATCCAACTTAGTGAAGATTTTAGCCCCCTTCAGTTGGTCAAAAAGTTCTGCGACCAGAGGCAAGGGATACCGGTTCTTAACGGTGATTTTATTAAGACCCCGGTAGTCAATACAAGGACGTAGGCCTCCATCCTTCTTCTCCACAAAGAAGAATCCAGCCCCTGCAGGAGAAGTAGAAGGGCGAATAAACCCCCGCTGGAGATTTTCTTGGATATATTCCTTCATGGCAGCGGTCTCTGCTGGGGAGAGAGGATAAGTGCGACCTCTAGGAGGCATGGTTCCAGGCAGGAGATCAACTGGACAATCGTAGTGACGATGAGGAGGGAGAAATTCTGCAGACTTTTTACAGAAGACATCAGAGAATTCCTTGTAGAAGGAGGGAAGCGTCTTCAAATCTGACGTAGAAATATTCACCCTCTGGATGGGTTCAGCAGGAAGGCAATGCTGGTGGCAGTATGGACTCCAATGGGAAACCTGCCCAGAGGACCAATCAATGATAGGGTTATGCAGGCGTAACCAGGGAAGCCCCAAGACGACTGGAACAGAAGGACAGGAAATAATCAGGAACGATAACTTTTCTTTGTGTAAAGTCCCAACCTGCACAGGCAATTCCCCAGTCGTCATAGAAATAAACTCGGATTCAAGGGGTCGGTCATCAATGGCGGTTACTCGAAGTGGAGGAGTCAATGGAAACAGGGGAACATTCATATGCTTGGCAAAGAGAGCGTCCATGAAATTTCCGGCAGCTCCAGAGTCAATAAAAGCTGAGCCAACAATGGTCTTAGTGGACAGACGGATCTGTAAAGGCAGAAGAAACCTGTGAGAGTTCTCTTGTGACTTGGGAGTAACGCCCCCTACATGAGTCTTTCCAAGGTTACCTTGAAGAGAGGAACTCTGAGGCTTCACAGGACAGGAGTTGGCAAAGTGAGATTGACCCCCACAGTAGAGACAAAGTCCAGCCGTACGTCTCCGGAGTTTCTCCTGTTCAGAGAGACGAGCTCTTCCGACTTGCATAGGTTCCTCCGGAGGAATAACAGAAGGCTGCTGGGGGGTAGGAGGTAATAGAGGTCTTTGAAAGCGAGGAGCCAACATGGGTTGAAATTTCTTGACTCGGTCCCTATCAGCTTGATGTTCTCTCTGACGGGTGTCCACCTTGACAGACAAAGCAATGAGGTCTTCAACCTGCGTGGGTAATTCACGGGAGACCAGGTCATCTTTGAGGCGGATAGAGAGACCATTGTAGAAGGCAGCATGATAGGCATCATTGTTCCAACAAGTCTCTGCAGCAAGAGTATGGAATTCAATGGCATATTCTGCAACACTGCGATTTCCTTGGCGGATCTGGAACAGACGAGAAGCAGCGGTCGCCACCCGACCGGGAGCATCGAACACAGTCCGGAATTCTTGAAGGAAGGCTTTGGAATCATCAATTAAATGAGACTCCTTCTCCCAGTGCGGAGATGCCCATTCGAGCGCTTTCCCTGCCAGACGAGTGATCACGAAACCAACCTTTGCTCGCTCAGAGTTAAATTCTGCAGGTTGCAGGGCGAACCGAATCTGGCACTGATTCACAAAACCACGACAGGCTTGAGGGTCGCCACTGTAGAGAGGCGGTGCAGGAATACGTGGACCAGAAGTGGAGGACTGTGTAGCCATGTCGGCAGCAACTAGCCTGGGCGTTGTCGGCGTTGGAGTAGTCGGCGTCAGCATAGATAACTTTTCCAAAATCGCCTCCAGCGTGCGTCCGACATAATTTTGCCGAGCTTCGTACATCTCCATGCGAGTATGCAGACCTCGAAAGGCCCTGCCGAAATCTGGCTGAGCTTCCTCAGTGGGATCCATGGCCCAAGAATAATGTCAGGGAGCCGGGAGCTCCCTCCAGGGAGGTAGTCTGGATCAAGGAGGAAGCCCTCTTGAGGGAGCAAGGTCGCGGTATCCAAAGGGTTAAGCAGAATCAGTAGTAGTGGTCACAGGCAGGAGTTAACGAGGGCAGGCAGATCAGATGCAAATATCAAGAGTTCAGGCAGGGGGTCAGAACCAAGGTAGGAGCTAGAAACAGACTGGGAGCAGGATTCAGGCTGGGAGCTGGAAACAGGCTGGAATAAGGCTGGAATCAGGAATCAGGAAATACAAACAGGAACCCAGGATTAATGGCAGCAAATCCTATTCTTGGGCGCCGTCACAGTGTTTTGGGCGCCCTTTTATGATGAGATCCCGGCACCAGTGATGACATCATCATACAGCGACGCTGCAGCCATGTGTTCAGCATGGGCGCCGCCATCTTGGATCTTCACTGTGACCGCCGGGAATGTAAACAGCGCCGTCGGATACTTCTGGGTCGGGTACGTCTGGCAGTCCTGACATATTGGTTTTAAATCACTGTCATATTTAAGACAAGACAGAACGTATAAACACATAACACATTCAGGTGGGCCCACACACTCTCAGAAACATACAAAGACAAGAAATGTTTTAGAAACTTGCAAGTTTCATTGTTAGGTGCTCTACCATGGTTCTTTAACATGTTAATAAAATTGACATGTCTTAAAGACCATGCATAAAAATCTGCAATCTTTAAAAGCAAAAATTTGTCAGAAATAATGGATCCAAAAAACTCCTGATGCCTGTATCTGAAAACAATCATATTAACTCAAAATGATCAGATTCTTAGATCCTGAAACAGAAAAACAAATTACATTAACATACGCTACAATTTTATACAATTTAACATATCTGTTGTTCTTGAGCCTGGAATCTCTGATTTTCTTTCAAACTGAGAGGGGAGGGGCAGAGAGCAGCTGTAATCCTGTTATCCTGTTTAACAAAGAGAGACACCTACAACTCTCAGCATACAGCTGTTCTCTCACAAAACTTGTCCTTCAGTAATAACATTACATTCTATATAGCTTGTACAATTACAGTTATACAATTGTCTACCAGTTCTTCTGCTTACTGCCCCTGGCCTAATTTCCCCCCCAATCTTCTACTTACAAGAGCTCTGACTCTAACAAATGCACCATATCTTTCTGTCACTCTTCTATGGTGCTTCTTAAAAATTCATACTCTAACTCCTCATGGTGTACTTCTGAGGAGCACAAACATTGTCTCATTAAGGCTAGTTGATATTTAACTGCAGCTCAACTTCAACTGCCTCCCTTTGGATTGTCTCCTTCCTAAGTGCCTGAAAACACAACCAACCCTCTTGTGCTGAGGACTTCAGCTCCTTGGAACACATAGACAAATCAAAAAATAAGTGAGCATAAGTAATTCTAAATGCCACTGTTCCGCAAGCTTGTAAATTGGAACACCAAACACAAAATATATAATGGGGAGTGACTGGATACTTGTAGCGATAAGCTACCAGTCACTTCCCCCAGCAAGCCAGTTCAGAATACAGTGTTGCAACAGTAACGATAAAGTGAAGTAAAACATAACTTTTAATCTTAATCACCATAAAAAGCGCACACTGAACGACACACAATCACTACCAAATAGAATCATTTGGAGTGCAGGACAATGTCCTTAAAAACAATTAAAAATAGGCTGATGGTGGACCGGTGGAGAAAGACTCAGGCACAATAGCCATTCAGCCACAGTGTTTCTCCAAACTCCTGGAGGTATTATTCAGCCCGCTCCCACCCTTCCAATCAGTTACCCTCATGCACCATCTGCCTATCTACGGAGAGTCCGCATGGGAGCTAGACTCTCCACCGTCCACCTATGCCCGTCCTACCCGTTTCGCCAACTGCATTGGCTTCTTCAGGGGCATAAGTGGCGAGCGCGTTTCCTTGTGAGCTTTAAATAGGTACCTTAAATTTCCCGGGTGTGCGAAATCTCGCAATATTACAGACGTGACTTCCGGGTTTAGCCAGTTTACATCACGGTTGCCACTGCAGCGCAAGCAGCGTCTACTCACAGTGTCAGCCTGTCAGTAAGACAGTAAGGCTAGTGGATATTTAACTGCAGCTCAACTTCAACTGCCTCCCTTTGGATTGTCTCCTTCCTAAGTGCATGAAAACACAACCAACGCTCTTGTGCTGAGGACTTCAGCTCCTTGGAACACATAGACAAATCCAAATTTAGCAACAGATGATTGGGGTGGGTCATTTGAGAGAGTTGCTGATCCCTTATGTCATCCCGAGCAACATGGGTCCTGGGTCCGGAACTAGCTCATGTGGGAAGGGTGCTGGTTTGATCATCTACCCCTCTAATTTTCTTTTTCAACCAAGAGAAGATATTTGCTATCTTTCAACTGTATGTTTGCCTTGCACAAGCCACTACAATACTGCCACTACTCTACCATAAAAAAGTTGTTCTATAAATATATTCTGCTATTAATACAAGTTTCAAAAAGTTATTACTGCACTTCACAGCAACAAAAGGGTTAATCCTGCTGACTAGGCCATATGGCCCCCTTTATTAATATTAATAATTTGTATGATTACAAGGACCTTTCTGTAATTTGGATCATCGTACTATATGTCTACTAAAAATCATTTTAACATCGAATAAACCAAATAGGATTGTTTTGCCTCCAGTAAGGATTACTTATATCCTAGTTGGGATCCAGTACAAGATACTGTTTTATTATAACCGAGAAAATTAAAATCATTTTTAAAACATTTGAACTATTTGATTAAAATGGAGTTTGTGGGAGATAGCCTTTCCATAATGTAGAGCTTTCTGGATAATGAAATGAAATGTAAGCATAACTATTCAGATTTGCAAAATAGTTGCTGTTTGTGTAGTATGGAAGAAAAGGAAACACAATGATAGTAAAAGTTGGTTTTATGGCAATGGTTTGTGTAGTGCATCTCTGTATTTGAAGAGGCTTTTTGTCTGATTATGTGCCCTAAAGCCAGACTTTGAGAAATGGGCGTTTAAAGTTACCTGTATTGGAAAGGAGCAATTTCAAAGCTTTGCAATCCCATATATTGCCTATTATCTGCCCAATGTGCAGTGAAGCAAGTCATGCAAAGCTGAGGGAAACAGCCCTTTGTTTGTTCCCAGTCGATGTATGTCTCTGTTCCATTGACTTTTATGTTTTACTTTACAATCCCTGAGTCAATACTGCATCTCCAGTCTAATCCAGTACAAGCAACAAAAACACTGCTACAATGATAGATTTTACTGGTTATACACCAGTATGGCACTTTCTTTATTTTATTTGTGTTTTATACAATATTTCTCAGTACATGTCATAACGAGAACACAGTACTGTTGCATTATCACATTCTACAAATAAAAGAACCAAAGGTGACCTTTTGTTGCAGAAATTGTCACATTTAACTATTATGCACTTATTCTTCTATAATTTAATTTATGTTTGTTCCCGTATTCAGGTGGTCTGGCTATAATATATATATATGATGACGGCTTGAGTTTCTAAGCCGAAACGTTGAAATAAATCTACCAGCTTTTTTTCACTTATCAAGACCTATGTGTGCGGAAGTTTTTTTGCTATATATATATATATATATATATATATATATATATATATATATATATATATATATATATATATATATATATATTATACATAATATCCATTGATGTGGAATGTATGTTGCCTCCATGGTATGTTTCAACAGACCATACAGCCATTCTGTTGGATTCCAGCTCATCTGTCTAAACTGAAAATTTTATCTATTGAGTGTACGGTGCATTGGCATATGAGAAAGTGAAGAGAAACCATAGATCCCCTTCATTTTCTGCAGTTACTGTGGATTGGACTGACCACCTAAAAAAAAAAACAATAGAATGTGGCAATTCACAGGTATGACTGGTCATATGGTATTTATCTGTTTAGTAACCCTTTTTTTTATTATGGTTTTATTACTGTCCCTTTAAGGGATAGATTATGTGGCACTGACCAATTTCAGAAACGCCTCAAATTTAATGAAAAATTAAGACAAAGACTGTGATTGTAAAGCACAGGCATATATATAAAGTAATGCAGCCTTTTGCTACCTGCTACTGAGAGGAAATACAATACGGAGGCTGAAACGGTTATCTGCGTGTTCAAGAAGCTCACTTTCAACAAAGCTGCCATAGAGAAAAAGAACAGAAGCTTGCATTGTTTCTTTCCAAGATTCATAGTTATGGTAAGCATTCCATTTTAGTTTGGCACATTAGCAATTCTATTTGATTTGTATAATGAAAGAATCACAGAATAAATGATTTGGCTTATAATCGACCTAACATAAAATGTCACAAAATAACATGGAAATATACATTTACTGTATTTGGCAATCTGAGCATGTATCACAGGTATAAGGATCTCTACATTGGGTTTGATTATATAACTTCACTAATCCCAAGGAATCGTTCTCCAAGCTGTAAAACTGACAGATATGCAGGGAACTACAAACGTGGCCATGGCAGGCATCGGACAGATCAGGTGGGTCTAAAGGTGTCACAAAAGAATGTTGGACTACCAGAGTGTTAACAATTAACCCACCATAAATGTGAAGTCCAAGTTAACAATTAACTAAGCGAGCTAGTTCTTATTACAAATTAAAGTATTTCTTAGGTAAGTGGCATAGCGAAAATCTCACTGGTGTATGGCTCTCATTGACTGAACTTGAAGGACACTATTTGGAGAAAAGGTATCGCTATGCACATGAGAACAGAGGGGTTAATTCCCTTATGCTTTAGAAAATACCCAGCCCTAGCATGGTGTATAATTGCTAACATCACACCTTAGTTAGTGATTCATGTGAGAGAAGTCTGACCTTGAATAATAAGCTATTCCCCCAATCTGAAAGTAGTGGGTTAACTCCTGATTTTTATGGTGACTTGCTCTACTAATGGTGTTGCTAAAGCTCTGCTCCTGAAGGGCAACAGATGATCAATTTCACCTCAAGTAGCTGAATGGCTAGGACTTACTAAAGTAATGGTTCCATGGAGTAAGTTGACTGACATTGTTATATTTTTAAATAACAAACAATGACCTTCGTGAAGTTCTTAGACAGTCTGGGGTCATAAAAATAACCTGATGTCATCAAATCTGACCAGCTGCATAACATTGACCAAAGATGATAGAAATGTCAGATAATAAATGGTTTTAAGTTTTTATACTTGTCTGGTAATCCATAGCAACCAATAAGATGGTAGCATTTAGGGGAAATCTGGTTACTATGGGTTAGTAGATGGGGTATACTTAATACTTTTTATTACATTTTCCCTAGACTGCTTTTATTCAATGACATTTCTAGTGGCTGCATTGTATATTCCCCCACTTTGCTGAGAAATCTCTGTAACTCCTTAAGAGAGAGACATTTCTAGGATTTACAGCATAGCATATTGCATATGTGCAGAGTGGCACAGGACCCCTGAGAATTGGGCATAAATACTTCTGGGACGTTTGCATGTCTGTAAATACCACATATTATCTAAAATGTCTTCAAATCCACATATGCATGCACAACTGTCTGGTCATACAGTTGCACTAAAAGAAATCTGAAATAAAAATGTCAGCATTAAATACACATTGAATCCCTGAACAACATAACTTCCCCTACAATGGAAGAGCTGAGTGATGAGAACAAAGCTGGACCTGCAGTCCTCTATCTCCCTCTACCTGTAATCGCAGTGCAGACCAGCAGTGCTTTGATTAATTATTGCACGTGTCAGCAAATTTCACATTATTGTACCAAGGGCAATGTGTCAAAGTGAATATTAAAGACTGTAGAGCTTTGGCACACAGAGCGTTCTGTCCCTTTCTACATTTCCTGGGAAAATTAGCAATGAAGGTCACAAAAATGACACAGATTCCTCCCTATCGACTACAATGGTACAGGTGAAACATAACATTAATTATCCTTAAATGCAGATAAGAAAAAGAAAGGAAAATGTAATTATGCACAACTTTCCAATATACTTCACAACAATTTTTAAATAGTTTGAAACATATGTTAATGTAATAGCTACTGAAACATTTCTGCACGTTTGGTTCTGAACATGGAACAATTACAGACACTAAGGTGCAGATTTATTACTTGTCTTCTAGGTTATATGTTCTCAAGAATAATAAGGCAGGTATTGTATTATATTTATCTATTAATAGAGCACCACAAAATGTACACAGTGTCTTACAAGGCTAAAACACAAATGGTATATAGTTATTATAAATTACACAGTGATAATAAAATACTTAGGTGTTAGCAATTTCTTTGGGTGAACCAGTTGCTGCCTCAGTGTGTTGCTGGGTTTAAAGCAGATGTGGTGTTTATTAAAAATCCTTCTAAGTTTTTCCGAAACCCCAGCTACAGAGGACCAAGTTCTTTCTTCTGTTCTGTTTTCCACCATCGCCGTTAGTCTTGGTGTTATTGCTTCTTTTTCAACTGGTTTTCACAAAAGCCCAATCTGGATACCCACACGTCATCATGGCCCCTCTGAAAAGTCCCATCTCTTTCAACTTAGCCTCTGTGGGATCTTGTCAGCTCTGTGGTGTAGAGTTTTGATAACCCCCAGTTTGTGATCTAGTTAATGGTGGTAGTCAAACAGCAGGTACTGGTCTGTGTGGGTAGGTTTCCTGTAGACCATCTCTCTGACTCTTACCAAACAGTCCAAAAAAGCCAGTGTGTTATCTTCTCATGTACACTTGATGTTGTGGTCCACTGTGTTGATGTGTTCAGTGAAAGTCTGTACCTCCTGTGTGTATTTTAACCCATGTATCATCCACATAATGGAACCAATGACTGGGAGTGATTTCTTTGAAGCTATCCAGGGCCTTTCTTCACAATTCCTCCATGTACAGGTTTGCCACAATTGTGATCCCATGGCGCAGCCATGCTTCTGCCTGTAGAACTTATGCTTGTACTTGAAATAGGTGGTACTTAGGCATAGGTCCAGTAAGGAACATACTTGCTCTGGGTTCATATGTCTAGCCCCATGTCAGATTTCAAAATTAAATATAAAATATTCTGTCTGCTCTTTTGAAAAACAGATCTCAGTGAAGAATTCTACTGGAGCAGTACTATCAATGGTGTATTTTTTGGAAAAAAAGCTTTCCCATGACAGAATCCCTTTAATTTACATTTTCGTTATTCTCTCTTCAGTATGACATTAACTGGTTGCTATTGTCATTTATATATGGCAACCAGAAAACAAATGGATTCTGAAGCTAGATGTTAATGTGTATGTAAGAGTATATGGCCCTAACTGGGCTTTAGACAGAGACTCCTAATTGTTATAAGTGGGGGGAAGTACCCCACTCTATGGAAACCTATGAGTTGTATATTTCTATTACAAATTAACACAATCGCATATATGATTATTAAGCTTAGAGAAATCATCTGATGCAGAGGGTGCACACTGTGAGGCATAATACAAGAAGTAAAATTTACATTAATTACAATCACAAGGCTACAGTCTTAGGAAACATTTTTGCAAAGTACAGGACTTTGGAACATATTTTTTATGTCTCTAACAAAGCTTGCATTTTTTCCAATGGCTTATTTCCAGTAATTATTTCTATCCACTAGTTCAGGGCATCATGATCTGCATTTAAGGTGGTACAATTACTAATAATACATACAGCCTTGCTGAACTGCAGTTCTACAGTCATCTCATAACCCTGGAAACATTTACAGACAGTATAAAGAAGAGAACCAAATATTTTACATTTTTGGCCTTTGTTTACCAGCTGAATCCCATCCAGGCAAAACTTCCCACCATACAGTTTCAGCTTTGTTAGCATACATGTGGGACATTATACATTAGCTCTGCCATTCAGACACATGTCTAATGTAAGTAAGTTCCTAAAGACCATAGGGCTGATTTTTAATGTAAGTGCTATAGCCCCAGTGCAGTGGCAAAAAATAAATTACTTTTTTTAGTCCAAGTTAGAAAATGAAAGCAAAAATTTAAATGGTTGCTATGAATGACTGCACTTTAGCACCTTGTTGGTAAATCCCCTCAGATCATTCACACAGAAAAACATGAAATCTAACAGGGACTTAAAGGCATTCTGTCATGGGAAAACATGTTTTTTATAAAATGCATCGGTCAATAGCTTTCCTCCAGTAGAATTCTGCACTGAAATCCATTTTTTTTTAAAAAGAACTAACAGTTTTTTTTAATATTTAAAACTAAAATTGAACATGGGCTAGACATAGTGTTCCCTCAGTCATGTGTCTTGTACTCTGATAAACTTCAGTTACTCCTTACTGCTGCACTGCAAGCTGACGTTATAGTAAATCCCTACCGCCCAACAGAACAATGGAAAGGTAACCAGATAACAGCTCCCTGACACCTTCATTGCAAAAAATGCACCCATGTGGTAGAAATGAAAACAGCACTCAATAGTAAAAATCCAAATCCGGCTAACCCAAGTCGTAACTCCTTCAGTTACATTGAGTAGAAGATACAATATCTTATCTCAAAATAGTTCCATTGTGAAGTGCTGAAACTTTCTGAAAGCACATCGGCAGGCACAATGACCTTAGATGGCTGCCAACACACCAACATAACAGGTAAAAAAATACATAGAATACATACAATTTTAAATAGCTGAATGAATTACTTGCAATGTACCAAAGTGCCATTTGGTAGTAAAACCAATGCCAAAAAATCTTGACAAAATCCCTTTAAAAGTAGCAGCAGCAGTTTGGATAAAACACTATTCTGTAGTGAACAGAAGAAAGCATGTTTGCTCTTTTGTCTGAATATATACATGGTATGATATATAAAATATATCTATAAGTATAGCTACACAGTGCTTGCAAGGTAACCCATTTCATTGCTTCTTTTGTGAGCAAAATACTACTGTGCATTCAAGAGATACTGAAGACATTGCATTTTTTTTGCAATCCCAGGTAAGCTATAAATGGTATAATTTATCCCTGTATCTTTAACTGAGGGGGCTACTAACCCACTGGGAGTGAATAAAAGCAAGCTATTAGCAGCAATATGTCTAGAACAAGAACATTGCACAGAACACTGCATCAGCAAGGAAGGACAAAAATAACAGCCAGTCACATTGCAGACAAATCACTGACTTCAGTGCTATTTAGGGCATTGTTATGAAATGTAATTTTTTTCTGATTTTCCAAGCTTCCAAAGCTTTGTTTTTGCTATGAGTTTATTCTATGCAGAGCCAGTGGTATTTGCTTTAAAAAAACAAAATAATTACTTTCTGTAGTTTTTAATATGATTGCTATTCTGCACAGACATTATTTGAAGCATTTACACAAAACACCCTCTATGATCTAGTATTAGAAAGTTAAAGGGAGCACATGTAACAGACAAAGCTCTCACCATATTACACTTTACCTTATACCTCTCAGTTAGGTCACATGTAACAGACAAAGCTCTCACCATATTACACTTTACCTTATACCTCTCAGTTAGGTCCAGACTGGAAATCTGTAGATTCTGGCAAATTCTACCATAAATGGGCTGCTGTAAGCTGCCTTAGATACATACAATTTATTGGACCCATGGAGGTCCTGTTTGGTCTTCTGTGTACTTGAAATGCCAGAGAGTATTTTGAATTTGCGCTGAACTTGACCTCAGTCATAGTATAAAGTGACAACACACTTCAAACTCATCTGCAATAACAATAGTTCAATAAACTATCATCTTATTTACTTTACTCTACAATAGCCTTTCAATAAAAAAAAAGTAATACTGCTTTGGTCCAACCATACTGTACATGATGAAATGGCAGGCAGATTTGGACCGGGACATTTCCCCTTTACTATGGCACAATGTGGGACAAAGCTAGACAGATCACAAACTGTGTCATGGTGACAGAAAGGAGGTATAAACTGATTTACAGATTGCACTACACAACCTCATAGCTCTCCAACCTCTGGGGAATAACTTTGTCTCCTTATGCTTCACAGTTTGTGGGGAGAGGGGTACACACTACCACATGTGGTGAACATAAGGTGGTCAGAGAGTTCTGAGAAATGGTAGTGGCCATTCAAACACAGACTTGATCTTGACCCACCTTTTAATCTAAACTAATTCACTCAGATCCCCAGAAACCAGCAAGCTATATTCACAAACCCTACAAGCAGCTAACTGGAAATTGATCTACCCCACTATCTCAATTGATGCTCATCCTAAAGGTTTAGTGGATCAGATAGATGGAGGCTATTAGGGCACAACTGCTGGGCAAGGGCTTTGGGCACAAGTTACTGTGTCTCCCCCGAATAGATGGAAATTACTATTATTAATAAATACTGTGAATTATCTTATTGTGACACCAAGAGCCCATACTGTTCAACCCCCTTTCAGCTTGCGATTTGCCTACTCCCTAGCTACTCTAGGCCAAGATTACCCTTTAAAAAGAAGAAGGAAAGATTAAAACTAAGCTTCATCAGCATTGCCTATGTAACTACACCAGTAAACCCTAATGATGCTCTGAGTCTTATGTCAAAAGAAACACTTTCTTTCCTTCTGTTGTGTACACATGGGCTTCTGTATCAGACTTCCTTCTTTTAGCTTAAACCTCTAGGGCACAGGCTTGAGCATGCTCAGTTTGCTCCACTCTCCCCTCCTTGCTGTAATCTGAGCTATGATTGAGCTATGTAATGGATGTAATACTATGATATGTTATGTTCTCATTGCAACTGACTGCATTTATTCACTCACTTGTGTCTTTCTTCCTTTCTGTATACCTTGGATAGACATTGAAAAAAAGAAACAAACATCTTTCAATAAAAAAAAGCTGTGTGTGAATGGTATTTTTTATTTCACTGTTTAATTGTACAACTCTGTTATTTCACTGGGCTCTTTAGCTGCTAGCAACCACAAAGGAGAATGAGCATAAGGCTGGGCTGGGCTGTTACTAGTATTAGTTTTCACTATTCCATCCATCATTTCTCCTTTTTATCTTCTTCTCTGTTAAAATGTACAGCTATAGAACAAAAACGTAAAAAGCTACATACAAAATAATACAAAAAAATGGTTATACAATATCTCTGCCTACAACATGGTAAAAGTTCATTATACAGTTAACTGTCCCATCACTCATCCATGTAATTTGCTCCCCACTGGAGCTACATGAGATAGAGTTACATTGACTGTCCCTACCCTTAAAGTGACAAAAAGAAATTGGGTGGTGATGGAATATAAAATTTCCCTGGCATTAGCGGTTCCAGTTGTTAAAATGCATGTGGCATACTTTAACATGCCTTCACTGCTTTAATGGATTGGCTATTTCCATTCCACACATTGCAAAGCCATATAAAAAATCCCTACAGAGAGAATTTTAGTGAAGTTTTACAAAGTTACAATGCAATTACGCATGAGTTTTGAACCATATTGTTCTTTCATTTATATAGGGCAACACATTTCCTTGGATACTTTTTCTTTCTTTGAAGTTCTGATAAATACAATGGTTTAGACTGACCTGTACAGAAGACCAACTGAATATTTATACTAGCTCCCTATTTCATTGATACACTGGTCAGTAATGTCATTATGCCTGCTGATACTTCAGTATTAAAAGCACACAGGGACATTTATGAAATAGTCCCCATTTGAACCCTGCTTGTTTGGGGTACAGGTATGGGACCTTTTCTGGTGTCTTTCTGTAATTTGGATCTCCATACCTTAATGCAACTAAAATATTGTATAAACATGAATTGATCCCAGTAGGATAGTTTTGACTCCAATAAGGATTAATTCTATCTTAGTTGGAATCAAGTACAAGGTACTGGTTTATTATTACAAATAAAAAGGGAATTCATTTTAAAAATTTTAATTCTTTGTTTGATAACGGACCCCTTACCTGTACTACACCATGTAAAACAGCTAACATCTCACCAAGTGCACTTGGGAATGTAAAGTTAACACCATAGCCATCATTCACTTATGCCCTTCCACATTCAGCACAAGTTACAGCCCTTTAATTACCACCTAGAATAGGCACTCCCTAAAGCCGTCTGTAATGAGATATATTGAATGGTTGCTTGGAGTAATACTTTGATAAAAGTTTCTAATAAAGTTTTAATCCAAAGAGGTAGGAAGATTAGATACTAGTCAAGCTTCAAGTGATTAGTTGCTAGATTTTCAGGGAACATGTAAAGCTGTGTTACAAAATCGTGCTACAATTGATTATTTGCTGTTGGTGCATAATCATGGGTGCCAAGATTTTGAAGGAATGTGTTGCCTTAACTTCAGTCACAACCAGAGCCGGACTGGGAGCAAAAAGCAGCCCGGGCAAAAAACAAACAAAGCAGCCCACATGAAAACACACACAAACACACACACAAAGAGACACACAAACACAGAGAGACACACACACACACAAAAAGACACAAACACAGAGATACACAAACACAGAGAGACACAAACACAGAGACACACAAACACACACACAGACACCCCTACCTCCCCCTACCACTCTTAGGAGCTTCGTGAAACAGCACGGGAACTCTGACACCTCCCAACCTGTCTGCTGGCCAATCACCTTTGCCTTTCCCTGACTGATCTTAGGAGGAGGGAGGAGGAACACGCAGCTGCTTGGTGAGTGTGAAGGAGAAGCACAGCGTGCATGCTGTAAGTCTCTCTCCCCCCTGCCCAGACGCCGCAAATAAGAAGCGGCCCATTTCAAAGATAAATGGAGCGGACCTTCGGGAAATTTCACGAACTGACAGATTGTCAGTCCGGGCCTGGTCACCACTGTAGGCTAATGATAAGCTACCAGAATGAGGAACACATAAATCAGATACAAGTCCAAAGTCCACATTTATCAAAGAAAGAAGAACAACCCTCCACAAAATTCTCAAAACAAAATTCTCAAAACATACTCAAACGAAAATATAAACTGTACCAATGAACAAGGATTTGGAGTTGATTTTGGTTAATTTATTGAAAAATTATTTGTTCTATCACCTAGGCCAACATCACAAATCACTGGGGGCCCATACAACACAATATGGGCCCCCTGCCTACCCCCACATCACAGTAAAAATAAAAACTGTAGGCCCCCCTACAAGTTAGCCCCACAAGTTAAATAAAAACTTTGGTGCCCAGGCCCCACCTACAACTTAATTCTTCGTTCTCAACCCCCTTCATCAGCTTCCTTTCAGCAGTTTCCTTAGTCCTTTCTGTGTTTTTATTTTTTGGTTTCTTTCAGCAGTCTGGTGGCTTTGGGTTGTGCTCAAGAGGGGCCCTAGGAAATGCAGCATGGTGGGGCCCCCTGATTATGGCCCTGCCTATCCTTATAATACTCCAGAACATTTAGTAAGGATGGACTGCCATATTTAGATAAAGACATTGGTGTATTGGGTGCAACTTTTTCATTATAGGATATCCCAGTGGGAGTGTGTACATATCCACTAACATAGTAAATTAGGGTGAAAAAAGACACATGGCCCACCAAGTTCAACCTTTTAAGTCTATACAGTATATAACCTGCCTAACTGCCACAAAAAACCCATTTGAAGCATCTCCAATTTGCCTCAGAGGGGTAAAACATTCCTTCCTGTACCTGGATAAACTACAAGCTATTTTTAACCCTGTATTCCCTCCCTTGCTAAAAAGCCATCCAACCACTTCTTAAAGCTATGTAATGTATCAGCCAGTATGGCTGATTCAATGTGATAATCCACATCTTCACAGCTTTCAATTTAAAAAACCCTTCTGAATATTTAGACAGAACCTCCTTTCTTCTAATCAGAATGGGTGGCCTTGTGCCAGTTGGGAAGACCTCCTGGTAAATAAAGCATTAGAGAGATTATTATATGATCCCCTTATATCTTTTGTGACAAGGAGCTCTGTTCCAGTAGGGTGGGTGTATATCATGGTAGGTATATAGCACCCAGCCTGAGGTATTGGCTCCTTTAAATCTCCATGGTAAGACAGGCTTGGACCCTGGAGCAGGGCTAAACCAGTACGCTGCCCAATTAGTCCAGTAGTTTACTGTTATAACACAGTACTTGTGCCTATTTAAGTTTGTCTGGTTTTAACAATAAACTCCAGGCAGGAGCCTGTCTATTTTGTTGCCTCCAGTCTCCTCTGTAAGAACTGTTTTACCTGAGCCCCACCCGCTACCAACCTGTTGAGCCCATGGATTGTAACTCTGCTCAGCAGGTGTCATTGTTTGCTCACCCTGTGCGCACCACAGACACTGAATTGCATATTGGGGTGTTAAAGGTGGGTAGAAAGTCTGTTCAAGCTCTGTTGGATTCCGGGAGCTTAGTGACATTGGTGCATGCCAGTCTGGTGAGAATCTAAATGTTATCCCACTGCTATAGTGACATTTGAAATTGTTACTGTTATTATGAAGTGGGTGTTTCCCCTGTTTTGTTGCATAGTGTGATCTTGGGATGAAACTTTCCCCCCTTTTGGAAGCTCTGAGGAAAGGAAGGTTCTCCACTGGGGTCTGAGAAAGGTTGTCCTAAGGATGCACCCAAGGTTTGTGAACCTAACTCTGAGGTAATTACTGAAGGGGTGACCATGCTTAAAGCAGATAATTTCCCCCCAAAGGTACTAGCAGGTGAAGCAGGGTTGCCCTTGGGGCCCTCTGAAGCATCTGAAATACCTGATTAACGTTGGAACTGCCCAAATGAGGGACCCTACACTGTCCAGAGCCTGGGAAAATATTAAGGTAATTAATGGTGAACCTCAGGAACCTGGTGCTGATAATGTCTTCCCTCATTTTTCTGTCAGTCAAGATTTACTTTATTGGGTTGACAAAGTCCAGGGTGGGGTGGTAGGGCCATTGCTAGTGTCCCAATCTTATCGGCGAATGGTCTTGGACCTGGCCTACACTCACCCCCTGTAGTCACCTACGTCAAGAGAAAACCCAACAACAAGTTTTGCAAAGGTTTTATTGGCCCGGTATATTTTCTGATCTGAAGGAGGTATTGCGACTCTTCCGTAGTCCTCTAGTGCCATTGCCTACCATTAAGGTACCTTTGAAAGAATTGCAATGGACTTGGTAGGGCAGGGCCATAAGCCCAGGCCATCAGTATATTCTTGTAGTGATTATGCTACCCGGTATCCTAAGGCGGTCCCTTTAAGAAGCACAGCCTACAAAAATATTGCTAGAGAGCTGTTCTATATGTTCAGGCGTTCCTAAAGTAATCCTCAAAGACCAGGGTACATCCTTTATGTCTAGGGTTATGAAGGTATTGTTTAAGCTGTTGAAAATGAAACCATAAAAGTGGACCTGTTACCCAGACACAAAAAGCTGTTTAATAAAAGTTTCGAATTAAACATGAAATTCAATTTATTAAAACATTCATAGCATTCATTTAAAAATCTCAGCTGTCAATCAAATATTGTCGGCCCCTCCTCTATGCCTTAGGCAAAGAGGTGGGGCAAACATTTACTTCACTTTCCATTCAGCACTTCCTAGATGTCACTGCACTCCCCAATTCCCACGTTCTCTTCACCATTTAATTGTGTAGCCAGTGCATGGGGCTGGACATCAGGTCCCCCATTCTGGTGCACAAACAAGATTTTGAGATGATGCAAGGCTTGCCTTAATAACAGTGTCCACAAAATGGCTCCTGCCTGCTTGCTATAATTATGAATTCCCAGATTGAAGGAAATAAGATTCAAATAATTTTGAAGGAAATAAGATTCAAATAATTTTTATAGTGCAATTTAAGTTCATTTTGCTTGACTAATAATAATGATAAAATAGGATTTTGAATATGTTTTTTGGGTGACGGGTCCCCTTTAAGAATTTCTGTGTATCACCCCCAGACTCATGGGCTTTAACAAAACCATGAAAACCATGTTAAAGAAGGTTATAAATAAGGATGGGATCTTGGGAGGGATTGGGACTTCCTCTTACCGTATATTATGTTCACCATTAGAGAGGTGCCCCAGTCGTCCACGGGCTTTTTGCCCTTTGAGCTACTATATGTTCGTCATCCCAGAGGTCTCTTGGATGTAGCAAATGAGACCTGGGAGCAGGAGGTAATGCCCCACAAGAGTGTAGTGGAACATATTACACTCATGCAAGATAGAATTTCTGCAGTCAGGCCCATAGTCGGGAACACATGCAGCAAGCACAGGAGGCCCAAAGCCGGGTGTACAATCGCTCGGCTAAGGTTCGAACTTTCAACCCTGGGGATTTAGTGAGGGTTCTTGTCCCAATGGTTGAGAGCAAGTTCCTGGCTAAGTGGCAGGGCCCGTATGTAATAATAGAGAAAATAGGTGAGGTGAACTATAAAGTTTACCAACCAGATAAGAGGAAGAAAGAACAACTTTACCACATTAATGTAATTAAGCCCTGGACGGACAAAGAAGTCCTCACAGCTATAGTTCAACCCATGCCTCCTACCCAGGAGGGTATACATGAGGTAAAAAAATAGCTGAAACCTTGTCAGAACCACAAAAGAAGGAAGTCAGGGAGTTTCTGCAAAGAAACACTGACTTGTTTTATAACATATCGGGTTGTACAATTCTGATAAAGCATGATGTCATTACTAATCCTCAGGTCGGGTCCAGCTTAAGCCCTATCGGATCCCGGAAGCCTGTAGACAGGCAGTGGATGAAGAAGTGCAAAGGATGTTGGATTTCAGGGTAATTGAGAAGTTTGTAAGTGAGTGGAATAGTCTCATTGTGCTTGTTCCTAAACCAGTTTGGTCTTTCCGATTTTGCAATGACTTCAGGAAGGTAAATGAAGTCTCAAAGTTTGATGCCTACCCCATGCCAATGGTTGATGAGTTAGTTGAATGACTAGGTACATAACAACTCTTGACCTGACTAGGGGGTTTTGGCAGGTACCAATGTCAGAAACAGCTAAGGAAAAACAGCATTTTCTACTCCACAAGGGCTCTTTCAGTATGTACGTATGCTCTTTGGGCTCCTATGAGCCCCAGCCACATTCCAAAGAATGATGGACCACATTCTTAGGCTGCATCATCATTTTGCCTCGGCTTATTTGGATGACGTGGTCATTTTTAGCATGGATTGGAAAGTCACTTCCCCAGAGTACAGGCTGTCCTAAATTCCATTAGAGAGGCAGGCCTGACAGCGAATAATAAGGAATGTTCCATAGGTCTCGAAGAAGCCTGTTATCTGGGTTACACTATAGGGCAAGGTGTTATAAAGCCTCAAGGGAACAAGGTGGATGCAATTAAAGACTGGCCCCAACCTCTCAATAAAAAGCAAGTCTGTACTTTTCTTGGTATGGTGGGCTATTATCATAAATTCATTCCAAATTTTGTTACCATGGCTGCTCCTTTGACTGACCTGATCAAAGGGAAAGGGTCCACAATGGTTAAGTGGGGTCCTGAGGCAGAGAAGGCATTTCAAGAGTTGAAAGCTGTTTTACTGTATGCGGTATCCAGTGTTAGTCGCACCAGATTTCAAAAAGAAATTTGTTGTTCAAACTGATGCTTCTGGTGTTGGTTTAGGTGTGGTATTGTCACAGTTAGTTGGGTGAGAGAGTCACCCAGTGGTCTACTTGACCAGAAAGTTGAAACCTACTGAGAAAAATTATAGGATTGTTGAGCTGGAGTGCCTGGCAATTAATGGGCACTGGAAGCTTTGCGGTACTATTTTCTGGGCCGCCAGTTTGTGCTCATTATGGACCATTCTGCAAGGGTCACACGTTGGTTCCTTTCTTTGCTAAATTTTAACTTCACAGTGGAACACTGAGCAGGTAAACTGCAGGGTAATGCAGATGCCTTGTCAAGGGTCCACTGTATGGTGGCGAATGGTGTCCAAAACCCAGATTCGAACAGAGGGGAAAGGTATGTGATAAAGAGCTCTGTCCCAGTACGGTTGCTGTATATGATGGTAGGTATATAGCACCCAGCCTGAGGTATTGGCTCCTTTAAATCTCCAGGATAAGACAGGTTAGCACCCTGGAGCAGGGCTAAACCAGTATGCTGCCCAATTAGTCTGCAGGTCCGCTGATTAAGGGAGCCTGGCTGTGCAGTGTGTGGGTGAACTGGGAGACTGAGAGGAGCTCTTAACAAACACTGTGAATTCTTTGAACAAACTGTGCATGCTAATGCAACTCCAAATAGCGACTGCCTTGTGACAGCAGTAAGTAGTAGTGTTCCTGTATTCTGTAAAACAGGTGAAGTTTTCGCTTAATGTTTACTGTTATAACACGGAACTTGGGTCTATTTAAGTTTGTCCAGTTTGAACAATAAACCCCAGGCAGGAGCCTGTTCATTCTTTTGCAAACCTAAGCCTCCTGTCTCCTCTGTAATAACTCTTTTACCTGAGTCCTACCCTCTGTTATGAGCGATTCCCCACAATTTATACATAGTTATCATATCAGCCCTTAAGCGCCTCTTCCCCAGCGTGAACATCCCCAATTTGGCCAGTCTTTTTCATAGCTAAGATTTTCCATTTTACCAGCTTAGTTGCCCTTCTCTGTACCCTCTCTAATACAATAATGTCCTGTTTAAGCACTGGAGACCAAAACTGTACAGCATATTCTAGACGGATCACTAGGGGGTACAAGAGTATTTTAAAAGGTCACCCTGGCAATTCTTGATACCTTTTCTAGTTTGTTATCTATGGTTTTGGGTCTGTGTCCCTGTTTAATAAAAGTCTGAATAAAGTTGTTGAATACTTGTTTTTTTGTGAAAGATGCAGCTACAAGATATCTTATGGCCTGACTAGAAACTATGGAATTTGTTGTGAATTTTGGGTTGACACTTCCGCTCCTGAGGTAAGAGAGATGGTCAGTTAGTTTGAAAGATTGTCTGGAATTGTTTTTATTGAAGATAGCCATGTTGATATGTGTCTGGGAATATCAAAGTTAGTTTTATTGTATGGTGAAATCAATTGTAGTAAGGAATGTTAGCAATATCCTCACTAGCACACCATATTATGACTATATCTTCTATGTAGTGGTCATCTGGGGAGGAGATCATAGTTAATTATTTTCTTAAGCTGCTTTCTCATAGTTGATTGTGGGACCCTTGTACAGTTCCATGTATTGATAGTGTTTTTTTGATAGTTGTCTATCTGCTTCCTGTATATAGTGGACAAGATATATATAATTGTATATAATACAATAAGTCAAAAAAGTCAAAAAAATTATTTCAGTACATAAGAAGTCAAGCCTCAACGAAATCATACAGAGAAAATGGGGAATAATCTGTAGTGGAGAACATTATATTATATACAGCAGGAGTGCCCAAACTAATGCGGGGTCTAATTTTAGTGAAGATGTCCCATTATGATCTACATCCATAAAATATTGTTAGCATTCTGTTTTATGGAAAATATTACTTAAATATTGATTAATGAGTAAATGTATATTGCTATTTTAACAAATGTATGTGACTTTAACATAATAAATATCTGATTGAAAAGCATGAAAGTGGAGGGTGATGTTGTTTTCTGACCGTGTCTAGTGATCACCAGCTAAGGGTCTACTGGTAGATCCTGATCTACCATTTGGGCACCCCTGATAAACAGTGTGGGGCAAATTTACTAAAGGGTGAAGTGACTAACACTGACGAAAATTCGACAGTGTTAGGTCGTTTCGGTCCTTCGCCGATTTACTAAAGGTCGCCGGCGCAACTTCACTAGCAAAGGAGATAGGCTCTAGCGGTACTTCGCTCCCTAACACATGGCGAATTTGCGCTCTGGCGAATGGACGTATCTAGGCAAATTCACTAAGTTGTGGATTTTACTGAGCGTTACCTCTTGCGCCAGACTTGTTTTCGCCACCCCAGACCAGGCGAAGTGCAATAGAGTAGATAAGAGTTCCTAAAAAAATAGTTGAAAATTTTTCTAAGTCCCAAAAAACTTAGGCTGCAAAAGACCGGAATTTTTTTTGGGGTAACTGGCTTCCCCCCCACATTTCCTAATATATGGCACATAAACTATACAGTGGGCTCATGTGTAGGGCAATATAACAACTTTTTTTTATTTTATTAATGTTTCCCAGGCTTGTGTAGTGTAATGCAACATATATGTCCATTGAACTTTAACTTCCCGCGTTATTCAAATTAGGCAACTCTAACGCAACTTCGCTTCGCTTGGCGCAGTAACGCTAGCGCAACTTCCCCAGCATCGGGCGCCCTGGACTTAAGTGTCAGTCTGCCTGTGATTTCCAGTAGGACAATGATTTCCAGTAGGACAATGACCCGAAGCATACTGCTACAGCAACACTCAAGTGTTTTAATGGGAAACATTTGAATGTGTTGGAATGGCCTAGTCAAAGTCCAGACCTCAATCCAATTAAGAATCTGTGGTCAGACTTGAGGATTGCTGTTCACAAGTGAAAACCAAGTTCATAGAGATTTATCCAAAGCGACTTGCAGCTGTAATTGCCTGCAAAAGGTGGTTCTACAAAGTACTGACTTA
The DNA here is from genome assembly GCF_017654675.1 of Xenopus laevis. Taxonomy (NCBI): domain Eukaryota; kingdom Metazoa; phylum Chordata; class Amphibia; order Anura; family Pipidae; genus Xenopus; species Xenopus laevis. Next base: position 47,028,497 of record NC_054374.1, on the reverse strand, counting down.
GGGGGGGTGAACAGTTATGCATGCTGACGATTTGTGTTATTTTGTCCTATTTGTTGTTTGCTTCACAATAACAAAAAAAATCTTCAAAGTTGTAGGCATGTTCTGTAAAGGAAACTCTCAAACAATCCATTTTAATTCCAGGTTGTGAGGCAACAAAACATGAAAAATGCCAAGGGGGGTGAAGACTTTTGCAAGGAAGTACGTTTTCAAGTTTCAAAACTCTAAATCACAAGAAAGCATGTGGATTTGCCAAACTGTACCAAACTGTACAAGGTAAGAACCTGTACATGAAATTATTATCCTAGCCATATAATAGCAACCAATGAAATGAATGTTTTCCAACAACAACTGTTAGTGAGTGGTTAATTGTAGGCCTAGGGCAATCATGGGCCAGGACATTCATCGGCCAAGATAGATAAAATGTAAGGAAAAATGGGGTAATAATATAGCATATAAAACAGTTTGTTACCAATGTTCCCTCTAATTCCTTCCCGGTTGTGTGTGCAAAACAATTGTTTTGTGTGCACATTTTAAACTTGTGTGTGCAGTGCTTAAAAACTGTGTGCTCGGGTCAAAATAATACAAAATTTTGTGTTTTCACACAAAAATTCTTTGTGCGCACCACAATTTGGTGTGTGCAGGCCTCAGACTTTGTGTGCGTGTGTACAAGTGCACACCTTAGAGGGAACATTGTTTGTTACTAAACATTAACAGGGGAATGTAATAAAAGTCTCAAAGAGCAAAACAATTCGCACCAATAAGACTAAAAATCCATATCTCGCAATGTAATATTGTTCCTTAAACTGTTATTGCATTGCGAATTTTAATTGAGCACTCATAAGAAGTGCTTGAAGGTGTCGTAATCTTTTGGAGCAAACATAACGACTTTTTCAGTAAGAAGTTTTATTACATTGACTGCACATTGGCGCAAACTATAAAATTCGCAAACGGTCTTTCACTGTCGGAAGTGGTCGCTAAACAGTTTCCGGGCTCGCAAAAGCTATATTAAATTCGCACAAAGCAAAATTTGTTCGCGCAAAGGCATAACTTTTCGCATTGCGAATAGTTTTTCCGTTAGTGATTTTTATTACATTCCCCCGTTAGTAGGCAGGAATGGATAATTGCAATTGTCATTGACATTTATCTATAGGTAGCAGAGAAAGTGTTATATTTGATGTGGGCTAGCATACAAAGTAGCACTTGATCTAGTCTGAAAATACAAAGAAACTTATAAATTGTTGTCAAGGGTGTGCACTAACCAGTAGTCTTCTTTTTCCTTCAAAATTTGCAAGCAATGTTGCTAATGATCTTTTGGGGCTTTCAACAAATACTTTTTTCTCTGGTTTCATAAATCAATTGTTATCATTTTTGCCAGCTTTCTTGTTTTTTTTATTGCGATTTTTTTCAGGTTTGTCTTTCTTCTCAGTTTTATCCTTCTTTGCTGGCTTCTCTTTTTTGGGTGGCTTATCTATTTTTTCTTTTTATCGGTTTTGTCTAGTGTTTCCTCCTTTCTTTGATCCTTTTCCTTTTGCTGTTGAACATTTGATTCTTCTGTGGTGTAATAAACGTGGGGAGTGAACCTTTCTGTCTGTCTGGTTATCTACAAACTGCGCTGTGTTTGCTTTGGTAGTTAGCTCTGTCCTGGTTGTTGAAATAACTGAAGCCTCTGTATGGAGTGCCACTTTATTTGTTCTGCTTGTAGTAGAACGGCTCTTTCCCGTCTGTACATACTGTCTATTTCTGTTCTTATCATTTCTCACAGGGATGTACTGGCTTTGAGTGTCTGGTTCCCTTGTTGTTGTTTCAGACTGAATGACATATCTGTGAAGCTCTGGAGTAGTAAACATTTTAGTTGTCCACATTTTCTGTGTTGTTGGACTCACTGTTGTAGGTATTGTTGTGGGTGGCCTTGATGCTGTAGTCAGTATTCTTGTAGTTGCCTTAGTTGATGGAAAAACTGTAGTTGCTCTAGTTGTTGATTGTGTTGGAGGTGCAATTGATTTCCTTGTAGGTTTCATTCTAGAGAATCGTGTAGGCGTTACAACACTTTTCTTGGTCTCTTCTTTTCTTGATGATGTTTGGACGGTCGCACTAGATTGTGTAGGTTTTACATTTTTTATGTTGTCCTTCAACTCCAGCAGCCTTACATTTTTGTACAAAACCTTTTTGTCTTAGTTTCTCTATGCGTCTTATGGGGCTTTGGTCAACAACCTCATACATAGCTTCAAGACATACTGGATAAGGATACCTTTCTTCTACTTGTAAAGTCTTTTTGAGAAGAACCATACCGAATTTTCCTTTCTCTAGCTTTAATGAACTCATCAACTTTGGTATAAGAGATTTGTCCAGAGTCTGTTTCATAATTTTTCCATCATTAGTAATTCTTCTAATTGTACCCCCTTCCTCACCTTCTTCATGAAACAATATTATTTGTTGAATATGCCTTTCAGCAAGTTCACAGTGCACATCGTTTTTTAATAGACTCATCATGAGCCTGTAGTAGCCATCAGACGCATGTGGTGCAGAGATGATCCAAACTCTATTTTTTCCCGCAAAACTTGTAAGGATATTTGGAGAATTTGAAGTGGAAGGAAAACGTGCCATTCTTGACCGCACAGCTGTTCCACTATCATCTTTTAACATTCGCATTGCATTTCTGTTACCAGCATGTCTCTGACCCTGATTTTCATGTGTTTTGTGTCTTTGACCTTCATCATTTAACATACTTTCAGACAAACTGCTTTTATCTTCTTCTTTGTTTTTTTGAAAAACATGAGACCCTTGGTTTTTTACTATAGGGTAACGTCTTTGAGAATTAATTGGTCTTCTTGTAGAAGAACCTGGGTTGCTGCCTCTGTGTGATGTCCTGTGCTGTCCAGCATTTCCATTGTCCCTACTTGGGGAAGTCCCTTGTGATATATCTGAAGAGCATACTAACCACACTGCTACCAGAATAGTTGGTCGTAATATTACTATCCAATTCATCATGTACTTGCCTGCATCATACAGAAAAAAAGAAATTTAGAGATAAAATACTATGTAAATTGTTAATTGTCATACTGATTTTGACATAATGTTGATACATACATATGTTTTATTATAGCCATTCAAAATAAGACCTTAAAGTATGTGTAACTTCCCTGGGACTGGAACATAGGTAAGGCCTGTAAAGCAGCAGTTGTAGGCAAGAGAAGTGGAGGAAAGCTCATTAACATGCCACATATAACTGTTTCAGACTTCTGGCACTGCAGCAGCACCTATAACAATGTGACAATAGCATCTGGGAAGGTATTGTGGCTTTGGCATAAAGGTATAGAGGAGGACAAACAATTTGATGCTGTATAGTCATTGCCCAACCTATGATTGATTTGATTTAATTTAATTAATACGCCTAAGAACTCCTAAGAACAAGCAACAGGTTAGACAGTCTAGCTTTAAACTATTTGATTTTTTGCTTTGCCAGGCTCTGCCACTACTAAAGGCATTACTTAATAAATATGTAAGGCGATGCCATTAATTTATATCTGGGAGCAATTATAATTTTTCAGTTATACTTTTGCATTAGTAGATAACCTGTTGCAGGAAATAGATCATGACCCTCAATCAAAAGCGTCACAATGGGGTTAAAGTATTGTAGCCTGTCATTGTGCATCCAGTAACAACTGGATGAGAATACTGTATTATATATCATTTTAGGTGCACGGCTTTTCAGGAATCCAGTTATCCATAAAATTTGGACTTACATGAAGGCTATCTCCCACAGTGATCAATTAAAGCAAATGCAGTAATTCTAATTTTTGAAAAATTATTTCATTTATTTTTGTAATAATAAAACAGTATATTGTACTTGATGGTAACTGCTGCATGAAAATGAGCAAAATAAGAGATGCACTTGCAATTTGTGTGTACGTTTCAGATTTTGCATTTCAATTGCTAGCATGCTGTGTATGTAGGGGGCTCCAGCACCACTAAAATCATGTCCCCAATACATAAACTAAGCTGCATGGTGGAAACACAATCCAATTGGATTTATTTAATGTTTACTGTTTTTTTATAGACCATATGGTCTATAAAAAAAAACATTAAACATTAAATAATTACATAAATATCACTTATTTGAAAAACCCCAGGTCAAAATCATTCTGAAAAATAGATACCAAACCTGTACTTGAGATCTATCCTCCATCTTTTGTAGCAAAACTGCTTATTTATCTAGTCTACTATAGTCTACTAGCTACAGATCAAATTTGCATTACAAGAAAAGAGCATTAAATGTCTGCTTTAAGCTTTTTCACAGTTATGTTTGTTATTAATTGAGCAGCATAATGGAAGTCTTTATTTTATTTGTATACACTCCTATGCTGTTTCTTACGACCTACGACTTTTCATCATTTTCTGACTTCCTTGCTGCTGCTTTATAGGATCATTAAATACTAGCATCCAGATAGCAAGTGAAATTCAAAGGCTGAGAGTTGCAGAACCAAAAAGTATTTAATCTAAACCAAAATTTAAATATTAATACTAACTGCAACTTGGGGTAGGGCACACTGGGTTTATTGTATTTGTTTGGTGTATTAAAGCTGTGATTGTTTTTGGGCTGGAAAATGCCAGTAATAGTACAAGAACAGTCACTTTGTGGTTTCTCCACCTGCTGAAGTACCTCCAGCTTTAAAATTCCACTGTATTTTTCATGATAACATTTTAAGGTGAAATATCCCTTCAGAGTTGGTGTGCACGTATGCATGTACAGCCCCGATGACAACCTCAACTTACTTCCGCTTTACTTGTTAATTGATGATTTTAGCACACGTGATTATTTGAAGGCTACTAAAAGTTTGGTAGTAGTGTAGTCCACCAACAACTTATTCCAGGGGTGTCCAAAAGGTATATAATGATCTTATATTTGATTTTTATCTGGTGACCATTAGCTAACAGCAGTCTACAATTGTCCACAATAGTTACACCACCCTTTGGGGAATTTAGATTTTGTATAAAATGGCTTTGAAAGGGGTATTTCATTTAAAAACCATACCTCATTGTCATAAAGGATAACAATAGCAATGTGTGTGGGTTTATTGCATAAGAGTCTACTACCTCAAGTTTTAAACTGGCAGGCACACTGTAACTTTATGCCAGACTAACACATCCGTAAAGTCTGGGAAACTTCATCATAAATGCTTCACACAGCGTTGCCACTTGTTCTGTGAAAAAAATACCAGCCTGCCTGTCTTTTAATCTTTATGCCCTATTTATAACATTGGCATCCCCACCAATAAAGTATCCAGCCAGGTGGCAACCCTAGCTACACATCAGCTATCATAATAAAAGGGCATGAATGGTAATGATTAGTGTGCATTTCATCACAACTATTTTTGACAAGCCTTCATTTGCATTGCCCAAAGTGAACAAAATACAGGAGATCTTTTTTTTTTTTTTTTGTATATTCTCCTATAAACGGTTCCATAAGGAAGGAATCCATGTGTTAAAACTCAGGAAATCTCTTTTAAACAAAAGACTGGGGTAAAACTGTTGCTTGAGAATGATCTATTCTGGATGCAGGTTTTTATATGAAACATATTACCGTTTGATGCTGCAACATGATGAGTATAAAGTGATAGGTTTCTGTGACAAAATTCTGTTTTCCAGAATATTCATATAAATCCTTCAGCAGACTTCAGAAAGGTATAATTCCTGCTGCTGTGATATTTTATTAACCCTTTCGAATATTTACAGAAGTTTCTGTTTAATGTGCAAATTGCCGAAGTGATGTAACGGCTGTGTGGAGTAATTTGCCATGACTGCTGCCAGCAATGTGAATTTTTATTAGTACAACAAACTAAGGTGTAGGGAGTTTTTATTAGTGGTGCGGGTTAGAGGATCAATGACGCTATATACAAATGTATTGATCCATTGCCAAAAAAACTGTTCTTGCATGTGCAGTTTCCTTTACTTTTTCCATTAGACTGACAGGGTTTATTTTCATTTGCACGGCTCGCTTCCGTTGTTTTAGTGTCACACTACAGACACGAAAAAGTACTGGAAGGATATTACTGCCTTTAGTAAATGTTTCTAATTCTCTCCTTGTCACCCCCATAACCTGGATCTGACTCATCTCAGTTTTAACCCTCCCCCAATATTTTTTTGCGTCTTCATCACTACAGCAGAGAATGTTTGGTTTCCTGTAATCTTTTGGTAGTCTCTGTGTATTGGCTCTGAGAACAAAAGCGACAATGTTACGCCCCTAGTTTGCCATCAGCTGTATCAATAAAGCGCACTCACATGAAAGTATGTTTGTCGCAGATTGTATTGGCATGGGTGACTGGTATATACATTATATGATTCCCATAAATTAATGCAAATTCATCTAAAATCACGTTAGTAGACAGATAACGAGGAAACACATTGCTAGCATTATGTGCTGAAATAGACCCAGTGACATGGACACAGCTGTGTTGTACTTCAATTCCCAGCAGCCACTCACAAACCCAAGTTTAAAAGCTTCTTAAAGATTAAAAGTTTGTAAAACCCTGTAGAATCAAATTGTACAGCTGTGCAATGTTCTTAAGGCTCCCAAATCATATAGTCTATAATTAAATCATTTTAATAAAAATCTAAGTTTGTGTTTGCACTTTAACTCTTTGGCAACCTGAGTTCTTTTTACACGTGGCTTATAAGTTTGTGCTGACCTGTGACGCCTATGAGCTACAGAAACTAGTGAAAACTTATGCCTTCTTACAGTGTTACAAGATTTGTATTGGAAAGACACAGCGATATTACAATTTAGAAAGCATTTGAAAAACTGAAAAAATAAAGAAATAAAACTTAATTACCTGTTTTCTTTTTTTGTAATAGTGGCAGTTTAAGCATCCATATCTGTTCTTTACCAAGGCCAAGCTGCCCTTTCAATCCATGTGCATTCAAACTGGTGTACTCCTCTGTGTCATGCTTTGCTTCTTGGTCCTTCTTTGTCTCCACCAAGGATGACTAGGGGTTAATATACAGTAATGCAGTTTCCAACCTAAAGGAAATGACATACGTTTTATATCAGAGAATAACGTTCTTTTCTCCTTCAGCTATTTTTTTTTATAATTTCGTGTTTACTTTTTAATAGTTGGGTTTCATGTAAGGAAATTTAGCTCTGCTCCAAAGCAAATAGAGAACAGCAGCAGCTACTGCAAGTCACAGAGCAAGTTAGGGAAGAATTTAAGTGATCAGCACAACACCGCCTCCGACCCAACTGAAGCACCAAGGCAGGGCTTAAGGTGGCCATACACGGGCCGATAAAAGCTGCCGACAGACCGTGTCGGCAGCTTATTGGCCCGTGTATGGGGGCCCCCGACGGGCTTCCCCGATCGAGATCTGGCCGAAAGTCGGCCAGATCTCGATCGGATGGGATTAAAAATCCCGTCGGATCGCGGCCGCATCTGTTCGTTGATGCGGTCCCGCGATCCGACCGCCCGTTTGGCGAACGCTAGGATACGATCGTTGGGCCCTAGGGCCCACGATCGGATCAGCCCGATATTGCCCACCTCAAGGTGGGCATATCGGAGGGAGATCCGCTCGTTTGGCGACATCGCCAAACGAGCGGATCTATCCGTGTATGGCCACCTTTAGGGCTGAAATATCTTTGGGGGCTGAAACATTACACATCATCAGCAAGCACTTTAGGAAAGGGTGATTGCACTGCACAGCCCTTCTATCAAGGAACTGTTCTAAGTTTTTAAAAACTCCATAGAATGTATATGTATGCATATGTTATGCTGCTACTCTTTTTAAATCTTCTATTGGTTCTATTCCAGCCAGGGTTCCAGCCCCAAGGAGTCTGCATATTCTCCACATGCTTGTGTTGCATTCCTCGGGGTACTCCGTTTTCCTGCCACACAAAAACATACAGACAGGTTAATTGGTTCCTCATAAAATTGTTCATTGTGTGTGCAAATGTGATACTAACCTGAAATTGTAATCTTATATTGTAAACTTAGATTGTAGATGATTTACTAACCTTAGATAATTTGTGGTTTTTGCATTATTTAGCTTTTCATTCAGCAGCTCTTCAGTTTGCAATTTCAGCAATCTAGTTGACAGGGTCCAAATTTCCGTAGCAACCATGCATTGATTTGAATGGACTGGAATATGAAAAGAAGAGGGTCTGAATAGAAAGATGAGTTATTACAAGTAGCAATAACAATACATTTGTTGCCTTACACCTCATTTGTTTTTAGATGGGTTCAGGGACCCCCAATTGAAAGCTGGAAAGAGTCAAAAAAAGAAGGCACATAATTAAAAAACTATAAATAAGGGTGGCCTATTGAAAAGTTGCTTAGAATTGGCAATTCCATAACATACTAAAAGTTAACTTAAATGTGAACATCCCCTTTAACTGGAAATAATATTTTCTTTGTGCAAATTTAATAAAGCTTTTGTGAACCCAGAAAGAATGTAGCATCTCCACCCAACAGTGGAAGAAAAATGGTATAGTGTGTTACATATGCTAAAGAACATACACCAAAAACACACCAGACCCTCCACACAAATGACCACTTGTTTAGTATACTGACACTTGTAAAACCAATTGCAGAATCACCTCCACTCATTTTATGTTGGTTTTTTTTTCCAAAACTTACTTTTTTCAGTGCTACAGTAGGTAGACTTTTAGCTCTGATGCCTAAGGATCAGCTGAAGCTTTTTTTTATACAAGTGTGCAGCAACCTGACATCCAAAGCACAATTTTGGGGGTTTGTAATAAATGTTTCAAATTTTGTTACAGGTCAAGACACCAATGTCATCTGAACTGAACGTAGCAGTTACTCGTCACCTGTATAAAAGCAAACTGCTTTTTGGCTGCTTAGGTGGTCTGGCAATCTGTGGATTCTGGCAAATGCCAGAGTGGCTGCTGTAAGATGCCATAGACAGTCACTATTCTGTGAACTGATGGGGGGCTGTTTGGGCTATTTGAATCCCAAGAAGGCCTGGACTTGCTATGGGTTATTGAACCTGGGCAAAATTACATGGGTGCAAAGCTAATTAAGGTCTTGGGGATGACAACCCAATATTAAGAAAGCTGCTGGATCACTTTAAAGAAGATGTAAATACTGCTGCTTAACCACGGCTTAGCCAATTATTGCTAGACTACAACTCCCACCATACATACTGTATAACATATTATCAAGAATGAAATCATACCGGGTGCTTCAACTTTAGGACTGAATTTTTAAAACACACGGTTTTTAATTTGCACATAGCACAGTACAAAATAATGACTTAACCTGAAGTTATAAACCATTACATGAAGGCTAGCAGGAACCAAAACAGCTGTTCTATTCATTTTACAGTTTTGAGATACAGACCTCAAGAGATCTATCAAGCCAAATATTTCAGAATAATGTACAAAATGAAAACATAAGTTATAACATTTTCTTGCCTATGTTTTTCTAAACCTGGCCACACACTGGGAAATGTATATGCTGTCTGATCTGTCTGTCCACAGTCAAAGCACTGGAGGTATGTAATTGCCATCTGCCTATAGGTCAGTATGTGACCTTGCAGCCTAAAGTAGAGTGCAACAGATGCAGACCTAGCCAAACAGAAAGGCAGAGCATTCTGTAGAACACTGTGTCTATGGTCAACACAAGTCAAAACAGAATTAATGGCATTTTTTATTAATATTATTATTAATAATAATAATAATAATAATAATAATAATAATAATAATAACAGAACTACCACACTATAGGGAGAACTCAGAAAAGATGATATAGTACAGGTATGGGACATGTTATCCAGAATGTTTGGGACCTGGTGTTTTCTGGATAACGGATATTTCTGTAATTTGGGTCTTTATACCTTACGTCTACTAGAAATTCATTTACACATTAAATAAACCCAATAGACTGGTTTTGTTTCCAATAGGGATTAATTCTATCTTCTTTAGGATCAAGTACAAGGTACAATTTTATTATTACAGAGAAAAAGGAAATCATTTTTAAAAATTGGCATTATTTGGATAAAATGAAGTCTATGGGAGAAGGCCTTTCTGTAATTCGGAGCTTTCTGGATAACGGGGTTTCCAGACAACAGATCCTATGCCTGTACTGTTCAGATGTGGAAGTTAGAAGAAATATTTCGAATTCCTCCCTGGACAGCTGTTGTAAAGTGTATTCAAGTAGTGCTCTGCTAAGAATCCATCTCTGATATTGCTGGACTACAGCTCCCGGCATGTTTCAAATGAGCTGTAAATGTTTAAAATGGACTCTCTTGCACCCCTCAGCTCTTCAAAGTGGATATCTCAAACTTACAGACGCAAAAGGAATTTTCAGTTATAATCTTTCCTACTAGTGCTAAACCAGTAACACACTGACCTTACTGTGCAATTTTAGCTTGCCAACATTACATTTCTACCCACTTCTACCATTAGCAAACTAGCAAACACAATAAACAAGTATGCTAGCCAAACCCTTATCCACTTATCATGTCGTCATCTAATCATATTTTCTGTTTTGAGGCAATTACTACCAGTGTAGTGACAAAGAAACCTCAAACATTAAGAAACTGCAACTGAGATCCAGCACTGAGATCCAACTGCAACTGAGATCCAGCACAAAACAGACATCAGGCAGTAGTTTAAAGTGAACTGATTAACATAGTTACTCTGTGTGTGGCCTTCTGAAGACTTTGATGACTGAAACCTTAAAGTCACTTAACGTGTTCACCATATTGACCTACAAACACCCAGGGCATTTGCTGGGTTGCATTTAATGGTTCAGCTATTTGTTTAACCGCTTTAAGACCTTTTTTTTGGCACCATGTTAAGGTAGGAAGAGGTGCTCAGTATGGAATACACCTGTATGTGTTTTACTGTTATTTTCTATTACTGAATAACTACAGAACATGTGTGAAGCAGACAACTGACTTTGAAGCATACTTAAATTTGGGCAAACTTATAAATCTTCATTTTTGTTCCTGCTGCTGAAAAAACATTTACCTCAGCAAATGACACTTAAACAAAATATTTAGTCATTACAGCAGTTCAGCCATAGATTTCTTTTCCAGTTCAGCTAATTCTATGTTCCATGCATTCCTTGTCATTGCCTCAGAGGCATGCAGAGCTCAATGGATACTCATTATGAGAGAATGTTTGGCCATTTGGTAACACATTTGAGTTACACGAGGCATATGTCACACTATAGAACTGTGTTTTGGCCAGATGTTGTATACTTCGCGTTCACCTTCTGATCTACATTTGCCCTTAGAAGAAATTTAGCCTTCTACAAAACTGAGGACTACTAATGTTCTAATTTGTACTGTAAAGTTTTCCTTTTGGCTTGTACCTATGATTGAGCTCACATAGGGGCGGATTCACTAAAAGGTGAAGTGGCTAACGCTAGCACCAAATCCCATCCACAGGGACATTGCCAATTTACTAACAGGCATAGGTGATAATTCGTTCACACTTTTTTTTTTAAAGTTGTTTATTTCTGGTTTTAAAACACACAACAACAAAGACATATACAAGGTTGTGCACCGAAACATTAGCATAAGTACAGGTTGACATTAAAACATATGCAGTACAAGTATAACGAGTCCTCTCTTACTATTGTGGAGAATCAGGTAAATGGATTCCAGGATTGGCATCAATCCAGGGAGTCCAGATTTTATCAAACTTTATGGGTGTACATCTGGCAATATAGGTCAACTTAATAAGTGGTAACATCTTATTTATTAATTCTCGCCACAGTTTGACAGTTGGGGGGTAAGGGCTCATCCATTTTATCACCACCAGCTTTTTAGCATAAAAGAGTGTAGCCCTTAGGAGATTCCTGGTTTTGTTCAGAGGTACCAATTCCTCCACCACCCCTAACAGACATACCGACGGGGATTTTACTCCCGGGGAGATCAAGATTTTGGCTTAAATACTGGACAACTGCTGACCAAAAACGAGAAACGACCTCACATTCCCACACCATGTGAAAGAATCCTGCATTAAGGGTTTGACATCTATGGCATTGTCCATCCACTGACCTACCCATTTGCTTGAGCCTAATAGGAGTGATGTGTAACTGGTGTATAGCCTTAAATTGTATCATTTTGTCCCGAGTAGATATCAGAGACCCATAGAGACTATCAGTAGCCTCCTCCCATGTCTCCTGATCAAGTTCCGGGATATACTGAGACCATTTAGGATAAGACTTAGTAAATGGGTCTACACTTGAGTCCAGGAGTAGCCTATATATATCTGAGAGCAGTTTCTTGGTTTGTGGATCCCAGAGCCTAGATTCAAGTTTTGAGCTTACCCAGGTAACAGTTAAGGAGCCGAATTGAGCCCTAAAGGCATGTCGTAGTTGCATGTAACGATAAAGTTGAATGGTAGGGTTGGATAGCTGCTCACTTAGTTGTTCTAATGTCATGAACACCCCATCAGTAACTAAGTCACCAATATGTCTGACACCCAGGTTCGGCCAATACTGGAAATCTGGCAAGCTAACGAGATGAAGGAGATTATTGTTCCTCCACAGAGGGAGTTTAGGAGAAATATGGGACAGGGGTAGGTCAGTTGGTTTATATCGTTTCCCCCAAAGGCGTATGGGGAGTGCCATAACTTCTGGCAATTGGGGGGAGTCTTTGAGGCGCCTGTATGGAGCATTACGAAGGGCTTCTAGGGAACCTAAGACGGATGCCTGCAGTAGAGTAGCAGAATTATCCAGATCGGAATGGAACCAAGAGTGCAGGTATGAGATTTGGCCAGCTAGATAGTAGTTTTTAATGTTCGGGAGTGCTAGACCCCCTTTTTCCATCGGCGCTGTCAGTAATTTCAGTGACATTCGTGGCACTTTATTGCCCCATATGAAAGATGTAATACTTGAGTTTAGTTTTTAAAAAAGGAGTCAGGGACTGAGACTGGGGAATGTAGTAGAGGGTATACTAGCTTGGGCAGGAAAATCATTTTAAATAAGTTGGAGCGTCCCCAAATAGTTAGGGGTAACTTGAGCCATTGAGTGGCAGCTCGTTTAAACTTTTGCACAGTTGGTTCTAGGTTGTTAACGATATATTGGGAATGATCTTGCGTGATAACAACACCCAGGTATTTAAAGGTAGATACCCAGTTCATTCCACTTACTTGCCCAGTCGGGGTGTCACCACCTAGCGAGAAAAGCGAAGATTTAGATTTGTTGACTTTTAACCCACTGATGTCTCCAAAGTCAGTCAGAACCGTTAGGGTCATTGTCAAGGACCTATCTTTATCTGCCAGAAACAAAACAACATCGTCCGCGTAAAGGGCGATCTTATCCTCAAGCCTGCCCATCGGTATGCCTTTAATCTCCTGTGTCCCACGCACCTTGAGAGCTAATGGCTCTATTGCCAGAGCAAAGAGCAGTGGCGATAGAGGGCAGCCCTGCCTCGTACCTCTTTCAAGCATGAACTGGGGGGATAGAATATCATTGACCCGTATCTGGGCCATTGGCTGTTTATACATGAGACGTACCCATTTAATAAAGTTGGGACCCACTCCAAAGCGTTCTAATACCCTCCAGAGATAACTCCAGTCGACTGAATCAAATGCTTTTGATATGTCCAAAGAGGCTAATACTCCAGTATACCCCCTCTGGGTGGCCAACTGTATGTGAGTATGGAGCCTACGAATATTAACTGCCGTCGTTTTATTGGGCATGAACCCTGTCTGATCACTGTGTATGAGAGAGGTAATAACTTTATTAAGTCGAGTCGCTAGTAGTTTGGCTAAGATTTTTATGTCCGTATTAATTAAGGAAATAGGGCGGTAAGAGTCCCAGCATGCCATGTCTTTCCCTTCCTTTGGAATCAATGTGATCAGCGCTGCATAAAATGAGTTGGGGAGAGTGCCAGCATCCCAGGCGGCAGCGTAGGTATCTTTCAGTTTGGGGACAGCCGTCTCTAGGTGTAGCTTATACCAGGCAGCCGGCAAGCCATCTGGCCCTGGGGTTTTCTGGGGTGGTAAACTGAGAATCGTGTCCCTAATTTCAGATTCTGTCAAAGGGTTGTCTAGAAATGCTCTTTGATCTTGGTCTAAAGTAGGAAAGGGTAGATCTGCTAAATAAAGGTCTATCTCCTCCGTAGAAGCGTCCAGGCTTCTAGAGTATAGGGCTTTGAAATTTGTGGCAAACTTAGCAGCTATCCCTTCAGGATCAGTAATTTTGGTACTGTGGGTCGTCATAAGATGCAGTACCGGAGAAGAGGGGGCAGTGAGCTTAGCCAAATGGGCCAGGGCTTTACCATTTTTATCCCCTATGTCAAAGGATTTCTGTGCTTTATAGAGTAGTCTTTTTCGAGTTAGGGAGGTATACAAAATAGCTAAATGCCTTTGTGCGGTTTGTAGAGCTTCTTCAGCTGCGGCACTCTTGTCCTGCGCTAACACCTGCTCAGCCTCTTTAACAGCTGTTTCAGCCAGGTCAATCTGAGCTTTCTTATCTGTTCTAGACACATTAATGGCTGATATAACGTCCCCCCTAGCAACTGCTTTGGATGCGTCCCAGGTTATGATAGGGTTCGCGGATCCTTCATTCAGTTCCCAAAATTCTTTGTATTTCTGAATACAGCTGTCTGCTACTATGTTATCCGTCAGCCATAGGGGAGACAGTCTCCATATTCTATGTTTCAAGTTAGGCCCAATCTGAATTTCAACCAACAGGGGAGAATGATCTGAGTGTGACCTGGGTAAGTATTTTAAATCTACCGCCAGTTTAGCGAAATCAGCTGTTGCCAGTGCCAAGTCAATTCTTGATAAGGAGGCGTGACTCGCCGAGTGACAAGAAAACTGAATATCAGAGGGGTATTTACCCCCCCCACATATCAGTCAAGGCCATTCCCTCCATCCATTGAACCAAGTGTGGTGTGGCAGCATCGGAGCCACTAGACCGATCTATAGCAGGATTGATCGTAGCATTAAAGTCCCTGAGTATACACACTGGATCTGGAGGGAGCCCAACCAGTTTTTGTGAGACTAAGTTAAGTAATTCAATATTGAAAGGGGGAGGGACATAAATATTAATTATTATTATAGGGCGGTTATTCAATTTACAATGGAGAATTATATACCTTCCGTAAAAATCAGTGTGGATAGACAAAAATTCAAACACCGTATTCCTCTTGACGAGGATGGAAACACCCCTGGAGTGTGTAGAGAATGGAGCATGATACGTGTGCCCTACCCAGTGTCTTTTCAGAGCCAGGAGCTTCTGCCCCGTAAGATGGGTCTCTTGTAATAGCGCGAGGTCAGGCATGTACTTCTGAATATAGTCTAAAATGAGCGCTCGCTTAAATTTCGAGTTCAGCCCTCTGACATTCCAGGTCCACTGCAGTAGAAGGTAGATTACTAGCCAGCAAAGCTACCTAACCTGAAATGTCCCTCAAATCCCTGCAGACTTCTGTCCCTCCAATACAGAGCAGTATCAAGTAGATTACTAGCCAGCAAACTTACTATCAACTGTCCCTCAAATCACTAACAGCTCTCTCCCTACACTAGCTCTTCCAAGCACACACAGGCAGAATAAAAAAACGCTGCAGGGCTTCAGTTTATATATGGAAGGGGAGTGGTCCAGGGGGTGTGGGGGTGGTCAAGGAGGGAGAGCTTCCTGATTGGCTGCCATGTATCTGCTGGTCTGGGGTGAGAGGTAAAAAAAAAGCGCCAGGTAAGGCGAACCCAAAATGGCGAACGTCGCGCGACGTTCGCGAACATTCGGCGAGCGCGAACAAGTTCGCCGGCGAACAGTCCGCGATATCCCTATTCGCCGGTTGCGATTTTCTAGATCCTCCGCCCGATTGGTAAGCAGCACTAACTGTCTCTGCAGCTCCGTGATGCTATTCGGCACAGGTGCAAGCGTGTCTTCAAGTGATGCGATGCGCGTTTCAGCCTCCGTAGTTCTATCTCGCAGGTTCTGCAGATCCTGCCGCAGTAGCGATATATCAATCTTAATCGTTTCAAGATGGGCTGTAGTCGAGGAATGTGCACTGTTTATAGCTGATAACAGCTCGGTGTTGGAGGGTTCTGCCGGTCGCTGTGTCTCCTCGGCCATGTCTGCCGGGGGGAGGCCTGGGCGGCGTCCTGATCTCCCGCGCGGTCCGGTTCAGGTTGGGAAGATTGTAGATATTTATCCAATTTGTTCGTTCCCTCCGCCTTGGACCGGTTGGTGTGCTTCCCCATACTTTCCGACACCTGTACCAGGCTATAAAGCAGTAAATAAAGTGACTGTCTTGCTCAGGATCTCTAGAGGAGCCGCTCAAAAAAACCCGTCTGCTCAGGTCGCCATCTTGGACACGCCCCCCCAAACAGCCGCCAGGCGACTTTTTAATCTAGTGAATGAGCATAACTGCACAAATTCACCAAGATGCAAATTTTACTGAACGTTACCTTTGTCAGAGTTTCCTTCTCCACTTCAGACCATGCAAACTGCTGAAATAAAGCTAGATCTTCCTCAATCTTATGTAATGTCAGTGACATCATATCACCTTTAAATTTACTGTTAGTATGATGTAGAGAAGGATATTCTGAGACAATTTGCAATTGGCATTTGTGGTTTTTGAGTTATTTAGCTTTTTATTCAGCAGCTCTCCAACTTGCAATTTCAGCCATCTGGTTGCTAGAGTCCAAATTACCCTAGCAACTATGTAATGATTTGAATAATTGACTGGAATATGAACAGGAAAGTTACGAATAGAAAGATGAGTAATAAAAAGTAACAATAACAACAAATTTGTAGCCTTACAGAGGATTTGTTTTATAGATGGGGTCAGTGACCCCCATTAGAAAACTGGAACGAGTCAAAAGAAGACAAATAATTCTAAAAAATAGAAAAAATAAATAATGAAGACCAATTGAAAAATTGCTTAGAATTGGCCATTCCATAACATACTAAAAGTTAACTTAAAGGTGAACCACCCCTTTAAAGTTGTAAAAACGCTGGCGACTAATTGGGATTGCCTGCAAAAGTCCTAACTATTAAACTTTTTTTGTGTTAAGACATAAGACATTTCCCCAGACATTTGAGGGGCATGGAACATTCATTTTAGGGTGGGCTCATGTGTAGAGCATTAGAGGATCTCTTTTTTTTTTTTTATTCAGGTTCTTTGGACATTCGTTATAAAAGTCGCCACTTCAAGCATTTGCACCAGCACATATATGATATACCGTATATACTCGAGTATAAGCCGAGGTACCTAATTTTACCTACGAAAACTGGGAAAACTTATTTATTTGAGTATAAGCCTAGACACAACTACAGCCCTGTCTCCCAGCAGTGCACATTCTGCCAAAGCGACCCCCCCAGCGATCAACCGGACTGAAATCATTGTAAGTCATGCCATACTCTTTCGTTAATTCAGTTATCAGATCAACGTCCAGCAGATCATCCTCTCCAATAACTTTCATTGACTTCTCATTATCTTGATTAAAAAAAGAAAAAGAAAAAGAGTTAATAGAAAAACAAGCTAGCATGTTGCATTATGTAGAATTCTGTAAAATAAGGCTGCAATAAGGATTCATGGTATTTATTCTCTATGTCTATGCCTTATATCAGTAGGTTATAACACAGAAATCCTTAGACTTTCCATGACACCTCTTCCCTTTAAAATATCCATATGCAGAAACAATACACTTAACAGCTTATAGGTTTAACCACACAACTGGGGTGCTTGGTGTAGGAGGCATACATTATATTAGTAATGTAGTGCCTAATTATTTCAGTACTATACTGTTATGAATATTAATCAAATTTGTCAAACCATGTCATCTGAAATCATTTCTGCAATTTAATATCCCTCATTCAGTTAGCCAGCTTTTTCCTATAAAATAGAAATTATTTTTAAAGACAAATTAAACTAGGATCAGGAAGAGAATAGGGAGCAGCAAATCCATTAGCCCTAAACATTAAAAAAAGACAGATTAGTAAACAAACCCACTTGTAAGGCAATAAAAAATTAAAATTTCAAGGAAGCAAAAAATGGCATATGAATAGAGCACAGGACATGGCTAATAAAGCCCACACCTGGCTAGCACAGAGCAGAGTCTGTATACAAAACATCAGTGTTAAAGATGGCAAATGCCAACAGGCAGCTAATTAATCTGCATTCATATATAAATATATACACACAGGTCTTATAGAAAAATAAGAGTGTTTATTTATTTGTCACTTTGAGAAAGGCTAGATTTCCAGCAGAAACAATGGTCCAGTTTTTTGAATAAAAACTATTATTATTCTATAAAACCTGTGAGTGCAGTTCCACTTCATTATCTTATTAGCCTACACAAGAATGCCAGCAAAAGCATATGAAAACCAAAGCAACAACATAAAATGGATGTAGGTATTACACACTTTATCAAAAAGTCAATTGGCATAAAACATATACTACTGCCACGGCATTCGGAAATGTTGTGGGTACAACTATCAAACTCTGAATTATGCTTGTGAGGATACTAGTTCTATTGTTGGGACTCGAATACAGGCCATTTCAATATGTTCATCACGGGAGCTGCTGACTGCAAATCCCTGATAATTTGGGGCTTTAAACAAGCCAAATACTGCAGGAATCATTGTTTTATGGGTCTTGGGCTCATCTCTATTAAGTCCTGGGAACTGGAATATTTTGTAAATTGGTTTTTATATCTGTAAATTCTTTACAAAATGAATTGCTTTGGTATTTTCTAAGTAACAGTTTCAGCAGTGTTTGATGTACTGATTAGTACAGTATTTAATTTAGAAGAAAGTATTGTGGCCCAGGTTCTCCTGTTACTCCATAAGGCTTTATCTAAAGCTGCTGTATGGATCTATGGGGTGCAGTTCATTGTATCTGGTACGGACATATGTAGTGGGAGGAAACTGGGTTTTACTGGATACATCCAACTGATTCTATCCAGTTTATAATTTCAACATTTACATAAATTTAAGGACCTCTACATCCAACATAATATTTTTATGCACAATGTAATTCTAAGTGACTTTCCAATATACATTCATCATCATACTATAAATGATGTTCACTATACCTTTTCAACAGTCTTAAAGTTTGTAAATGTATGTGCAGTACAAAGCAATATTTAGCTATCCCTTTCCATTCAGTCTCTTAAAACAATGTAACAGGAGTCAGGTCTCCTCTAGATCTTTTAATAAGCTTTAATCGGGTGGCTTGTAACATTGTTTCAGGAGTCAGAGCCAAGAGCCAAGAGTGCATAGTATAAACAGCCAGCCATATATTGTTTTTTTTAATAGCAATTAGATTTACAAATATTTTAAAAAAAATGTAATTAATGTATATTGGAAAGTTACTTATAAGTACATTTTACTTCATTACTCAAAAACAGCCATTTTCCAAAAGTCAAAGCTATGGCTATTCTACACCATTATGCCAGTTGACTTTTTCAAAGTGCTCTCCATGAGTCTATATAACCTTTTTCTCAGGGAAGATCGTTGCTAGTGACAAAAGTACAGTATATTTAGGCATTGAAGGCAATCCGACCTAAGGACACATGCCTTTGACTAGATTAATATTTGAAAAATATTCGTGTTTGGATTTACTGCACTTTAAGAAGCTTCTTTACATTGCATTCTTAACAATATAATACGATGATCACATCTGTAACGCCAGACAATGGAAAAGAAAAGTCAGAAATGACTCAAGTGAAATCTTGCATGACGTGTTTGAAGGTGGTTAATATATTTAGATGCAATCAAGCCCTAAGAAACATATAGAAATGTGATGGTCACTTGTAGGTCAGGAAAGTCATCTTTTAGTTTTGCCATATAATTAGAAATTGCTCATCAGCCGGTAATTTATGAGTAAGTTGATGCAAACAGTTGCTTGGCCATTTCTTGACAATTACTTAAAAAAATATAATTATAAATATAATATAATTGCTGTTAGTTGATGCTCAAGTTAATAAGGATATTTTCCTTTCTGAAACTAACTATAGAAAGCTAAATCATTTTAATGAAAGGTATAGAAAAATATAAGGGTTAGCCACGCTTCTGAGGTCTGGGCGGATTATCTCTGCCAGGCTATCATAGATGGATCTGACCAGGCTTCCATTTTGCATCTGGCAGCACAGCTCAAGGAGGCTTCCCAGTTCCTCTGCCAGGCGTCTTTAGACTCTGCCAATATGATTGCTAGGTCTTCTGCCACTTCCATTGCTGCCAGGCGCTTCCTCTGGCTCAAGCATTGGTCGGCAGATCTAACATCCAAGAAGTCATTGGTCTCCATTCCTTTTGCAGGGAAGGTACTCTTTGGTACTGAGCTAGATAAGATCATCAGCCAGGCCACAGGGGGCAAAAGCACTCTGCTTCCGCAGAACAAGCCCTATGCAGTAGACACCTATTCGTCGATTCTCTCTATTTCGCTCCTTTAGATACAAACAAGCAAGGGTTCCTCCCACGTAAAAGACCCCTTCCTTCCGGGGAAAGTGGAAAAGACCTGCCTGGTCCTCTGGAAGACAGTCTCAGAAGCCTTCCAGTGACAAGACCTCCACGTCCTGAAGGTTTCACACCGGACTCGAAAGGGTGGGTGGGCATCTCCTATCCTTTCGGCAGAGCTGGTCTCACTCCTTCGTAGATGCCTGGGTTCAAGAGGTTCTAGGGCAGGGTTAATCCATTGAGTTTCTTCAACCTCCTCCGGAGAGATTTCTTTCTTCTCCTCCACTGTCCCATCCAGTACGCAGCCTTCTGGAAGGCCATTGCCTCCCTCCAACAGGCAGGAGTCATTGTACCGGTACCCAAGGAAGAGGAGATTCTATTCCATTCTTTTCTGTGTCCAAAAGAAGGACGGAGGGGTACGTCCCATTCTAGATCTCAAGAGACTCAATCGTTGCCTCAGAAGTTTCTTCTTTCAAATGGAGTCCATCCGATCAGTCATTGCAGCAATGGAGTGAGGAGAGTTTCTTTCATCTGTCGATATCAAGGACGCATATCTGCAAATCCCCATCCACAAGAATCATCATCGCTTCCTTCGTTTTGCCACCCTCGGAAGTCATTTCCAGTTCGTGGCACTTCCCTTTGGTCTGGCAATGGTTCCCCGGGTCTTCACCAAGGTCCTGGCCCCAGTCCTAGCCCTTCTGCGTTCCCAGGGTGTTTCAATCACCCCCTACCTGGACGACCTTCTCATCAAGGCTCCATCAGCCCAGAGAAATCTCTCAGACATTTCTCTTGTGATCCAGGCTCTTCAGAAACACGGCTGGATCATCAACTTCAAGAAGTCATCTCTGACAACCAGCCAAAGAATGATCTTTCTGGGGACCCTCTTCGACACCCAACTTTGCAGCACCTTCCTTCCTTCAGACAAGGTCCAGAGCCTGATGACGCGCACTCAGTCCCTAGCAGATGGCCCATGCACCTCCCTCAGATCTTGCATGAAGGTAATCGGCTCGATAGTCTCTGTGATAGACTATCCAAGAAAACACTGGCACTTGAAGGCTAGCAAAAGCAGGGTTGCTAGCCTTCGAGTGCCAGTGTTTTCTTGGATAGTTTGCTGAGGAGGGTGCCGATCCCTCCAACACCGTGCACCAGGCGCTGAATCGTTGAAGGCCAGGGTGTGCGAGCGGGCTACAACACATTGCTCTGTGATAGACACCATTCCGTTTGCTCAGCTTCACACACACCCCCTTCAGAGGTCTATTCTGACACACTGGAAGCCAGAGACGAAATCTCTGGACTCTCCAATCATCCTCTCCACACAGACCAGGAGGTCTCTACGGTGGTGGTTGCAACCAACCTACCTCAACCTGGGCAAGCCATTTGCAATCCAACACTGGACCATCCTCACCACGGATGCCAGTCCCCGGGGTTGGGGAGCGGTGTCTCAAGACCAGACGCACAGGGCAGATGGCTTCCCTCAGAAACATCTCTCCCAATCAATGTCTTGGAACTTCGAGCTATACATCTAGCTCTCCTTCATTGGACGTCCCTCTTCACGAGCAAGACCATCAAGATCCAGACAGACAATGCCACGGCGATGGCATATATCAATCACCAGGGAGGAACTCGCAGCAGAGGTGCCATGCAGGAGGCTTCGCGCATCCTAGACTGGGCAGAGAAGTACATACTGGCCATATCCGCAGTACACATCGCAGGGTCGAGAATTGGATGGCGGACTTTCTCAGCAGAGAAACTCTCGACCAGGGGGAGTGGTCTCTTCATCCAGAGGTGTTTTAAGACCCTCATCGATATATGAGGCACACCAGAGGTCGACCTGATGGCGTCCAGGACCAACGCCAAGATTCCATTCTTCATGACTCGTTCAAGAGACCCAAGCGCCATAGGGATAGACGCTCTGATGGCTCCATGGCCGTTCAACTTCGTTTACGTCTTCCCTCCCCTACCTCTCCTTCCCAGGATCATCAAGGGGATCAAGCGAGAACGGGCCAGGACCCTGCTCGTGGCTCCTTATTGGCCCAGGAGAGCCTGGTTCGCAGATCTCATAAATTTAGCAGAAGCAGAGTCCGTCCCCCTTCCATTACATCAGGATCTACTCAGTCAAGGACCATTATTCCACCCGAATATTCAAATGTTCCATTTGACGGCCTGGCTCTTGAGACCTTAATTCTTAAGCGACAGGGTTTCGACGATAGGGTAATAGGAACCATGATCGCCGCCAGGAAACCTTCCTCTTCCAGGATTTATTACAGAACCTGGAGGACCTACATTACCTGGTGTAACACCCACGACCTTCCACCACATCGCTACAGCACTGCACGCATACTTGGTTTCCTACAACAGGGCTTTGACAAGGGTCTTTGCCTAGCCTCTCTCAAGACCCAGATCTTAGCCTTGTCCGTGCTCTTCCAGTGCCATATAGCGCGGAAACCGCCCATCCGAACCTTTCTTCAGGGTGTCGCTTACATCGCACCACCCATTCGTCCTCCTGTTCCAGGCTGGGACCTCAACCTGGTGCTATCAGCCCTCCAGGGTCTGCCCTTTGAGCCTCTTGCTCAGGCCTCAGATACTTTTCTCACCTGGAAGGCGATGTTTCTCCTTGCTATCACTTCTGGCAGGAGGGTTTCTGAGCTAGCAGCTTTATCTTGCTGTTCACCCTTCATCAGGACAAGGCAGTGCTCCATACCCTCCTTCTTGCCCAAGGTGGTATCTGCTTTCCACCTAAACCAGGACATTGTGGTTCCATCTTTTTGTCCACATCCCAAGTGTCCAAAGGAGACTGTGCTCCATTCTCTGGATGTAGTTAAAACCCTCATAGTTACATAGTTACATAGTTAAATTTTGTTGAAAAAAGACAAAGTCCATCAAGTTCAACCCCTCCAAATGAAAACATAGCATCCATACACATACCCCTCCCTACTTTTAATTAAAATTCTATATACCCATACTTATACTAACTATAGAGTTTAGTATCACAATAGCCTTTGATATTATGTCTGTCCAAAAAATCATCCAAGCCATTCTTAAAGGCATTAACTGAATCAGCCATCACAACATCACCCGGCAGTGCATTCCACAACCTCACTGTCCTGACTGTGAAGAACCCTCTACGTTGCTTCAAATGAAAGTTCTTTTCTTCTAGTCTAAAGGGGTGGCCTCTGGTATGGTCCCCTGCCATTTGTCTATAATGTCCTCAAATACTATATCCAGAGATCCCAATCTTCCTGGGCGGCTCGCAACATGGCGTCCTTGGAACAAATCTGCAAGGCTGCCACCTGGTCTTCTATCCATACCTTTACTCGATTTTACCAGGTACATGTAACCTCTTCCACAGAGGCAGTTTTTGGCAGGAAGGTGCTACAGGCTGCCGTAAATCTCAGGCTTGATCTTCCCACCCTTCTTGGGACTGCTTTCTGAACGTCCATCCAGTGCCTGTGTCCCCCTGAGATGAGAGAGTAAGAGGGATTTTTGTCTTTCCTGTAAAATCCATTTCTCTCCTCATCGAAAGGGGGACACAGGCACTCCCATCCCTTGTGACATCAAGCCAGGTGAGTAGCGACCTTTGGAGCAGGTTTCTCCTGTATCTCTGGTGGGGCCTCCAGGCCCCAGTACCCTTAGGGGTCTTAACATTCTCGCACTGCAGAGAATGTCTGTAAAGTTAGCCCATGCTTCATCCTGGGCCAGTTCTTCATAGTTTTTTTATAATTAGATATATATTGTTAACATTCTGGGATTGACAGCCTCCTGGAGGGGGTGTAGCCTCCTGGGATAGGTGGGCTGGCCTCCAGGGAGGGCTGTTTAGTTTGTTTCTTTTAGTGTCCTTTCCTCCCAGGAAGGTAAAGTTAACACTCTAGTGCCTGTGTCCCCCTTTCGATGAGGAGAGAAAAGGATTTTGCAGGTAAGACAAAAATTAGTTTAGTATTCATTTGAGCAAAGATTCTGCTATAAGATTAATTATGCCACACTTTCATTGTTGTACAAACCTCTTAATAATCTTTAAAATGTGATTTGTACTTTGAAACTAGAACTCAGGATGGATATAAAGGGGGAACCATAATGTACTATGAAAATATTCCTTGGAAGTCATGTGGCAGAATCCTTTGCTGTCAAAATTTGAATTACTTTACTAGAAACAACTCAAATATAGTGTGTAGCATATTCATTGTAAAAAGTGTAACTTTTAATTCACCCTTTTAACAACTTGAGCAGAAATCTCTAGAAATGTCCAGCTTATTGTAAGGTATGATAGTGGACAAATAGCTCAGCACAGAGCACATGACCAATAAAGTGACAGAACATGTAGATTATTACATGACAGCATGTACATGACACATATAAAGTGGCAGAGCACATAGCACACCAAGAGGCAGAGAATATATCACTTAAGTGGCATACAGCACAAAAGCCCAAAAAAGTCACAACACATAGAAAACCATTGTCAGTAATGAGTAATAAGGTAGATTCAGTTATTAAGCAAATGTTTAAAATGCTATGATCTCTTTTATTGTAGACATGCTGCGCTCTTTGCTTTTCATTATTTAAATATAATTGTGTGGAATTTGTAAAAATATTTTTATACATCTGTATTATAAATGCTGTACTCGGGTATAAACAGAAGCTTGTCATACAAGCAGAGCAGCTATTACCGGTCACAAATGAAGGTGGCAATACACTGGCTGATAAATGCTGCCAGCTTCCCCCACTACCCACAGACTGTGCCAGCAGTAGTCTGTGTATGGGACCCTTGGGAGGACTGCACAAAAGCCATGCCTATGACTAGTGATGTCATCAGTCATAAACGGTGAGTAGTGATGTATTTTTTGTCATATGACTCATTTAAATTTGTGCATTATAATAAATAAAATACCCCTTGTTGGAAAATACGAGGATATTAGAAGTAACCTTGGAGTTCCATGTATAAAAGCACTCAGCCTTCAGCCTTGTGCTTTTATATGGTCATGGAACTCCTCAATGACTTATAATATCCCTATATTTTACAATAAGGGGTACTTTTTTCAATATATATATATATATATAGATAGATATAGATCGATATAGATCGATATATATACAGACACAACATGCTTCTGCTAGTGGTGAAGGAATCCTGTACAGAAATGTTGTCAAGTAATATTCTATGACAACATTTCAAAAGAGAGATGTGAGTATGAATTATTAATTATTTTGGAGCTCAAAGATTTATATGTTTTTTATATTTCATTTTTGGGAAAACATAAATACAGTGGTTCTGCCTACTCTTTGGTACCAGAGACTTTCTGACTAATCAGTATAAGAGACTGTTCTGTTAAGAAAAGGAGGCAAACATCTCTAACAAAATATAAAACAGGGCCCACACTTACACACGTGTATGACTCAGTCTGAAGGAAGGTGAATGTGCCTACCTCTAAATACAGGTAGATCATTATGTGACTTGAGATATTTGACTTGTGTCTGTGGCTGCTTAAACTTGCTACACTTGACTCTTTTCATCCCTTGCAAGTTAAGAAATCCCTCCCAAAGTCACAGTTCAGCAGAGTTAAACTTATTGTAACAGATGATCAATTATTGACCTTAAGACTTGATGAGATGCAGGAGAAATTTAGAGATCAAGGTTATCTGAGCAGTTTGTTGCAACAACAACATAAGGTGGTAGAGAGAATGGATAAAGATAGCAAGCTATCAGGCCGCAATAGACAACGGGGCAATCGTATTCCCTTTGTCTCCAAGTTCAATACATCGAGTCACCGTGTGTAAAAAAACATTGGCAAATTCTAAGAGAAGGTCTCCTGAGGGTGACAAGTTTTACTGTCTTACAAAAAGAATAAAAGTGGCTTCAGTATTGGTGAAGTCCGATTTGGTAAGTCAGAAGGTGAAACAAAGTGTACTCCGGACAGTAAAAACTGACACGTTTCCTTGTTTAGGATGCAACTGCTGCTCCAATTGCCAGAAGGGTGATGTGGTGTATCACATATTATTATACCTGTGCATCACATTTTGTTATATACATCATAAAATGCCTGTGTGGCTTGCTATACGTGGGACAGACCTCACGTCCCGTAAGGGAACGAATTAGAGAACATAAATCTACAATCAGGACAAGCAGAGCAAGCAGTTGCCTCCCACTTTATGGAAGCTGGCCACGGAGTGCAACAATTGAAATATCAGGTGGTGGGCCATGTTCCTAATCCCAAGCGAGGGGGAGACCATTTTAAATCATTACTGAGAAAAGAAGCAATGTGGATTAGGAGGCTGGAGACACTTTCCCCACAAGGGTTAAATAGGGAATATAATTTACAAGCCATTTTTCGCTGAATATTGTTTTAAATAATTTTGAATTAGTTTTTAATGTTATGTGTTACAGATATTTTGAATAGGTGATCGAGTCTGTAACTTACAAAGAGAAAACTTTAACTCCAAAATGAACACTTAAGCAACAATTTATATCATATTAAGTGGCATTTTAAAGAATCTTACCAAACTGGTCTATATATTTAAGTAAATCTTGCCCTTTTACATCTCTTGCCTTGAGCCACCATTTTGTGATGGTCTGTGTGCTGCCTCGGAGAACACCTGACCAGAAATACTGCAACTCTAACTATAACAGGAAGAAGTGTTGAAGGAAAAGACAGAACTCTTTTTGTTAATTGGCGCATGTGACCTAAGAAGTATGGTTTGTTGGTATGTTTGTGTGCACAGTAAATTGTATGATCCCAGGGGATGGCCCTTATTTTTTAAAATGGCAATTTTCTATTTATGATTATCCAATGGCACATACTACTAGAAAAGTATATTGTTATAAAAATTGTTTATTTACATGAAGCAGGGTTTTTACATATGAGCTGTTTCATGTGATATCTTTTTATAGAGACCTACATTTTTGGGGGGGTATTGTTTTCCTTTAACAAGCATTCTATTGTGTCAAATGACTTTGTAACATTATGCATATAAATATAATACTTGTATGTAGCCAGTAGGTGGCGAAAAGTTTTTGTCTGAAAAGACCAGAATGGCCAATGTTTAGTAAGCTTGATAAAAGGCCGTCAGGGGCCTGAAACGTTGCTGACCAGGTTTTGCCATGTAATCTTCAATAAAGGAATTTTTACCTATTTTTGGTGCTGTATAAAGAAATTTTTCTGTATCGAATACTGGTGGAGGATGAACCCCTGACTACATGCACCAACATTTAGAAAAACTGGGAAATTGGAGATGACTCAAGACATTTACAAGATGCTTAAACTAATAAAAAGGCTGGTAACATAAAAAAAGATAGTTGTTCCTTATGCGGTTCTACATAATGCACACTCCAGAAAATGGCACGTGTCATGGTATAGTAAATATAAGAAACTAATAGTGTTAACTTCAACTCTGTGCCATAAATAACGTAATTCCTATTTGAGGCAATTCCTGCAGTTTTATCTCAATAAAAGGAAATTCTGTGCCCATTTGGTCTCCTTACTACTTTTTAAAACAAATATTTATTTTCCTAATAAATTGAAAACCTTCATAAATGTCTTTCGTTGCAGATGATGCCTCACTGCTAAGCAGTTTGCCTGCATCACCTAGCCAATAAAAGTGAAGTATACAACAGGACATGTATACAATATACATGTATATTCCCACTCCCATTTGCTAGTGACACTGCTGTATGTGGCTCACAAAGGTCTTTCAAGGTGTAGATGATGAAGAGGAGGAAAATTATGGTAAGTATATGTTGGGAACAATTGGGCACTCAAAAACCCTTCCACTGTACATATGTTTTATTCAGTTGAATGGGGAGAACATTGCTCTATGACATAGAATAGTGGTTATTATGCCAGGGCGTGCAGAAAAATAATTTCTTAGTAATTAATAAAACAGCTAAAATGACAAGAAGCAAAAGTCAGAAAGGGAATTCTAGCCCTATGCTCCCGACCCTATGTTTTTTTTACATCATCCCATGAGCAGTCATTTCCCTTTATTCATAACATTGACTGAGCTGAATTCTCTTCCTTCTACCATTTATAGGAAATAAGGCACCAGTTACAGTACAATTGAATGAGAAAGTGTCTAATGTAATTTGCTTTGATCTTTAGACATTTCTGTTAGCTCCTTCTGTAGAGTATAAACACCCTGCATGAAGAGTGCTTTGCATAAATCTACAGTATGCCATCGGTAAACACCAATATATTACTTTCAGTACCAGTTTCAATGTTATTTATGATCAAATTCAAAATAAGTCCAAAGACTGAGCCCTGAGGTACTCCAATGAAAGTACTAACCCAAATAGAAAATGGCCCATTCATAATACTTGCCGTTTGATCCTTCAGACAGTTTTCTGTCCAAGTACAAATAGTTGGCTGCTCAATTATTTATACACTAACCTCCTGCATGTTACAGTAGCATTTGCTTTACCAACATCTTAGGACATTCACTGCAAAACTGTGCTACTTAGAGAAAGCCAAATAACTTGTGTGAGTGTGAACTCACTCTGAGCCTAATAGCATAATTAGCATTTGTACCCACTCACCGATAAAATGCTAGAATGTTTCTGTTGTTTAGTTGAGATTATAGCATACTGAGAAAGTATTGACAAAAATGCAGACCTATTGGAAAGTCACCTGGCCATCTTGAGCACAGAATAAAATAAAATATTATGAGCCCATTGTTATTTTGAAAGTATATGCTTTTCAGAACCCCAGAATGACTAGACCTCCCAAGACTGCCTTTTACTACTATAAAAAGTAAAAAAATAAAATTAACTGGAACCTCAATTTTACACCCCCAGTTTCCTGATTTTACAATTTTCTGGATTTTACACCATTTTTTCTGGTCCCTTGAAAAACATAAAATGGAGGTTCTACTGAAGGTTCAGGGTAGTGCGCCTGGACCTCTTCCTATATTTGGTGAGTTTTGCGTTTTGAGACCAGAGAATTCTATTATATTGATTATCAGCTTGTGGTCATTATATAGTAAATAAAGTACCCCCTTTTGTAAAATATAAGGATATTATAAGTTACCGAGGAGTTTCATGACCATATAAAAACACGAGGCCGAAGGCCGAGTGTTTTTATACAGGTCATGAAACTCCGAGGTAACTTCTAATATCCTCATATTTTACAACTGGGGGTACTTTATTTATTATAATACACACATTTCAGCAAGTCATGTGACAGAAATGACATCAGAACTCACCGTTTATAACTGATGACATCAGAACTCACCGTTTATAAGGATATAATTTACAGGACATTCATGGCTTTTGTGTATTATATGTTAATTATTATTGTTATTAATTAAACCAGTCAAGGCATTTGGCTGCTTTCTTGTATTGCATGGAATAACTGACTAGTTTAAATACGTATTGTTTGGAGGTAGAGGTGGGGGTCAAATTAATTTTAATTGTTACATTTTTTAAGTTTTACTTTTTTAAGATAAACATACTTTTTCCCATTAAATACAACAGCATGTAAATTATTTATATAGTACCTAGCAGCAGGATCACTTTCTTTCTGTAGCAGGGACATTACCAGCATTGAATAAATAAAGAATAACCTAAATATATATATATATATATATATATATAAGGATCGTAAGGATATTACTTTGTATAGGTGTAACCCCTTTATCTCTATCTTTAAACTGTACCTTCAGTCTCAATAACCTATAGAAGCTTGCAAGTCAATATCTAGTGAAAAGGTATCTAGGCGAGTGGAGGGACAAAATGATAATCCTTTCTGTAATACAGAAACCTCAGCCCCAGTCAGTACCTTTTTAGAGATGTTGATCACTAACGATTGTGCTTCTTGTACGCCGTCTTGTTCCCTGTCTGAATTGGACGCGTTCTCCCTGCTGCCGTATATATATATATATATATATATATATATATATATATATATATATATATATATCAAAACAAAAAAGTCCAGACCAATGTAGTGAATAAAAGAAAATATTGCTTTATCAGAAACTCTGCAACGTTTCGAAGCTCCCGCTTCTTTATCAAGCAGTATACATCAAAATGACATCACATCCTATATAAAGGCTATGCCTTAACACACCTGACACGTGAAACAAATTAAAGCTAATCCAATCAGGATCCTAGAAACATGTAAATCAGGTTCCACCCATATTATATACATCACATTTTGTATTATGGCTTTTGAACATCATATCACATATTACAGTTGTCATATTACAGCAAATGTCATTATTAAGTATATAACAATATTGAAACCACTAGTAGAACTAACTAGCTACATCTAGATACAATGTGTATTAAAGGCAACATAGTCCCAAACCACACCCATAAGTAACAATATTATATAAAGGCATACAGGTCATATTCCCTATTAAGACCCTTGGGATGCAGTGTTTGTAAAGTATGAATCCAGAACTTCTCCCTTTTCTGGAGCTGTAAGAGTCTGTTGCCCCCCCGGCGTGGGGGGGGCAACAGACTCTATAACCTGAAATCTCAAGGCTGCTGCTGAGTGTCGTGCTGTGTGGAAATGTAGAGGAACCGGCAACTTGAGTACCTCTTTTCTTATCGTGGATTTATGTTGGCTAATCCTGTCTCGAATTGGTTGTATGGTCTCCCCTACGTAGGCCAAGCCACAAGGGCATTTCAGCATATAGACCACATATTCTGAGTCGCATGTATAATGTCCCTGTATCGAAAATCTTTTTCCTGAATATGGATGTGTGAATGTGTCACTACGAATGACACTTGAACATTGGTTGCATCTACCACAGGGATACATGCCATTACGTAGGGGTGCTAGTAACCTCTGTGTGCTCTGTTTTGTAGTACCCAGATCCGCTTTAACTAACCTGTCTCTTAGGTTACGAGGGCGTTTATACGACAAAAGTGGAGGTTCTAAAAACTCCTGTATATCTGGATAGGCTCGCTTCAATAAAGGCCAATGTTTGTGTATAACACGATGTATCTTACGTACACATGGATGATATGTGTGTGTAAACGGTATGAGTTTCTTTTTCTGCGTACCTTGTGACCTCTCTTGGATTACACTGTCACGATCTAAGCTTTGTATCTGTGTCATTTCCTGCTGCAACATATCAGTGGGATACCCCCTCTGCGTGAATGTAGATGCCATTTCTGTCAATCGTACAGGTAATTGTTCACTTTCAGTTACTATCCTTTTCACACGCAGAAATTGTGACCTGGGGAGAGAGGAGATATTAGCTTGTGGATGTGCACTCTCAAATCTCAATAGATTATTACGATCCGTGGGTTTCACAAATAAATCAGTGAACAAACACTCTCCCTTCCGGTACACTTTAGTATCCAGAAATGTCACACATTCCTCACTATAAGTTAGTGTAAATTTAATAGAAGTAACACGACCATCTAGGTAATCTTTGAATGCCAGGAGGGATTCCACGTCGCCCCCCGAAATGACCAACAAATCGTCGATATAGCGCCACCATCTGATACAATGCTTTTTATATAGATCATGTGTATACACAAATTCATTCTCGAATTGGTTCATGAATATGTTGGCATAAGTGGGGGCGACGTTGGATCCCATCGCTGTCCCCTGTAGTTGAAGAAAGAAAGTATCCTGAAAGAGAAAATAGTTGCATGTCAGCACCATTGTTAATAACTCCATAAAAAAGTTAATCCGTGGGGTGTCATAATGTGAATTTTCTAGTGTTGTACGCACCGCTGTTAACCCTAAATTATGGGGTATTGACGTGTACAGACTGCATACATCAAACGCAGCCAACAAAGCCGTATCTTCTCCTAAATTCAAAGATTGTATTGAACGTAAGAAATGGGAGGTGTCCTTGACAAAAGATTGACCTAGAGGTACAAAAGGAGCCAATACCTTATCCAAAAAGGTTGCTATAGGAGAAAATATAGAGTTAACCCCAGCTACAATTGGACGCCCAGGTGGAAATTGCAAATTTTTATGAACTTTTGGCAAGGTATAGAAAACTGGTATACATGGAAAATCCTGTGTTAAATACTCCTTTAACCCTTCACTCAATATCCCCATTTCCTGGTATCTACACAATACTTCGTTAATGGCTCTTCCATACGCCTTTGTTGGATCACCTGTCAGGCTAACATATGTACTGGTATCATGTAATTGACCCAGTATCTCTTGCACATAGTAATCTTTGTCAAGAATCACCAATGCCCCACCTTTATCTGCAGATTTATACACCACACTTTTATCATCCATTAATGCACTTAATGATATACGTTCAGCTTTGGTCATGTTGTTAGAAAATCTAAGAGAACGTAACCCTTTAGAGTCCTGCATTAAATGATCAATGTCACGAGAAATAAGATCAATTACAGTCTCCACTGGATGAGAAGAGGTAGGTGGTAAATATCGACTCTTTTTATACAGCTGGAATTCCTGTGTCGTAAGGATATTACTTTGTATAGGTGTAACCCCTTTATCTCTATCTTTAAACTGTACCTTCAGTCTCAATAACCTATAGAAGCTTGCAAGTCAATATCTAGTGAAAAGGTATCTAGGCGAGTGGAGGGACAAAATGATAATCCTTTCTGTAATACAGAAACCTCAGCCCCAGTCAGTACCTTTTTAGAGATGTTGATCACTAACGATTGTGCTTCTTGTACGCCGTCTTGTTCCCTGTCTGAATTGGACGCGTTCTCCCTGCTGCCGTATATATATATATATATATATATATATATATATATATATATATATATATATATATATATATATATATATATATATATATATATATATATATATAGACAAATACAAGATTCCTCTGCACTCAACCCATTATCAATATATTTAAGACAGACATTTTGTGCATACTGCTACTGAAAAATGCCTTACCCTTTAAACAAAACAGGGATTGTTTGTCCATATATTGCAATATATTTAAGCTGGCCAACTACGTCAAAGTCATCCCATATCTGGCCAGTCCTATGCTCAATTTTCATCTGATTCATTAAGAATTCTATGGTTTAACTATACATTTTATAAAAGGGACGAATACGTTTTACCTGCAACTTACTAGCTGCTTTCAAAGTAAAACTCCCAAACTTGGCTGCCCTTTTATTAGACACCAGTGGGATCACCTGACTATAGTTGGAGGGGGTGGGAGCTACAACATAGAGCTGGTCACTGCTCTTGTAGAACTATAACAAACAAGGGAAAGTTGTGCTCACCACTAGTTTTTAAAAACATTAGGCGGGGGTGCAATGAGGGTGTGACCACAAAATACATATAGACAAATACAAGATTCCTCTGCACTCAACCCATTATCAATATATTTAAGACAGAGACATTTTGTGCATACTGCTACTGAAAAATGCCTTACCCTTTAAACAAAACAGGGATTGTTTGTCCATATATTGCAATATATTTAAGCTGGCCAACTACGTCAAAGTCATCCCATATCTGGCCAGTCCTATGCTCAATTTTCATCTGATTCATTAAGAATTCTATGGTTTAATTATACATTTTATAAAAGGGACGAATACGTTTTACCTGCAACTTACTAGCTGCTTTCAAAGTAAAACTCCCAAACTTGGCTGCCCTTTTATTAGACACCAGTGGGATCACCTGACTATAGTTGGAGGGGGTGGGAGCTACAACATAGAGCTGGTCCTCTTGTAGAACTATAACAAACAAGGGAAAGTTGTGCTCACCACTAGTTTTTAAAAACATTAGGCGGGGGTGCAATGAGGGTGTGACCACAAAATACATATAGACAAATACAAGATTCCTCTGCACTCAACCCATTATCAATATATTTAAGACAGAGACATTTTGTGCATACTGCTACTGAAAAATGCCTTACCCTTTAAACAAAACAGGGATTGTTTGTCCATATATTGCAATATATTTAAGCTGGCCAACTACGTCAAAGTCATCCCATATCTGGCCAGTCCTATGCTCAATTTTCATCTGATTCATTAAGAATTCTAT
Source organism: Xenopus laevis (assembly GCF_017654675.1). Taxonomy (NCBI): domain Eukaryota; kingdom Metazoa; phylum Chordata; class Amphibia; order Anura; family Pipidae; genus Xenopus; species Xenopus laevis. The sequence goes on along the minus strand of NC_054374.1, from coordinate 46,994,191 downwards.
GGTTTAATTATACATTTTATAAAAGGGACGAATACGTTTTACCTGCAACTTACTAGCTGCTTTCAAAGTAAAACTCCCAAACTTGGCTGCCCTTTTATTAGACACCAGTGGGATCACCTGACTATAGTTGGAGGGGGTGGGAGCTACAACATAGAGCTGGTCACTGCTCTTGTAGAACTATAACAAACAAGGGAAAGTTGTGCTCACCACTAGTTTTTAAAAACATTAGGCGGGGGTGCAATGAGGGTGTGACCACAAAATACATATAGACAAATACAAGATTCCTCTGCACTCAACCCATTATCAATATATTTAAGACAGAGACATTTTGTGCATACTGCTACTGAAAAATGCCTTACCCTTTAAACAAAACAGGGATTGTTTGTCCATATATTGCAATATATTTAAGCTGGCCAACTACGTCAAAGTCATCCCATATCTGGCCAGTCCTATGCTCAATTTTCATCTGATTCATTAAGAATTCTATGGTTTAATTATACATTTTATAAAAGGGACGAATACGTTTTACCTGCAACTTACTAGCTGCTTTCAAAGTAAAACTCCCAAACTTGGCTGCCCTTTTATTAGACACCAGTGGGATCACCTGACTATAGTTGGAGGGGGTGGGAGCTACAACATAGAGCTGGTCACTGCTCTTGTAGAACTATAACAAACAAGGGAAAGTTGTGCTCACCACTAGTTTTTAAAAACATTAGGCGGGGGTGCAATGAGGGTGTGACCACAAAATACATATAGACAAATACAAGATTCCTCTGCACTCAACCCATTATCAATATATTTAAGACAGAGACATTTTGTGCATACTGCTACTGAAAAATGCCTTACCCTTTAAACAAAACAGGGATTGTTTCTCCATATATTGCAATATATTTAAGCTGGCCAACTACGTCAAAGTCATCCCATATCTGGCCAGTCCTATGCTCAATTTTCATCTGATTCATTAAGAATTCTATATATATATATACACTGTACATACAGGTATTGAAATGATTCATGACTTCTGAAAGAAAAAATTCTGCTTAATTTAAAGCAAGTGTTAATATCCTTAAATAAAGTCTTAAATTAAATAAATAATTTCATGCCATTAACAGGCCACAGATATTCTCCATGCATTTCACAAAATTTTACTATTTGGCCTGTGGATTCTATCTCTGATTTTCTGGTGCATGTCAAGGTAAGGCTGGCTTACCAGGAAAACCCATTCTGGCCCTAGCTGGTTGTTAATATGCCCTACAGTTCACCAAGTTGGACAGTCTTCCGTCTATTATGGTCATCTATTAGGCTGCAGTTGGTCCAAGCAAACTATATAAAGGATAATACCAACTGAGAAGGGAGCAAAGAACTTATTATTTGCCATGGGGAAGTTCACTAAAATGGGTACAAATGTGCACCATTGTCGTAACCCCTAGTCAATAATCAGCCAATACCTTAGTAGTCTTTAATGCAGCCTTTAGCTCCTATAGATTGCTGCAAATTAACAATGTCCTCAATCCCCCTAACCCTGCCATGTCTTTTTCTGGTTACATGATTACTCTGTCTGTGTAATATTTAGTTGTGAGTCCCTTAAAACCAAGCAACTGTGCTAAAACCTTTGTCCAGGTTCTCGATGGTATTTGAGCTTGCCCACTGTTATAATAGTTTTATTGCCTGTGCTCCTCCATGTTCACATGGGATTATATCCTATTCTGTTGAAACAGCTGGTCACTCTAAAGGCATTGTTTAGAAACAGTTTTTTTATTACACTGCCAGATGAAGAACAGCAAGGGCTAATGTCTTTTTTTTCTCTTCTTGCTCAGCTTTGAAGAAGAAACTGAAATGTTCTGAAAGATTGCTGTGATTATCACCTTTGTTAGCCAATAAAGGTATCACCTTTACACCACTTTTGTTATGCTTCACATTAAAAGTTCTGCCCTATAATTTTTTCAAATGGCTAACATGGTACAAAAAACTTTCTCTTCTTGTATATCTAAAATTGTTATGGTTATATTTTTTTACAATAAAAAACAGAAAGGTAAATTTCTGAAAACAAGGTTAACTTGATTTATTAAATGAGGGCTGTCCAGGTATTTCCCTTTCATTACTCCAGCATGCCCAAGATATCAATACAACTCTTTGGGTGGCATATTTTTTTATGATCATCTGTTGCCTGAACATGTGACTGTGAACATGTGAATTTGGCCAAATCAGTTGCACTTCTATTGTATTTATATATTTTCACTAAGACTTGTAGTGCTCCCACAACCCCCCTTTTTTATTTGTTATTGTAGCAGAACTATTCTGCTGTTTGCAGGTCAAGCTTCCACATGGTTGTAGCACCCTTCACAACCATCCCTTTAAATGGTGATCCCATGCCTTTAAAAAGGGTGTTGGTCCGGACAGTCTCCTAAACAGGGGGGGGATTAAGCTTGTAGAACCACTGCTGTGGTCTTGGCAATCTCTCTCTTTTAAAAGCTAATGGCGGGGAGGACTAAACCGTCTGGCAAATAATTAAAAAGATATAAAAAAATAAATAATGAAGACCAATTGAAAAGTTGCTTAGAATTTTCCATTCTATAACATACTAAACGTCAACATAAAGGTGAACTGTCCCATTTAATAATTTCTAGTATATTTGAATTTATTACAGTTAAAAAAAATTCACATGGATTTGATAAGATATAAAAGTTATTACTAGATACAGTATATACTGTTTTATACATTTGGAGCTTGTGAAGAGCCTATGTTCAAACTGATCTGCATCATACAATTAAAAGTAAAGTGTAAGTTTCAAATTTGTCCTTGAAATCACCATATTTTCCTAAACTTTAAGTGAGGGGTGCCCAAAAGGTAGATGTGCCCAAAGCATAGGACCTACCAGTAGACCTCTAGCTGGTGATCAGTAGATCTCAAGACACTGTCAGCAAACAGCTTGTCTAAATCACCCTCCTACTTCATGCTTCATTTAGATATTTATTATATTACGGTTACAAATAGTTGTTTGTTAAAGATAGCAATTTACATTCTCTCAATATTTAAGTAATATTTTTCATGGGGCAGAATGCTTTTATGGATGTAGATCACAATGGGGCAACATCACTAAAAGTAAGCCCCGCATTATTAAAGTATGGGCACTCTTGCTCTAAGTCATCAGTTCTTTACTTTAGGTATATTTAGATTTTTTTGATTTTTGCTTTTTTTAGTTAAGTTCCTCCTAGTCTATTTTACATTTGTTACAAATTCATTTTGTATTTTATTGCTAACTATGTTTGATTTTGGCTTAAAACTCTCAAAAAATATTTACCAAGATAAACATTTAGGGGCGGCTTTAATAAGGTTTGAATGGTAAATTAGAATTTTCTAATTATTCTTTTGGTCAAAAAACTCCAATTTCAAATTTAAAACTGCCAATTTGAATTTGAATGTGAGATTTATCACACCTCGACCCTGGAAAAAGTACTACCGTAATTCAATACTTCGACTCCTAAACCCTCTGAGTTCATGTAAAAGATGTTTAAAGATTTTAATAGCCTTCCTGACATTCAAGTTTTTTTTCTGAGGTACAGTAAACTTGATTAAGAAACTTGAGTTAGAAAAAAATGTATATAACTTGGAAATTTTCTAATCTTGAATTTGAAGACGAAGTACACAAAAAATAGCTAGAAATATAAATTTTTTGCATTCGAAAATTCACCTTGACCTTTGATAAATCTGCCCTGTAGAGTTCTTCAAGTTCCCAAAATGCTTGCGACATGGGGTTTTCCAAAAAAAGAGGCCTTTCCGTAATTTGCATCTTCATACTTTAACCAGATTTATAAAAAATAGTATGTGATTTTTTTCCACCTTTCAAATTTCTTTTGCACCCAAACTGACACATTTGAGTAATATTTTTGAAAACTCAAATGTCTCTGAGTTAATAATAAAATTCAAGTTTTTTTAAAATGTGCATTTCCATAATTAGGAGCTTTCTGGGTAACAGGCTTTTAACAGGCTTTTTGATAACTGATCCTAAAAAAAACATGGGCAGCAAAGCAGTACAATGTGCTGTTGCTATCATAAATACAGGTACAAAACAGGTTTTATATAGTAGGGAAAAACACACAAAGGTTTTATTTACCTAACTGAAAGTGGTCAATCTTCATGGTGCTGTTTGTCAGAGTTCCAAAGATTGTAACAATAGAAATTTTCCTTACAGCCATTTCACACACTGTCTCCAAATACTCATCCCACTGCTAAGAATACATCTTATTCTCTTCTTTTGGTGATGTTATTAGCTACAGTGGAAAGAAAAGAACAGACACTTATGAGTCTTAGCAATGTAACACACATCTTCACTTAAACATTTTTAAGAGGTATAAAAATATAAATTTATATGGAGCAAAATGAATCTCTATGTTTAAGTCATCTATTTTGTTGTCTAGCACAAATAACAAACAAATATATTGGTGAAATACATTGGTGTAATTTGCCAGACACTAAAGAGAACTACTTTTACATATCTAATTACTCAATAGCCTAAGATTCCTTTCATATATATACTTTGCCTAAAATGTATATGTCCACCACTGCATCCTCGGCCGGTCAATTATTTCAGACATTGATTCCCTCAACCAGTTGCATGATTTGTAGATTATCTCCAACCGATGGTAGAACTGATGGATTCTTATATTAGAAACGCTAGCCACCTGATCCAACAACTTAATCAACTTGGACACTTGCCCAATGATTGCATTTTGCCAACAATAAATGTTAAAAGCCTTTACACCATCATTTCATACAAGGATGGATTATCGGCTTGTTGACAAGCCTTGACTCACAGACCCCTATGAGGGCCACCAACTGAATTCCTGTCCTTTTTGAGGACACCTTCTACTTCCAGGTAGACAGGACTGATATGGATTCTCATATTGCACCTACCTATGGTAACCATTACATGAAGGTATATGAGGGCACTATATTGTTGTCCAAACTAGATCCACATGTGGTATTATATAAGCAAAACATGGATGATCTTTTGGTAGTATAGAGTGGTTCCGCACAGAGTCTGACACAAATGGTGAAATGATTAACTTAACAGTACTGGACACTCCATTTCATTAACTCCGCAGTCGGAATCCACTGCGTCTGCCTGCAGTGGAAGTAATGATTCCAGATACATGCAGTGCAGCAGAAGAGGAGCAGTAGCAGGGCAGAGGATTCTTGGCCTGCATTTCCCCACAGGCTAAGATCCATGTTGTGTGGCCCTAGCCTTACACATTTCACGCTGCTGCTGCCAAAGAGACCCGCAGTCTTATCAGAGAGACACAAAAATCAGCAGTTAGAGATATTAAACACCAATACGCGAACCTGGGGTACTTGTTCTTGCCCTTTTTGATAGGATAACATCAAAGGGGAGCAAGTGCCCCCTTGTCCTTACCGTGGATGCCTATGTCTGCACTTATGAAAGGCATGACCATCCTGGGCACACTGACACTGAGCTGTGTAAGAAGGTTAGCCACAAATCCTGATAAAGAACTCTACACATGTAAACACACGTGATATTTTGCCTACATGAAAAATGTAATAACAAAACCTATCTATTAAATATTAGATAGGAAATTGCTATACTGTATACATTTTCTCAAAACACAAGATCCTTATTACTGCTGCAGCTTAAACTTAAATGGTAAGATTTACTGAACCACAAATACAAAGGATTTTTCAGTGATTTCTGTGATAAAGACCCTCAGTCAATTACCTCACACTACATACCATACAGATCATCAATTCAAAAATAATAATAGTGATAACATTATCTATTATAATCACATATGACTAGATATATGAAATTGGACCTACAAAAGACATTCATTCTAGAATAAAGTAAAATATTTCCATGTGGACAGAAAACAAAACTGACTGAAGTAGTTGTATGTGCAAGAAACCAAGATGAAATTCAAAGGTAAATAACATTCAGACTGTTACATCATTTGTTTTCCAATGCAGCTCCTTTAATCTGGCATCACATAAGGCTTGCCATAAAGTGAGCTAATATTAGGCATAGGCCTGTTAAAACATAACTTTACTGCACTTGACTGGATTGCACCAGTCACAACAGAAATATAAACCTCTACCTGCAACTTAAAGGAGAACTAAACCCTAAAAATGAATATGGGTAGAAATGCCATATTTTACATATTGAACTTATTGAGTTAGCCTAAAGGTTCAGCATTTTCTAATACATTCTTCATGTGCATATGTATTCACCCCCTTTGCCACAAAGCCCCTAAAAATCATGGTGCAACCAATTACCTTCAAAAGTCACATAATTAGTGAAATGAAGTCCACCTGTGTGCAATCTGTCACATGATCTGTCAGTATAAACCAAGGATCCCCAACCTTTTGAACCCATAAGCAACATTCAGAAGTAAAATTAGTTGAGGAGCAACACAAGCATAAAAAATGTTCTTGGGGTGCCAAATAAGTGCTGTGATTGGCCATTTGGTAGCCCCTATGTGGATTGTTAACCTACATTGAGGCTCTGTTTGGCAGTGCACCTGGTTTTAATACAACCAAAACTTGCCTCCAAGCCTGGAATTCAAAAATAAGCACCTGCTTTAAAGCCACTGGGAGCAACATCCAAGGGGTTGGAGAGCAACATGTTGCTCACAAGCTACTGGTTGGGGATCATTGGTATAAACACACCTTTTCTGACATGGTACCACAACAATGGTACCACAACAAACCTGCCAAGAGAGGGCCGTCCACCAAAACTCACAGACCGGGCAAAGATGGCATTAATCAGAGAAGCAGTACAGAGACCAAAGTTAACCCTGAAGGAGTTGCAGAGTTGCACAGCAGAGACTGGAGTATCTGTCCATAGGACCACAATAAGCCGTACACTCCATAGAGCTGGGCTTTACGTCTGAATAGATCACGTCTGAATAGATCATATTTTAGGGAAATTAGGGGGCGGGAAAGTGGAAACCTACTGCCTCTCACGCACACGATGTATCAAGGGAAAGAAACAAGTCTGTGCCCAAGATGCAAAAGTGCAAAAAACATAACAGTTTGTGCCCATGTCTGCATGTTGCACTCTGCATTAAATGAATCCTTAATTCCACTGTAGTTGAACCCAGGACTAGAATAGGCACATAGGTAGTATTATCCCTTAGCTTTAGACTGGCTAGACTGCTTTGATTATTCTACTGTTCTAACGTATGCAAATGTAACTTCAACATGAGACATTGTCAGGGGTAATACTATAAAATAAAACCAGTTGCAAAAAAAAATCTTTTGTGCGGATTTGGAAGTAGTTGTTAGTAAGCTTTTGTGCTCCAGTAGTAGTTAGTGAGCTCATCCACCAATAAAAAGAAAAATTACAAAATTTACAGTTTGGACTATTGTGCAATGTATCAAATGCGCCATGTTTAAGTAGACTTAATGCACTATGCACAATTCAAATTGTCACTAATCTTATGACAAATAATAAAGTGCAAAATTAACATTTTTGTTTTCCTTTGTGCAAAATAAACATGATATTTCTATCCCACAGGGTTTTATCTGTCAAAAGTTAACTGATAATATCCGCTCATGCACGGTCGGACTAGAACGATGGGACAGCGGAAAAAAAAAATGGTGGGCCCAGCCATCATGGGCCCCTCTTCCGATCTGCCTGCCCCTTAAAAATGTAATTACGGTGCCACCTGACGGCATTTGTGTCGTTCCATTCACGAATGTGCGCAGAGGGCCCCAAAGGTATGTAACACAGTGGGCCCCCCAAATGTCCAGACCGACCCTGAGTCATGCAGAGATCTAGTGCATTGATGTATACTGTACTTTAATCATTTGTTCATGCATTACATTTACAGATATATAGATATCAGAAACGAAGCTACACTGGGAAGGGAATGGTCTCAAAGAGCTGCAGAATATATAAATGCTATATGAATAATATGAATACTTTATAAGAAGCAACATGCTGTTCTCACAGTTGAAGTATTATCATGCTGATAGGAAAATAAGAGCTATGGATTGTAATGATAAGAGAATGTCATTTGTAGAGTTGGCAGGAGATGATGTGAATTAGATTTTGGTCACACATACTGTATGCAATTGGTTAGATCGTTTTAAATGGTAACACAGATTCAAACAGCTAGCACGAAGATTTGTGTTGTGGATATTTTTTATACTGGACACCGTAAAAATTTTTTTTACTATAGGCTACAGTGTCATATGGGAGATGCAAGCATCCTATGAGGCCCTATCATTTCCATAAGAAGCAAGCAGCTGGAGTTGGGCACAGGGCATGCAGCTAGGCAGACACAATGGTTACACAATAAGTCAACCAATTTGACCAATATAGATATAGAAACTGGGCTAAAATCTATACATGTGGACAAGTTGGGCTGAAATGAAATCAGAAAGGTGGTAAATTTGATTGACTGATGATCCTATAGGCACCTATGAGGCTGAAGGCACAGTGTGTTGGCTCCGCTATTCTCATCCTGTGATTTTTTTTGCAAGTTGAAAGAAGTGGATCCACTCCCTGCCCAGCTCCACATTGATCTACACAGTTTCTGCTTGCATGCAGCACACAGCAGAGCGGAGGTTGGGGAGATAACGCACATATGCAGAAGCTTTGCATTTCAACAAATAGCTGGGGCAGGGAATGGATCCGCTTCTCTCAGCCTGCTCTGTGTGCTCTGGCCCTACACAATCTTTGGGCTAATTTTCTGCTTACCCCCACTCACTGCATCATTCTTTAATTCAGATTATTAAAATCAGAGGACTGATTTAGCAGTGCAATTACCTATAACAACCAATCAGACCTTTGCTTTTTTCTAACCTGTAGTAAACTGATTAAAGCTAATTGTGATTGGTTATTACAGACAACTGAACAGGTGCAATTTAGCACCTAGGTTCATATGTTCAGTTTTGGGAGTATGTTGGCGCTTTGTCAATACCATAAATGGTATATGTGCTACTTGTACTGTTTGTCAGAAGGCAGGAGGTTCTTTCCTTTTCCATTTTCCCTATAAAAAACAGAAAGCAAATAGACGTTGCAGTTTAATTTAACTCTTTTAAATTTAAAATGGATGACTTGGCCAAGATTGCAGAAATTTGTATAGTATAAAAACTCTTTTTTTGTACACATTTTCAACTTGTGTGCCCTTTTATAAAATTGTATAGTATGGTCACAATAAATGACTGGTAACCTTATCATTTGTGTACGTGTGAGCACAAGCACACAGCGTAGAGGGAACATTGCTTGTGACATATTTGTGTCTTTCATATAAGTGAATTTGCTGGCAACGTCCTCACTAAGACTGTCTAACACCATTTAGAATGTGGATGTAATTATACATATACACATGCACTCTGTGCCTGAAAAAGGTAGCCAAGTGCAAGAGATTTTGTCCTTTACTGAAACTTAAACAAGTTAAAGCAAAAAATGTAAAAGATAAAAAATCCACTAAGTTTCTATTTAAGACACACTCTTAAAAGGAAATATATGCACATATTATAATGTCTGTACCTTAAAATTCAAACAACGGATATTATTTCAGCTTTTCTCTTCATCCATGACACAACATACTTGGCACCATCTATTGAACATCTGGAAAACAGATGTTAAAAAGAATAAAAAAGACTGTGCAGTAGCATTGTTCTGCAGAACATACCACAGGCAAAGACACCATGATGTTGCTGCTTGCTTTATTGCTGCACTTAGTGGCTGTGACCTGGACCCAACATGATTACTATTACTCTCAGCATGATTATTCCCCAGATGATCAGTGGGTGAATCTTTTTAGACAGGGCTTTAATTTCCAGTGCCCACACGGACAGGTAGTAGTTGCTATACGTAGTACATATAGCAAAAAAGAAGGTTCGGACCGACAGTGGAACTACGGATGTATGCCAACGCCACATGAGCTTGGGGAACTGACTGAATGTTGGTGGGAAGAAATTAACAGAGCTGGAATGGAATGGTAAGAAAACATCTACATTTAAATTCACCTATTCAAAAAACATGCACAACAATGAAATATTAACACTATGAGTTGTTTACACAGTATATATATATATACACAGGTATGGGATCTGTTATCCATTGTCGAGAAAATCATAGGAAGGCCATCTCCCATAGACACCATTGTAATCGAATATTCTAATTTTTAAAAATGATTTATTTTTTCTCTGTAATAATAAAACAGTACCTTGTACTTTATCCAAGTTATTGTTGGGCAAACAATCCTTTTGGGTTCATTTAATTATTAAATGTTTAGTAGACTTAGTAGGGATAGAGATCAAAATCATAGAAACATCGCTTATGCGGAAAATAAACTAGTAGTTAAACAAAAGAAAACTCAATTTTCTGCATCTAGACCAAACTTTCCCTTGACTGAAGAGAGTGTGGATGCTATTATGAAGCAGCTTTAAAATTAGTCACTTGGCTTCTATTTTTTGTTTTGTTCCTGGCTGTACAAGGCTGATTTACTGTAATAAGAATACCCACCCCCATTTTTTTTCTATGGCAGGGCCTAAAAACCATAGAACTTTTCCTTTGTTTTAAAAACACTGATTGTTTATCTAGCATTACAATTGGCAGTAAATCTCTCTAAAGTAAATGACTTATGTGAGTGTTAATGTGAATATACAGTTCATGCTTACTTACATCACTGATCTTATAGTTTTTGTGCTCTTAGATGAAAAAGCATTACTGCAAACAATTACTATTACTGTTTATTTAATGCTAGGTTATGCAACCCTTGTCCTCTGTCACAAATGAAAGTTCTAATTTGTATTAATCCAAACTTGATTGTAGCTGGATTAATTAATATCTTGTTATTTTCAATTGAACTACATTTGCTCAGACTCTGTATTAAAATGGCCAATCAGACTACTTCTAATTACACTATGGAATTATTTTGTGTAATATGTGCAATACTTATTACCTGATAACCAATTCATTAAGATAAATGAAATCCCTTTATATCCTGTCCTCAATATATAGCAAATTGTTATAGACATAAACTGTACCAAATGCAATCAGGAATAAATAAGGAAATATACAACAAGGGTTTACTTATCACTTTATCACTTAAAACTAGTGATGGGCGAATTTGTCCCTTTTTGGTTTGCCATGAATTTCATGAGACTGGTGAAAAATTTGCGAAACAATGAATTTGCGGGCGTCAAAGATGACGCTGGCGCCGATTAAAGTCAATGGGCGTCCGTTTATCGTCGCCGGCGTCTAAATTGTCACCGGCGCCGAAACTGTCGCTGGCGTTGAGAAAACTTTGATGCGGGTGAATTTTCGTGGCGCATTCACAAATTTATTCTTTGCCGGCGAAATGGGCAAATTCGCCACAAATTCGCTCCTTGTGAACAAATTCACCCATCACTACTTAAAACCATCTACTGCTAATATTATCTTAACCAATTACAACTGATTCTCATTGGAATAATAATATATTGTCATAATGCTTCCTGCAAATATTTGATTAATTTTTTCTGTAAGAATATTGGAAAATTATTGTCCTTTTCATCCCAACAGAATGCAGTCATGTCTGGGAGTATGTAAATAAATACTAGATTTTATTTGGAATTTTGTGGACCCACTAAACAACTTTCACATACTCTCCTTGTGTATCACTCATGACTCGCTTTGCAGTCTCAAGATGCCCTGTAATGAATTGCTGCTCAAGGAGTTGAGTATTGACCCACTGAGCCACTGAGTGAGCTCTCAGCATGGAGGGCAGTTTGCCCTGCACAAGAACTGTCCCTTTGTATATAAGCCCTTATAAGTAACACCTTTATGGAACATCCACTATTTTAATTGTAGATTACACCAGGGTCGCCCATGACTAAGTGTCCTTGGTAGACACGAAACGGGCCAGGCTTTGGTTCTTAATTATGGAGAATAAAATGTAAGCATTTTAACCTTTTACACTGACTATGGCTCTGCTCCCTTTGCTGAAGGTCTGGGGCGTGTGCACCTGGGCCCACGTGCATAGCGGTAAGCTCATCTAATGCACTTAATATACTGGTTCTATGTTTGTAAAGTTTCACCAGGGTCGGACAGGTTACCCGCCCTGCCCCCCGCATCACACATGGACGCGCTTTGTAGGGAAGTTGCGGCAGGGAGATTGTGCAGGGAAGGGGTCTGGGTCGGCAGGGCCCAGAAGAGCGGAGGGCGGGCCCAGTCTGACCCTGGGTAACACACGTAAGACATGCTTTGCTTTAGTTTATAGTATCAAAAGGACTTAAATTGGATTTTCTTACCTTTTTTCCATGATGAGGAAATGGAATCGACACACTGGGTCTTATTTATCAACACTGGGCAAAATTGCCCTTGGGCAGTTACCTATAGCAACCTATCAGTGATTAGCTTTTTAAAGCCAGCTGCAAGTAAAACAATGAATGCAGCGATTTGATTGGTTGCTGTGGGTTACTGCCCATGGGCAAATATGCCCAGTGTGACTGACTGCAATGGATATCAATGCACGCAATGGCTTTGTCCAATTTTGTGCAAGCTCAATTGCAGTTGAGGACATAAATAAGCCTTACAGTATTCTTTCCCTGCTTTTATTCACACTTTCTTTGGCTATTTAACTGTTATTGTGCCCAGCTCAGTTTCAATTATTATTCTCTGCAGGATCACTTTGTATTTTGCTAGACTTTCGTCTATTGTTAAATTTAAATGTTAATTAGTAAAAACATTACATTAATTTTGGGGATATTTTACTGACAAACAAAATCCACTAAATGTTTATAAAAAATCATTAATGAAATAAATAAAAAATCATTAATGAAATATTAAATCAAAACTACAAAAGTGCTCAGATGAGCACCCTGAATATATACCTTGGGTATATATTACCTTTAAACATAAAGATGCTATTTGATAAATAAGTACTTTATGTCACTGACAAAATACATACATTTTACTAAATCAGTTTTTCCACACAGTACATACCTGTTAAAATGATTCATGAATCTGATTTTGTTCTTCCTATCTTTACATCAGTTAAAAGACAATATTGTGTACTGTTTCTTAAATTATTGTAACTCTTTGCTGGTACACTCTCTTAAATATCAATAACTCTTTGCAACCCAGGGCCCAGATTTCCCTTTGCATTAAAGATACTGGGAACTAGGATGTACAGCACAATGGGCATTGAGGAATTGCACCTCATGGGAATTCCACTAGGAAAATAAACCACACAATTTGCAGTAAACAGCATGCAAATACAGGTCAGACAATATAACACTGCCCTGGGGAACCTGTGTGGACTATACAACCCCTGTCACAGTCTTTAAATGTCACAACCCCACGCTCCACTCCAGGTGGACAAATGCAGATTAGCAAAGTTCAGTTTAATGTCCCTTCTGCTAGAGCTCTAAATCCCAGTAAGCAATACCTTTCCCAAAGTACCGTATATACTCGAGTATAAGCCGACCCGAGTATGAGCCGAGGTACCTAATTTTACCTACGAAAACTGGGAAAATGTATTGACTCGAGTATAAGCCGAGGGTGAGTGGGTTAAAGAAAACTGGTACATTTCACAAGTCTAAGCCAAGGCAGTTTGTCAGCAATGGAGAATGGGTTGAAGTCTCTTGTACACACACATAACACATATTTATGGTGCCTCAGTCTAGCTATGTATATCCATCAGTGAAGAGATAGTGTGTGCCATACAGGGGCAGCAGTAATTAGGCATGGTACATGGCTCCTAACACAAAATGGAGGCTTTAAATGAGAAGGAACGGCTGGAGACACTTGGGGGTGCCAAACGTTAGGCATCCCCAAGTGATTGTAGCGACTTACTAAGCATCCCCAAGTGATTGTAGCGACATACAGGGGCAGCAGTCATTACCGTAGGCATGGTACACAGCTCCTAACACAAAATGGAGGCTTGGGGGTGCCAAACGTTAGGCACCCCCAAGTGATTGTAGCGACTTACCAAAACCCCAGGACCTATAGGAGTGAGCACCACGGAGAAAGCTACGGTACTTCTGTCTTCGCGCAGCTGCGCATTTCCCTGTACTGGCGCATGCGCATTTGAACAAAAAAGCTGACTTTACAGTTAAAGTTCGGCTTTTCGTTCTAATGCGCATGCGCAGCTACGTGAAGACGGAAGTACCGGTAACTTTCTTAATGGTGCTCACTCCTATAGTAAATCGCTACAATCACTTGGGGGTGCCTAACGTTTGGCACCCCCAAGTGTCTCCAGCCTTTCCGTCTCATTTAAAGCCTCCATATTGTGTTAGGAGCTGTGTACCATGCCTACGGTAATTACTGCTGCCCCTGTATGTCACGTCACAGCTCCATTCACACACCATTTGTTCTCCTGAAGCGCAGCCTTTCGGTTTTGCGTACTGACTCGAGTATAAGCCGAGGTACAGTTTTTCAGCACATTTTTGGTGCTGAAAAACTCGGCTTATACTTGAGTATATACGGTACCACTCCCTTTGAACTTTGTAGCCTCTGCCACGTAGCAGGTACATGAGCAAGACCTGTTCTCACCCTGGGGGGGCTCAAACATGGCCAAAGTAACCACACACAGAAGACAGAAACCAGGCTCTATTTAGGATGAGCAGAGCACATCACAGCACTCTCCAAACTCTGCTTGGTCAGTATTTCCAAGCAGTGTGTTCACCCTCTCTGCAGTCTCTCTCTCTGGCTCTGACTGGATGCTGCAGCAGGGGCTCTTTTATAAGCTCTTCCTGCCAGCCCCATGGATTTGGCTCCAAACCCAGGCTTTTCCTGGATCCTTCTCTTTCAGTCAATTGGTCAGTGCCCTGCCTATAACCGTGCTCGATGATATCACAGAAGAGAACAGGGGGAAGGATTGCATGATCCCCTAAATTATCTTTATGCTTCCTAATTTCTCTCTATCTAGTATACACACATACTTTGAATAGTCAAATTCCTGGCAAAGAAGGATAGAATGTAGAATTTGTGTTTTTAATATTTTTTTTTCTTACAAGACTAGTCCATTATATCCATGTACCGTATATACTCGAGTATAAGCCGAGTTTTTCAGCCCCCAAAATATGCTGAAAAACGCTACCTCGGCTTATACTCGGGTCAAGCGCAGAAACGGTCGCCGGCGCCCAAGAATAGTTGCCGGCGCCCAAGAATAGTCGCCTGCGCCCAAGAATAGTCGCCAAGAATATTCGCCGGCGTCCAAGAATGGTCGCCGGCACCTCCAATGGGAGCAGAAACCCTCAATTTTTTGATTGAAACTTACCAGAAGCTGCTGCATTTCTCACCCTCGGCTTATACTAGAGTCAATAAGCTTTCCCAGTTTTTGGAGGTAAAATTAGGTACCTCGGCTTATACTCGGGACGGCTTATACTCGAGTATATACGGTAACCTTTTTTTTTCTCAGTATTAAAAAAAGAAATAATAAAACTAGTTAACTAATAAAAGACATATTAACCAGTGACCTCTGCTATCAAATTATTATAAATATGTGTTCTAGACCTTACTAAAATACTATCCTATATCTTGAAATTACTGTTCCTTTCTACCATTAGATGATAAATATAAGAGAGACATAGCACAAGTTAACAACCTATATTTTTAAAACTGCATGAAATCTTCCAGTTAACAATAAAGTACTTATATACGTTAGTACTTATATACAAGTTTGAATATAATTTTACTTTAACAAGAAATGAGTTTCAGGTAGGTAGAAGGTAAGTCTGCTAAAAACCATTTAAACATTAAACCCAATATGGCCTAAGTTAAGTGATCAGCCATTGATGTAGGATCTTATGCTAGAGACCCTGGTTACACTCCCTGTATAAGTCACTTTTTCTCCTGGTGTCCCAGCTTATTTATTGCACCTATAATGGCTACCTTGCTTGCTGTAAAGCACTTTGAGTCCTGAAGAAGAAAAGTGCTATACAAATGGACTTGAGCGATGCCATCCTGTAATTCAAAGCTTTTTGGAAAACAGGTTTCTGGATAAGGGATTCCATACCTGTGCATTTATTTCCTTTATAGAATAGAAAGTAATTTTCTGGTGGGACAGTCTAGTGAATAGTTTAAATTTAGGTTGTTTGCTGTGCGTTATAATACACTAACCATGTGTTTATGTAAACACACACAGGAAAAACAAATACAATGTAGGTATCATCTGCATGTCTGTTTGAGCTTCCCAAATCTGATTAACAAGGTTGGCTGGGGCACCAAGGCCCACCAGTGAACAGATGATGAAAAGCCGACCAACCACTAGCAAGCACTCACTCTGGGTAGTTGGGTAATTTTCCAGTACCCCAGAAGATTAGTCCAACCTCGATCATTAGCTATATTTCGAGCACTGGCCACTCTTTTTTATTATTACAGTTGCTAGTTTTAACTGTTTTCATAGGGTATTGGGAATAAATGGATGAATGTTACCTTCTTGTTAATCCCACCCTACATTTTTATTTTATTAATTTGTGCTGCTTAGAAGGGAAATGGCAAAGTTTTTATGATAGAAACATTCATATATATCAGGCTTCAAAAGCTCCTTGTATAACAGACCTATGCTTGTGCCTAGCACAATTGAGACACTCAGCTTAGATGCTGAAGATTGTTTTAATTGGTGGGCTGGTCTAGGCAGTAGCTTGGTTGTCAACAAAAAAACATCAAAATTATTGTTGCTTATGTAGCGATATTGTTGAGGGTGGATGTTAATGTTGTCTGGAACCATTGTAGAAAAGCCATTTTTTTGTAGTTTAGTACGTAAATAGTATTAAGGAAAATGAGTGAAAAGTGTTAATGCCCCTTTAAACATTCAATGGATGGCCACACTCAACCAAGTGGTTCTTTTCTGCCATCGAATTCTGGTTTTACATGTGGAATTTTTCCAGTGACAGCAAGACTATGCTCTTTTAGAGCTAAAGAAAGACAAAGCACAACAGTGCTTCAAGACTATGAATGTGATTATTCTGTTTAGAATGTCTGAAATCCTATTTTAGACATGATTTAATGAAACAATGTGTAGCTTCTCTGGAATTTCCAACTACAACTGGCAATATTCCATGTTAGACAAAAATATTTAAAGGAGGACCACAGGGATTAAGTGGAGAAGCTTCATACAACACTCTAGTTAATATAAGCTACATATTTGCAGTAAGAAGTGCCTTTTCAAAGTACCTCATCTTTCACAAAATCATCATCTTCACAGAACCATAATCATACAGATGAATACCATTCAGCTTTAAATAAGTGTTGGGTGCGATGAAATGTAACTGGACAGAGGCAACAAAGCGAGTGGAGGCCAATGGATAACTAAGTTGTACAGCAATGAAATAAAAAAGAAACAGGGAACCAAGACCAAGTTTTGACCTAAACAGTATTTGGATCACTAAAAACATGAGAGAAAGAGAACATAACCGTTCTGAGGAGTAAAGTTAGGTTATTTTGCAGAGTGCATGGCATGAAATGTGGTAGAGAATCATACTGTTAGATCTGCACACAGTACAGTACAACTCACTGTGTTCTAACAAAGTTCTTAGCATCCATTTTTATAAAGTTGTGTGGTAACATACCTTTAGTTTCTGAAAATATTATATGACAGTATGATTAAAATCCAGAATGTTTGGGACCCCAGGGTTTTCCAGATAAGGGATATTTAGATAATTTGGATCTCAATATATTGTCTACATACAATTAATTTAAACATTAAATAAACCCAATAGTATTGTTTTACCTCTAATAAGGATTAATTATATCTTAATCAGTTTGGATGTAGCACAAGGTACTGTTTCTTTATTACAGAGAAAAAGGAAATCGATTTTAAAAAACTGAATTATTTGATTTAAATGGAATCTATGGGATATGACTTGCCCGTAATTTGGAGCTTTCCAGATAATGGGTTGCCGGATAAGGTATCCTATACCTGTACCATACAAATAAAGGGGAAAATGTAAAAGAATGTAATGAAAATGTAATTAAATGTACTGAAAAAATATGCAATAAATATATTGCCAAAAGGTTTTATTTTTCCTTGTAGCTTAGGTTTATATAATTTTTCAAGCCTATAGAATTTATTTGGCGACAGAAAAAAATGGCATGTTTTGTAGTTTGTAGTGTATGTAATAAAACAAGATTACAATATTTTAATTGAAATTGAATTGTTCATTTGAAGTTTTTACAAATATTGCTCTGAGAATTAAATCATTTTAAGTTATTAGTCTATAGATGATCAGGTTGACTACCCTATACTTGATATTTAGCATAACTAGGCATATGGACATGGATAACTATTAAATTCCTGGAACTTTAATCCCTTTACAGCATTCAGTATTGACAAAACAGCACATAAATAGACTGCATACTCCAGGGCTTTTACTAACCCCTACTGGATACAACCTGCACGTTAATATATGAAGGATGTATTTATTTTACCCAGCAGTAAAATGTCCTGTAGTAGGAAAACAGAACATCATTTATGGAAACAGCTCTGCTCAGTCGGGTATAAAAAACAATATGATATAAAATACTATACCATAGTGAGAGTGTAAGGGGCTGATTTTGCATTTAAAGTCTTCCAATATATGACCACCATGTCCTATGTCTATGTCACCACTTCGGGTGATCTACAGTCTATGCCATGCATTATCACTGTAAATTTGGAAGGCTTTCTTCAGTGTTCCCAAACAACCCCTGCCTGATATTACCCATTTCTGCATGGGCAGTGGACTCTCCAATCTTATTCATAGGAATAAGAAGTAGCTGCAGACACATTTTATCTGATGCTTTTTCACTGTGAACACACTGCATGCAATTTGTGTCCACAAACTGCACTTTGCATATGGTACTATGGTATTACTTGTTGAACTCTGCATCAACACCATGCTCATCAATAGTATGCCATACATCATATCATTATTTCATTCTAAAACTATTATATTTACTGACAACTTTAAAGGGGTGGTTCACCTTTAGGTTAACTTGGGTGGAGTGCTATTCCTAATGTTCTGCGGTTATATTTGAATATAAACTTTTGTTTTAAGTGAGCTGATCCCACTTTTAGAAATAAATCCCACTCATATTTGCATGTCCATGATAAAAATAAAACTTGCTGGGTTAGCCAGTAGGCCACTCTGCAGGTCGTCTCACAACTTGGCAAATGGAAATGAGTTTGGAATGTGTTAATATGCCGTTAATTACCAACTATCAAATTGCAGTAAATCTCACCCTGATGTTGCCATCAGTACACAAGTCACATACAACCTTCTGCTAAAGACTGCTATAGATCTACGTCAAGTGACAGCTAAATCAAAGTATCTCAGCTCTCCTGTCCATGACTGGGAGCACTAGAGAAACAGCAGCTGACAAGAAAATTGAAATAATAAGTCTAATCACAAGTGCTTTGTAACTACAGAGTCAAAAATAACATTCCCTTTTATGTTGTTGTATTGGTTATTTGGGCTGTCATTTCTTCAAATTTTTTATTTTCGAGCCTAGAACTTACTTCCTGGATCACAGGAATTGCTGTGGATTTCCAATTCTAAGTAATTGTCAGTAGATATTTGGTTGACCCACTTTTGGGTCAGGTTGTTTCTTTTTTTTAAATACACAAAATACTGTATAAAACTGAAGGACGTTTAACTAAATCTGAAATGCTTATAGATAGACTTTTTTCTCCAGATAGCAGATGGGGCAAGTTGTCTTTCTTTCTCTGACCTGTACATAGTATGGTGGTTGCAGGTTTACATCTTTAATGATACAAGTGTATTTAACCACTTGCTGCTGTTCTTTTTGATACTGAACAACAAATTGAAATCCAAATTTATTCATAGATCCTTAACATTAGCTAGATGTCTGATAAGTTTGTTTTTTTAATATCCTTCCTTTATTTTATCTCTGCCAGGTTTACAATCATGTTTTATGTCATATGAGTTCATTCATTTTTACATAAATTTTTAAGGCCTAATGCTTAGGGGCACATTTACTTAGGGTCGAATATCGAGGGTTAATAAACCCTCGATATGCGACTGTCGAAGTAAAATCCTTAGACTTCGAATATCGAAGTCGAAGGATTTACCACATTTCCTCCGTTCGTACAATCGAAGGAAAATCGTTCGATCGAATGATTAGAAGGATTTTAATCCATTGATCAAACGATTTTCCTTCGATCAAAAAAAGCTAGGAAAGCCTATGGGGAAGGTCCCATTGGTGCTCGGTAGGTTTTAAGTGGTGAAGTAGGAGGTCAAAGTTTTTTTTAAAAAGACAGTACTTCGACTATCGAATGGTCGAATAGTCGAGCGATTTTTAGTTCGAACCGTTCGATTTGAAGTCGAAGGTCGAAGTAGCCAATTCGATGGTCGAAGCAGCCAAAAAAATACATCGAAATTCGAAGTATTTTTTATTCTATTCCTTAGCTTTATTCTAAGCTAAGTAAATGTGCCCCTTAGTGTATCTAAGTTAAAGAGATCCTAGCACTAGAAATTACATAATGTTGTATTTGCATGCAATTTATAATTTTGATGTCAAAGTATTTGTAAAATGCTTTTTCCATTACCCATCTGCTAACCCCATGTTACTCTATGAGGGGGCTGCCATATTTGTGCAGCAGAAATCCATTAGCATTAGAAACCCTAACCTAACAGGTTAAGAAGGGACAGTCACAATGGCAAAACAGTCATGCTTAGGAACTTTAAGTAACAATTACTTAAAAAGCAGAACTATGGGCAAAATAATATCAACATGACCTATATGAAATTTTTAATGTACATTAATATTTTGCTGAGCAGTTTTATACAGTCAGTATCACTTTAAGCTAAATGAAGCAAAGTAAATAAGCACTGCTAACATGTCTTTAAGGGCAATGGCAGATTAATTTTGTTAGCTGCTGTTCCAGGTATTCTATTCCACCATAGTATATACTGGGCACATTTGCAGAACTAAGGCATAACCATGGCAGTTCTACCTTGGAGGCAGTCATGTTCCCCTAAATGTATATATATGTTTCATAAATTTTTTAAGATTTTTTGAACAAGCATATACAATAGAAACAGATACTTAAAGGAATTGTTCAGTGTAAAAATAAAAACTGAGTGAATAGATAAGCTGTGCAAAATAAAAAAATGTTTCTAATATAGTTAGTTAACTAAAAATGTAATGTATAAATGCTGGAGTGACTGGATGTGTAACATAATAGTCAGAACAGTACTTCCTGCTTCTCAGCTCTCTTGGTTTCCACTGATTGGTTAACAGGCAGTAACGAATCAATGACTTGAGGGGGGTCACATGGGTCATACCTGTTTGCTTTTGAATCTGAGCTGCATGCTGAGGATCAATTGCAAACGCACTGAACAGCTATGTCCCACAAATCGCTGACTAACTCAGAGTTAGAGAGCTGAAAAGCAGGAAGTTGTGTTCTGTTATGTTAGACATCTGCTCACTCCAGTCTTAATAGATTACATTTTTGGGTAACTAACTATATTATAAACATTTTTTATTTTTCACAGCCTATCTATTTAGCCAGTTTTTAGTTTTATATTGACTGTTCCTTTAAGCCACATGTGTATCCAGTATGAGCTAAATAGATATAACTCATAGCTCATACTGGATACACATGTGTCTTCAACAAACAGGAGGTTTGCAGATATTGTACCAGATTTACTTCAATAGCATTTTCACTGGATATCAAAAAACATTTTTGAACTTGATCCATGGTCCATTCTTGCAAAGTTGACACCAGGCATGCACTGCAAGAACATTGCACATTACAAGGAAGCCCTAGTGTGAATCAATAGAGTGCATGTGTTTTAAACAAGATGGTAAAAGAAAAGTTATTCCCCTGTTTTATACATTCACATTAACTTATTTTAGGCTATATCTATATACTGTATATAGGCTGTGCAAAAACCTGCTGTTGATTCAGCAGTACTTGATTCAGCAGTATCTTTATTTTGTTCATGTAAACATTGCCATATTGCTGTACTTGCGTACAGAAGCTCTGCTGCAAACCCGGCAAATAACCCTGATAGACCTGCAACAACCGCTTCAACAAGGAGCTGGATAAACCCACCTGGCAAGCTCTGCCTCAGAGGGAAACTAATGGGCCAGCACAGAGCACACAAACGGACATCCGAGGCAGCGGCCCGCTTAGAAAAGTTTGTGAGACTCCACAATATGGCAGCGACAAGGCCCAGCCCACATGACATTCTGATTCCTCCGCCACCACCACAGACAATGCGAACAGCGTTCTCAGCGGTAGAGATCAGGTCTGCCAACAACGTGTATACCACTCTTATCAATGCAAAGACGGAAGCAACCAAGATAGAACTTTCAATTATAAAACACATTCGGAGCTGCACAACTTTATAACACCTTTACAGACAATCTCCCTCGGGTGCTCCACCTAGACCTTTGATTGTGAAACTACTCAATGCATGCAACCAGGACAACATACTCTCGCTGGCCAGATCGCAAGGGCCTCTACGCTTCCAAGCCACCACAGTCTCTATATACTCGATGGAAGTACAGAGGCAGAGCACGGGATTGCAGAGTGGCAAGAATCTGCACTGCTAGGCTTTGGGTTCAAGCAGATGAGTGCTCACTTTTTCACATCACCGCAGGAGCGACACCAGTGGCTGGATGCAAGGAGTACCCATCCATGAGAAACGGGTGCTCAAACAGGTAGTACAGCCCCAGAAGCAGCAGGCTGTATGTAAGTACTGATACACTAAAATACACCCTCAATGCCATTTCAGGCCCTCTGAACTGACTATGTGCACATTACTATGCACAAATTGCTTGATATCTGTAGTGGGATTACCTGCGACAAGCCCTAGGCACGTCGTACCAAGTCTGTGTTTCCCATACAATAATATAGCAGCATTGCTCTACTTCAACAGCTCCCACTACTATTACATCCACCCAGCATTAGCCAATAGTGAGCTTGACCACTTCTCTTTAAGGTTTAAGGTGAGGCCAACATTTGGCAAGTGTTAATTTGGTTGTTTAGCCCAATGGCTACTCGCAACAAGACATTTCAGCCATGCCCTAGGACGTGGCATGACCTACCCCTATCAAGCATGATGTTACAAAGGGCTGTTTTTGGACAAATTCTACCAGCAGTTGATGATGGGGTGAAAGGAGAGAGGGCACTTTATTTTGTGGGCTGTTTAATGGTCCTATGTTAAGGCAAAAGTTTCTGATTGTTGTAACGATGATTATAATGGTTATAAAACACTTATAAAATACTCATCAGGGGTATCCATACTAATAGGTAAATCTGTCCCTTTTAGATTTCAAAGTCTTAAATCCCCAAGGATTAAGACCCCAAGGGCAGGTACCTATTTATCCATGGTTACCTTTATTCTTGTGAAACCCTACTAGCTAATATATACAGCCCACCTCCATTTTAGATAGTGGTCCTGCAAAGCCTGGCTGATCAGTTAACCAAATACCCACATGTTATTCTGATAGCTGTAGGAGACTTCAATGAGGTTATGTCCCCAGAAATCGACAGACTATGGAAACACTCTAACAAGCTCCCCCCTAAGTCCACTTGCCTAAGCCAAATGGTGCAGTCTCTAGCACTCATAAATACGGAATGCTAATCCGAAAAGAGGCTCTTCTTTGGCTATACTGCCTCTCACTTAGCCCTGTCAAGAATATATATGGCCTTCATTAATGCAGCCGCCGTCCCGTATGTAACTCACACCTGCTACCTTCCCAGAAGTATCATGCCCCGGTACAGCTCAAACTCTTACTCCCACATAGACCACAAAGGCTCCGCCCTTCTATCATCCCAGTATGAGTAAATATTTTAGATAATTTTAAATCAGTGGAAATGGCCATTAACGAATTCTTGCCTCTGAACCTAAATTCAGCCCTCCCTCTGGGATACCCTCAAGGCATTTATCCATAGAGTCAGAAATAGCAAAGTATAAGACTGAACACACTTGCAGTCATATCCCCACCCCATAAAATCTTAAGCAGCTACAGGATAAACACTCACAAAGTCTTAATACAAAAGCATTGAACCACCACTATTTTAACATGTGTATGAATATTGTGTAAAAGGTGGGGATGTTAGCCCCCCTTACCGGCCCTGAAAGACAAGCAAGGGGTCCTTCACACCAAGCAAGACAAGGTTAGGAGTAAACTGGTTGCATTATATGGAGACCTCTACACTAGTAAACTAACGGCCCAGAAGATGAAATCTCTGCCTTTTTGAACTCAGCAACACTTCCAACACTCAGTCAAGAGTTCAGGAAGTACTAAGACTTAGACCTCACAGAGCTAGAAATTCTTTCCTCTGGGTAAGGCAGCAGGCTCAGATGGTCCACCGATTTTACAAACAACATTCTAAGACCATGGTGCCACAGCTACTGAGACTTTACAATGAGGCCATCTGCAATTCACATCCACAATTAACATTCACATCCAGCAATTATCTTACTCCCAAGCAGGAAAAAGAACCACAACTCTGTGAATCATTTCACTCCTTCCAGCGAATGTGAAAATATACGCTAAGATACTTGCTAGTGGGGTTAAGAAAAGTCATAACACGGGTAGCCAATACAGGCCATGTAGTTAGTTCTCAGAGTTAGTTTCTGTGACCCGATCCAGAATTTGGTATATGCTTAAATTAACCACACTGTCAGATGTCTGTGAAACTGACCAGATTATACCTCTGCAACAACTGCACAATGATAGGGAACTCCCTCCCACTCAGTGGTTTGTATATTACAGGCTAGACAAACTCTGAGTGAGTATTTCTGACACTCAGGCCAGTTGGTGGTCAACTCCCCAGTTATAGATACCCTGCTGGAAACCAACCACAAAAAGAAAATTTCCACTCCAAACAATTCTGCAAATCGCTATATGTAGGTATTGGACTGTGGGGGGGGGGGGGGCATGGGAGGAAGACTTGTAAATGATACCCGATGAGCAATGAGGATGGGTTTTAAACACCCCCAAGGTATTGTTTCTATGTCCATGTTTATGCCTTTAGAGAAACATTTAACATGCTGGACTTGCCTATTAATATTAATACGTCTCAATAGAATTTCCTATTGAGCAGGGGGCCTGGACTGCAGGGTCTGCTGTGCAAGCTGGGCCCCTTTTTTTTTAATATCCAGTTTATTGAACAAAAAAAGCATTGAATGTCATACACCTATTTGGAAAATAATAATCAAATTTTCGGCGACTTGGTTAAAGTGTACAGGAGAAAGGTAACAAGTGCCACATCATTTCACAGAGAGAGCCATTGTGGTGCGAGGAGGGAGGAGGGATTGACAAAGGCACATTTTGTTGTCTTGCCACCTAGTGGGAAAAATGTAAAAAACAAAATGACAATTGTCTTAAATTGTCTTGATAAATACTACACAGACTTCAGTCAGCAAATTATCAACAGAATGAAAATTAGGGAGTTGCATTGGTTTCTATAATAATTATTTTATATTTAATAGACATGTTTAATACTGGATCATTCACACTGCAGTCACTCAAGCTTTTCCAGTAAATATCGTACCTAATGGAATTAGCCATCTTTTTTGGACTTCTTAATCAAACAAAAATTACTGCTGGAGCATGTGGTTCAGCATTTTCCCAGAAATAGAGGGGACATATAGGTTTATTATATGTAAATAAGTACTCATCTCAAACCTGCCAAATTTATGTAGAAGTAAATGGCAGATGTCCCGTTTACAATTGGAAGATATCATAATCTGTGCTGGGTTTCATACAATAATCCAAATAACTAGTGGTTTTGATTTGCTAATCAGAAAAAATCTGAATTTTCGGGTGGCAAATTCAAAAAAATCATATGATTCAGATTTTTTCAGTCTTTTCCCGCACCAGATGGTTTTGAGTTAATTTATTGATATATACGGTAAAACTGTGCACGGGAGTTTGGGCTTTAAGATAAAAGAGAGAACTTTTTGCCCATAAATGTTAATAAAGTTTGTTACACTGTAGCAAGGGAGCAGATAGGTGGGCACAGCGCCACAAGGAGATAAGAGTGAGCTGTACAGACAGAGCCATGCTTCTTCCATGCACTCTATTTGAATAAATAAGTTACTGGTTAGAAACCCAGAATTTCTTTATTAAGGAGTACTTCAACCCCCCATGTCAGTAAATGCGTGACTGGCCACAAAGGTTACAGATTTATATGAAATTGTAAAAAAAAAAAAATCAACATTACACCAATCACACCATCAACGTCAGATCAACCCAATTAAAATAAAAGACAACAGAGAAACTGATGGTTAAAAAAACTAATGAAGCCTTTACTCTCCAGAAAGGAGAATAATGCAGCAGGAGAGGTCAGCTTCTGTAGGCAATTATAAACCAGTCTTATGGTGTATTCTTCCTTTACACACAGATGAAATGTGTTTTGGCACAAATTAGGGATGCAACAAATCCACTATTTTGGATTTGGCCCGAATACTGAACCAAATGTTAATTTGCATATGTAAATTAGGGGTGGGAAGGGGAAAAACATTTTACTTCCTTGTTTTGTGACAAAAAGTTACCCGATTTCCCTCCCTGCCCCTTATTTGTATATGCAAATTATGATCCGAAATCGGTTCGGCCGAGTAGAAGGATTTGGCCGAATCCTGCTGAAAAAGGCTGAATCCCGAACTGAATCCTGGATTCGGTGCATCCCTATCAGAAATACATCTGATGTGTCTGGTGTAAAAAGTCTTTGATCCACAATGCACTAGACCAAGTCGGAAGTTAAAATGTTTAAATTTATTGAAGATTTAATAGCATAGATGGACATGTTTCTGGTGTGTCTGCACTTTTTTTATTGAGCACTTCAAGTATTGTATAAGTATTTGAACATATTGTACTAGGTGTTATACTTCCAAGCCTATTACAGTATATCTCCAAAGGTATAAATATTTTAAAACTTCAGTCTGTGTTTGGAGTTTTATGTTGTTTGTATTTGTTTTGCAGGTATCAAACATGTTCCAACAATGGACTTGTAGCAGGATTCCAAAGCCAGTACTTTGAGGCAGTGTTGGATCGAGAATGGCAATTTTACTGCTGCCGTTACAGTAAAAGATGTTCGTATGGTTGCTGGTAAGACAGGGAATGGCTGAGGGCTAGACATACTGGTATATTTGTCAGCATACTGGTATATTTATCAGGGAAACTGCTGGTATCATGTGATCTACTTTAAAATTCACCTGCCAGCCCAAAATTATTTCCCACAACGGAGGGGTGGGCTACTAATAAATAATAATGATGGGGTAATCATCCTGATGAAGGGTGGGTAAACCCCCCCGAAACGTTGATCTTAGTGGTGGTACAATAAACTTGGGTTAACCCCCATCTGCTTGAAGATAAAGTGTGTGCGGATCCGTAATTTTGATGTTTCAGACCAGCAACATCAAAATAATAGTTAAAGCTACAAACCACAAACTGACTGTTGTCTGTATGTAAATATGTAGCAGTAAATTACTATTTTCATATCACATTATAGAAGTACCACAGCAGTGGACTAGAAACCAACACTTAAAGGGGTTATTCACCTTTGAGATGTAGAGAGTGATATTCTGAGACAATTTGCTAATAATTTTCATTTTGTATTATTTGTGGTTTTTGAGTTATATAGCTTTTAATTTAGCAGTTCTCCCGTTTCTAATATCAGCAGTCTGGTTGCTAGGGTCCAAATTACCCTAGTAACCATGCATTCATTTTAATAAGAGATTGCAATAGGAGAGGCCTGAATATATAGATGAGTAATAAAAAGTTGCAATAACAATACCTTTGTAGCCTTAAGGAGCATTTGATTTTTAGATGGGTTCAATGACCCCCATTTGAAAGCTATAAAGAGTCAGAAGAAAAAGGCAAATCATTCAAAAACTATTAAAAAGGAATAATGAAGACCAATTAAAGAGTTTCTTCAAATTGGCCATTCTATAACATGCTAAAAGTTAATTTAAAGTTAAACAAAAAAAAAAACAAGCGTACAAAAGGCACATTCCTTCCTTTAAATTTAGCTTTAAATACTACAATACTATACAGGGCCTCACCACTGAACTAGACACAAGCCAGGGCATTACAGTAAGCAGTAGAGAGTCCCATGTTATAACATACTGCCCAAAGCTTCCTAGCATGGATGCAGCATTTCTGAATGCTTGGCAGATGTTTATGAAATTGGAGCTCATTACAGTAACATTCTGCCACTTTGTTATTGAATGAATAGGGCTCTGATTTTATTAATCTGCCCCTATTTGTATTTCATTCTTAAAGGGAACCAGTTGCCAAAAAATGTTATCCGAAACCAAAGTTTGGGGTGGGGGTAACAGTAGTTTTTTTTTTTAAATTGCCCCATGCCAGCGCTAGGACACTCGCATTGGGATGGAGCTCGGTCATGTTGGTCAGAGCGCATGCACATAATGAGCAAGTTGCAACATTCGCTCATTAACATGACCGATATTTTGATGCTACTAAATCTGATCCCCACTGCTTTGATATAAAATGGATCAGATGGCATTTCTGGTCATGCATCCACCTCTGACAATCAATGTATTTCAATGAGAGAAAAAAAGTCTTTTAGACTCATCAGATTTTGCTGCTCTTGCAGATTTAGCTTTCTCTGTTCAGATGGCAAATCTTTTGTGTAGTTTTCCATCATGCAGCCTGGCTTCTTAGCTCTGCAGTCCTCAAAATGTACACCTTCCACCATTTCCAATGCCTTACAAACAGGGCCGCCATCAGGGGGGCACAGGGGGTACAAGTGTACCGGGCCTGGGCCTGAAGGGGGGCCCAGCGGTGCTGCAGTTTTCAAAAGAGCCAGGCCCCCCTTAAAGGAGAGTGATAATCGCTGTCCCCAATGGCGCGCACTACCTCCCTCAGCGCTACACCCCGCCCCTTCCCGCTCTACATCCAGCTCTATTGGCCTACCTCATTGCCTGCACCGCACACCTGGGAGCCACCCCTATACCCCAGCCTGCAGTCTCGCCCCTTCCCTCGTGAGATATAACTTAGCTGGCGCGCCCCGGGCCCCCCAGTCCGACCCTGTCTGCCTGATCTTCCTCCTGCTTTTCTGCCTGTTCTTCTGCGTGCTATTCCTCTTGCTCTTCCTCCTGTTCTTCCGCCTGCTCTTCCTCCTGCTATTCCTCTTGCTCTTCCTCCTGTTCTTCCGCCTGCTCTTCCTCCTGCTCTTCCTCCTGTTCTTCCTCCTGCTCTTCCGCCTGTTCTTCCTCCTGCTCTTCTACCTGTTCTTACGCCTGCTATTCCTCTTGCTCTTCAGCCTGCTCTTCCTCCTGCTCCTCTGCCTGTTCTTCCACCTGCTATTCCTCTTGCTCTTCTGCCTGCTCTTCCTCCTGCTCTTGCTCCTGTTCTTCCTCTTGCTATTTCGTCTGCTCTTCCTCCTGTTCTTCCTCCTGCTCTTCTGCCTGTTCTTCCGCCTGCTATTCCTCTTGCTCTTCTGCTTGCTCTTCCTCCTGTTCTTCCTCCTGTTCTTCCTTCTGCTCTTCCTCCTGTTCTTCCTCCTGCTCTTCCCCCTGCTCTTCCTCCTGTTCTTCCTCCTGTTCTTCCTCCTGCTCTTCTGCCTGTTCTTCCGCCTGCTATTCCTCTTGCTCTTCCACCTGCTCTTCCTCCTGTTCTTCCTCCTGCTCTTCTGCCTGTTCTTCCACCTGCTATTCCTCTTGCTCTTCCGCCTGCTCTTCCTCCTGTTCTTCCTATTTCTATTTCACCTGCTCTTCCTCCTGCTCTTCTGCCTGTTCTTCCGCCTGCTATTCCTCTTGCTCTTCCGCCTGCTCTTCCTTCTGTTCTTCCTCCTGCTCTTCCGTCTGCTCTTCCTCCTGTTCTTCCTCCTGTTCTTCCTCCTGCTCTTCTGCCTGTCCTTCCGCCTGCTATTCCTCTTGCTCTTCCGCCTGTTCTGAAACAAGCAGTGCCACTGGCTCTTGTGCAACTATAATATCCAGCATCACCAGGACAAATAAAAACTAACTCTTCCCACTCAGTCTAGGCAGCAATTTCCCAAAATGCAAGAACAATTTAATTAAAACTGTATAAACCTTCATAAACGTGCGCTTTTTGTTGTATTTTTCTCAGAAAAGACTGGGGGAGAAACATCTGGATTTGCTGGGCACATGGGTTTCACTGACAGCTTGCGACTAACATGAACATTACAACTTGCAGTATATTAAAGGAGAACTAAAGCCTAAAACAATGTGGCTAGAAATGCTGTATTTTCTATACTGAACTTACTGTATTACAGACATTTTTTCAATAACAGACTTTCAGTTCACACTTTTCCTTGAAAGTCAGTGACCCTGAAGGTGCCATTCATTATAAAACCTGCTCGTTTGGAGACCTTTCAGTGATACGCCCAGTTTGAGGTGGAAACTGGGAACAGTCCACACTGCATTCTGGAGAGTAGGCGGGGTTTTGACAAATTTGGCAGGGGTGTGGCCAGGGGAGTAGGCGGGATCTGGAGTGAGGCTTGGGGGCCGGGGCTTGGGGCCCAGGGGGCCTCGAAAAATTTTTTGTACGGGGCCCCGTGATTTCTAATGGCGGCCCTGCTTACAAAACAGAAAAAACTTAACAGTGCCTTCCTAAAGAGACATTATAACCTGGAGAACTAAGGAGGTCATAAATAATATTCTCATTCTTAATGGTGTCTTAGCAGAAATGTCTTGTATTTGATCTAGAAGGCTGACTTTGTGACTATTACCCTTGAATACACAGAATAAAGATTTTGGAGAAGCAGCCATCGGTAAACACATACTTTAATCAATATCTAATTTTAGGTTGACAACAGAATATCCGGGGCATTATGGGGAGGAGTCAGACATGGTCCTTTATTCATACGGCTTTTACATCCGAGGAGCAACCACCACTTTCTCTGGTGTTGAGAGGTTAGTGGTATTATTACTTATTTTGTTAAGACAATCTTCTCTTAAAGGACACCTATATATACTTATACAGATTTTTGGTGCTTAATGTATAGGACTCTCTCTATCCCCTTGGGTAGAATATTTTGCAAACAGATATTTAAACCTTGAATTGCTAAGGCCTTACAAGGGTTCATCCATTGTCATGTACTTGGGGTCTACTGTGTTGTTATGGCCTTGGTGATGGGGTGTTTAAATACACTCTAGCCCCCAGGACACTATGCAAATGAGTTTATATAGTGCAATTGGTTTCCAAAACATTTACATAAGCAATGTTGTGTTCTACATTTTCTTATTTTTGCTTCCAGGGATCGTCAGTGGAAATATATAATGTGCAGAATGACAGACTTCAACTGCGAATTTGAAAACTTCTAAACGTGCCCCCTCAACCTATCGACATAGAACCCGTCCCTTCATTTCTTCACATCACTTCAAGTTAATGTTAGCTTAAATAAAGTTTCTTTTTTTTTATTTCTTCCAGCATTTCATTTAATTCATTATTGCCACTAACACATAAACCATAGAATTATATAACAAATGATATATTTGTAAAATGGTTCAGTTTATATGGTATCTGTTGCTATACAAACCTTAGTACTGCAAAATCCAGTATATTGTTTCTTTTTTCTTTCACAAAACCATGTATGCACCAGTAACACCAATCATTAATGTAAGAGAAATATATTAAAACAAAAGCAGAACAGCCGACGTATACTTTCAATGCACAAACATAATCCCATTGTATGCTTGCTAAAAAGCTGTTATAATTAAAATTGTGTCAGAATTAAACACTTCCCATTTGTTTTTACTATAACATTTACATCCAGCATACAAGTAATTAATTGTTTTAGTCCAAATTAGATTTGCAGAATGCTTTTATTAATATATAATACACAAAAGCAATGAATATCCTGTAAAGTATATCCTTATAAACGGCTCTTAGTGATGTCATCAGTTATAAACAGAGTTAGTGATGTAACTTTTGTCACATGGCTTACTAAAACTTATATTAATATAATAAATTAAGTAGCATATAATAATAATATGAAGATATTATAAGTAACTTCAGATTTCCATGACCTTCGACCTTGTTCTTTTATGTCATGGAACGCCTCTGTGACTTATAATATCCTTCTATTTTACAATATGGGGTACTTTATTCACTATTAGGGATGCACCGAATCCACTATTTTAGATTTGGCCGAACACCCTCCTGCCCCTAATTTACATATGCAAATTAGGATTCGGTTCGGCCGAGCAGAAGGAATCGGCCGAATCCGAATCCTGCTGAAAAAGCCAGAATCTCACCTTTCTAAATTATAATTATAACTGTTTAGAAGAATAGTGAATAGTACTAATAAAGAAAACAATTCCTTAATTATAGGGCAAACATGACGCAGAGAATCCATTTGTATTTTATCTTACATAAGTTTACATTAACTATTTATGTGGCTCACTTTCATTTTATTAAAAAATCAGCATGTTGCACATTACTTATGATTAGAATTTCCAAAATGAGTGCTTATTTTGGATTCTGGCTGACCCATTCTGGTCTGTGGTTGGTTGTAGAATTCTTATCCTTTGCTGCCAAGAAGAGTAATAATCAAAATGCAACACATAGCCGTAATATTATAATCAAAAATGTATATCTGAACACTGCGAGGTTTAAATATCTAGTATAGGTCAATCTAAAAACAACTGGACTTGCTGAGTAATCAATGAAAACATTTCATTGATTACTCAGCAAGTCCAGTTGTTTTTAGATTGACCTATACTAGATATACCATGACCTGGATGAATGAAAATCTTCATAATCATATTGCGAGGTTTAAAATTACTTTGTCAATTTTTTTTTTTTTTTTTTTTGCAAGATCTCTTTTCGGCATAGCAACATAATTAGAATAATTTGCAGTTGTTACTTATATGAACACTTTTTGTACATTAAAAAGTATGTTTTATTCTAGCTGTATTATGCATGAAAAAAATATTATATCCAGTCCTAGTGATTTCATGAATCCTGAGAAATGAAATAAAATTATCTTGTTATGGTATATTCCAGTGTCATATGTAATACAGGTGTAGGAAGCTGCTATCCAGAAAGCTCCAAATGACAGGATGGCCATCTCCAATAGATTCCATTTTAATCCAGTAATTCACATTTTTAAAATGCATTTTCTGTTTCTCTGTAATAAAAAAAGCAGTAACTTGTACTTGACCAGGGCCAGATTTCATAGCAGGTGCCGTTGTTCCACCCCATCCCCTTCCTTTTATTTGCGCAAATTTTCATTGGGACTGGAGCAATGGGGATTGGTGCATGGGAAATGTAAATAAACTATTGTATCTCCGGCTCATCCCCAGTGTTACTGACCAAACTGGGTTTGGTTGGACAGCAAGCTGCCCCCTAAAATTCTGCCGTCCTAGGCCCAAGCCTTGGTGGCCTTTCCACAAATCAGGGCCTGTATTTGACCCTAAGATATAATTAATCCTTTTTAGAGGCAAAACAATTCTACTGGCTTTAATTAATTTTTTATGTTTTTAAAATTAGTTTTTTTAAGTAGACCTAAGGTATACAGATCCAAATAACATAAAGACCCCAGATCTGGAAAACCCCATGTCCTAAAATTCTGGATAACAGGTCCCATATCTTTATATATGGATATGTATATATAGTGAAGACTAAAGTGGTCGCATCAATGAGCGAATGGAGTCCTCATCAAAGGGGTCACCAGCTAGATCCGGAGCAGGTATTACAAATTAAGCGCCAATGTAATTGCCAGTAAATTCTCACTTTCTTCTCTTTCTTAAAGTTTTTTCCCTGTGTTACTCAGAGTTTAGCTCTCACATTGACTCTTTCTAAGCTGCGACTCTCCTCATATCCCCGATTTGCCCACACTCCACCTGTTTAACCAATACCCCATCCCTGATCCGCCTATACTTTGCCATATGATATTACCACTGGCCTCCCTGGACCACAGGTCGGTAAAACTAAGGGGAAAAGGTGCCAACCCTAGTACCAGACATTAGGGTGAAGACAGGGCTGCTCCTGCCATGAGGCAAGGTAAGCATGGAGCGGGCAGTTACCAGGGGCGGCAAAAAGCTGCCTCTGGATAACTTTAAGAGCCGGTTTTCCTGTTGGATATGTTTCATTGCCTTTGAATATTTGCCACTGCCGGTAGTCAGAGTCTGGAAGGATACGTTGCATGACCTACCCAAATTTTTTGATGGCTAACACTACCTCATTAAATGTCAATGGCTTAAATTCCCCGCTCAAACGAGCTTTGCTTTATAGGGAACTCAAATCCTTAAACTCCTCCATTTTCTGTATTCAGGAAACGCATCATAGGAAGTCCGATCCCTGGTATATTAAACATAGGGATTACCCGCAGTGTTACCGAGCGTCAGGACCCACGAAAAAAGCGGGGGTCGCTATTTTGATTCATAAAAATAGTCATTTTACCTGCTCTACTCATTTAGCTGACCCCTCTGGTCATTACCTTATTCTTTCTGGACATCTGGGTACTGTTCCTGTAATTTTGTTGAATGTGTATTTGCCGAATAAGAGACCATTAGCTTTCCTTAAGAAAGTACTGCTAAAGACTGCTTCATTTAATAATGCAAATATGATAGTGGCTGGAGACTTCAACATGATTCATTCCCCGTCCAGGGATCGACAAGCCCTCCACCAATCTTTACCACCCTCGATCACTGATCGGAATTCTGTTCAGTTCCGAACTCTATTGCGTTCCTATTATTTACAAGATGTGTGGAGGATCCAAAATCCCTCTTCTAGAGAATATACATTTTATTCGCATGCGCTTAAGGTGCACACTAGGATAGATTATATTTTCTTAACATCTCCGCTTACCTCTCTAGATTACACAGCGAAATTACATCCCATTTCATGGGCGGATCATGCTCCGATAGAACTGATTGTTCACACTACCAAACTGCATACCCACAAAAATCAATGGAGGATGAATGACCATTTGTTGAAGTCTCCAGCCGTTAGGGATCACATTGCTGCTCAACTGAAAGAATACTTTCTTATTAACAAGCCCTCTGTGTCTTCGCAAAATACACTTTGGGAAGCCCATAAGGCTGTCATACGGGGAATATGCATTGCCTCTTCTTCTTCTCTTAAGAAAAACAAAGCTTTACAATATGATCAGCTCACGACAGCCTTACAAAAGGAGGTAAAGAGACAGGCTAATTACCCAACAATACATACCTTATCTAAAATTATTTCTTTAAGAAATGCATTGCGAGATTTGAAGATAGCGGATGCAGATAAACTGTTAAATATGTACAGACAGATATATTATGAAAAAGCCAATAAAGCACATACATTGTTGGCAAATAAACTTAGAACTAAGCAGGCTCTCCAAACCCCGCAGCTTATCCGTACTAACGGAGGGCTAGTTAGTGCGCCAGCAAGACATTGCCAAAGCATTTCAAAATTACTATACCCAATTGTATAATTTATTTCCTGCAGGGGGTAGTGAAACATTATTGCAGAAACAGGACGACTTTCTCCTTAAACCCAATCTCCCTAAACTAGACCCAATAGACTTGGAATCCCTTAACAGACCGGTTGCTGCCGAGGAACTTCTGGAGGTATTAAAAGGTATGCCGGCAAATAAATCACCTGGTCCAGATGGACTGCCATATGGCTACTATAAAACATTTCAGGAATTATTATCACCGCATATGGTTCCATTATTTAATGATTGGATGTCAGGTTTACCAATACCTAATACAGTGCTCAACTCATATATCACCCTCATTCCGAAGACGGAGAAAGACCATACCATCTGTGCCAATTACCGTCCTATTGCATTACTTAACTCTGAACTGAAAATATTCACCAAATTATTAGCCTCTCGATTGAACATAATCCTCCCAAAGTTAATAGATTCGGACCAAGTGGGCTTCATATTGGGAAGGAAAGCGAATGATAATATCCGTAGGGCGATATCGATAACTGATTATATTAACAAACATAAGATACCATCACTTCTGCTTAGTTTAGACGCAGAAAAAGCGTTTGATCGCTTGCGGTGGAGTTTTATGTTTAGGACGTTACACAGTATGGGATTCCACGGCCCCTTTATTTCAGCTTTGCACTCCCTTTACTCAACGCCTTCTGCACAGGTAAAACTTCCAGGGGTCATGTCACAGCCATTACTGATAGGTAATGGTACACGACAGGGTTGTCCCTTATCCCCACTTCTGTTTGCCTTATGTATTGAGCCACTAGCAGCAGCCATACGTCAATCCCCTGACATATTTGGAGTCAAAGTTGGAACACTGACATATAAGATAGGATTGTACGCAGATGACATATTGCTAATGCTTACCTCTCTGCAAACTTCCTTACCAAACCTTCACCAGATATTAGAGAACTATGGAAACAAATCAGGGTATAAAGTTAACCATGATAAATCTGATGCACTCCCTCTTCACATCACAGGTTCAAATCCAAAAATTTTGCAGATTAACTTCCCATACCGCTGGCCTTTGGAATATGTCAAATACTTGGGTATTAAGATCACAGCAGAATACAATACCTTATATAAACAAAACTATGTGCCCCTCTTGACAACTTTGAAACGTGATCTCCAAACATGGCATACTTATAACTTATCATGGATGGGTAGGATAGCCGCAACTAAGATGAATCTACTTCCACGACTCTTGTATTTTTTTGACACCCTGCCTTTAATGGTACCGAAAGCAGCAATAGATAAACTACAAAGTGCGATCATGAACTTTGTATGGGTGGGTAAGAGACACCGTATAGCACGTCACACATTGTTTGCCCATCACACGCAGGGAGGGCTGGCAATCCCTAACTTGTCAAATTATTATAAGGCTGCACAATTTAAACAGGCAATGAATTGGGTTGAATATTTTCCACGCACTAAATGGGCGTCTTTGGAATTATCGTACTGTCATACTCCACATCTGGCTTATTACTTGTGGACGACACATAAGCCTCCTTGCTACCCTACTCTATTAAAGGACAAGGAAAGTATTTTTTTTTATCCCCCATGATTGTAAAGTCCACCCTATGAAGTACCTGGTCGCTAGGTTTTTTAGTGAAAAATCCGTTCTGTTCTCCTGTTCCGCATCCTAGTCTGTAAATGAAGCACATCGTTATCAGCGCCGACATTTTCTTTCTTCAAGATGGCGCCGGTTGTTCATATGCGCATGCGCCAAATCTATTACGCGCATCACGTGCGCGAGCGTCACAGTAAAGCTCGTGCACCAGACTTCCTTGTGGGCAACAAGCGCACGAGTCTAAAACAGCGCGCACAAACGCAGATAAAGGTGCAGGTGCATCATATTAGAGAACATCATATTAGAGAATGTAACATCATATTAGAGAATTTCAAGTCTATCCGATTTTAATGCAAGTTAATAGGTGTGCTTTAGATCAATTCTAAAGTATATAGAAGTTAGTAGAAGTGCTTTACACTGATTGCAAGGATATCCAAGTAAATGTGTTTGCTTTGGCCATTAATTTCACCAATATATTTTAGGGAGCTATAGCATTATTAATAATCATTTGTCAAGTAAATTTAATTAATTAATTTTAATAGCATTATATAAGCATTATATAAGTATATATGTATCAAAGATACATGCAAAAAATAATTAATTAATTAATTGATTATTTTTAAAAAGTATTAATTATACAATGAAATAATTATTGGCAGTGAATACAGTCCATAATTAATTATTTCTATGTTATTAATTTTTAATTATTAGCATAAATTATATTAATAATTAATTTAAAAATCAATTGATTATATATTATATGTTCTCTATCTAATTAATTTGCAGTAATTAATTTAATTTATTCACAAAAAATAAATTCATTTACAGAA
The DNA here is from genome assembly GCF_017654675.1 of Xenopus laevis. Lineage (NCBI taxonomy): Eukaryota > Metazoa > Chordata > Amphibia > Anura > Pipidae > Xenopus > Xenopus laevis. The sequence goes on along the minus strand of NC_054374.1, from coordinate 46,956,443 downwards.
TAAAAAATGTCAGGTGATGACGATTCTCAGATGCCTACTACATCTACATCAGATGCAGAACAGGTATTTACTATTACTCTGTTTTTCATTTAGGTAGGTTGGTTGCAATGGTCTATATTACCCTAGCAACCATGCTCTCGTTTGAACATGACACAGAAACATAATTTGGAAAGTGCTATGATAGTTAGCTGTTCAATATATGTTTATGGGAGATATGATGCGTTTTTTTAACTGTCACAGGCACGGGTACAGATTATGGGTAACATTATGAAGGGGCAGGGGCATTGTGATCAGTGCTGGAACATGGAAGCAAAGGGGGCATTATGATTGGTGCTGGAATAAGTACCAAAGGGGGCATTATGATTGGTACTGGAACAGGTAACAAAGGGGGCATTATGATTGGTACTGGAACAGGTACCAAAGGGGGCATTATGATTGGTACTGGAACAGGTAACAAAGGGGGCATTATGATTGGTACTGGAACAGGTAACAAAGGGGGCATTATGATCGGTGCTGTAACATGGGACCAAAGGGGGCATTATGATCGGTGCTGTAACATGGGACCAAAGGGGGCATTATGATTGGTACTGGAACAGGTACCAAAGGGGGCATTATGATTGGTACTGGAACAGGTAACAAAGGGGGCATTATGATCGGTGCTGTAACATGGGACCAAAGGGGGCATTATGATTGGTACTGGAACAGGTACCAAAGGGGGCATTATGATTGGTACTGGAACAGGTACCAAAGGGGGCATTATGATTGGTACTGGAACAGGTACCAAAGGGGGCATTATGATTGGTACTGGAACAGGTACCAAAGGGGGCATTATGATTGGTACTGGAACAGGTACCAAAGGGGGCATTATGATTGGTACTGGAACAGGTACCAAAGGGGGCATTATGATTGGTACTGGAACAGGTACCAAAGGGGGCATTATGATTGGTACTGGAACAGGTACCAAAGGGGGCATTATGATTGGTACTGGAACAGGTACCAAAGGGGGCATTATGATCGGTGCTGGAAGATGGGACCAAAGGGGGCATTATGATCGGTGCTGGAACAGGTACAACTGTCATAAATACCTTGTGCATGCCCTGTATACATACCTCACTTACACCTGTATACCCATGTATAGCTAATTACTGTAATATACATATGTTTTTGTTAACCTGTTCCTTATTTCTTCGGTTTATAGAACACTATCTTTCACAATTAATAATTGCTTTTTTCACTTTAATTTTAGTATAACGACCTTATAAAAAGAATGCGGTCACGTCCTGAAGTTAAGAAGGCTGGGGAATGTTTTCCTACACCAAATACAGAAAGTGCTGATGAAGAACAAGAAGATAGTACTGAAGAAGAGGAAGAGGAAGAAGAAGAAGAAGAAGAAGAAAATGCTTCACAGCTAAATCAAAAACGAGTGGGGAAAACAGATTGGTGCCTTTGTGGAAATTGTACAGCAATGAATACACAAAAAGAATCTACATGCTGTCAAGAGGAACCAGCAATTCAGGCTCTAATACCTGACCAATGTTCTTGCATAATTCAATGGGATCGTGTCACCAATGATATCCTAAATAAAGAGCGGGCTGACTGGGCCTATAAAATTACAAATTTCAAACAGAAGAAGAAGCCCAAACAGGCTGCATATATGCGGTATGTATTTTTCAATTTGTTTTTTATGAAATTAGATATATATTACACATACTAATATTTTTCTTTCGTTACACAGGGGTATAAGAAGAGCTGCATATCGCAGTTTCACCACTTGGGTCTATGGATATCTTGGTACCGGAAACCGTAAAGTGATCCCATCATGTATCGTTACGGCCATTCGAGCAGCCTTTCCTGACCCGAAAGGAAAATATGTCGGTTTCCTCACTGCCGGTGATTTTTCGGCAGAGGATATGATTTTTTACTAGTTATATTTACTAGTAAATTAATTTATACTATTGTATTTATTATATGTTACAATTTATTATATTTATTGAAAAATTGTTTATCAAATTACAAACGTTTATAAATAAAAAAAAAACTGTTTATTCTCTTTTGTTGTATTTTTATTATTACAATAATGTATTATAAATCAATGTTAACAGCATTTTAAATCTATGTGAATCAAAAATATCATTCAAAACCACTGTGCATAGCTGAAAATAATTAACAGGTTTTCTAAAGCAAGGTACAAAATTTAACTATTACAGTAGAATTTTCTAAGGGAAAAAAAATCAAAATAGCATTCAGGTGCTTGGTCAATAACCATTCCTTTTTTTTTTCTATTGAAGATGAGTCTTATCTTCCAAATCTAGAGTAACGCTGGCTATTGTCACTGATTTCTCAGGCCGTATTTTTGTAGCAATGTTTTTGGGTAAGGCCTTGCTACGAGACTCCCAACGGTGAACAGTAACGCCATTCAATATTTTTCCGGCATCAACAATTATGTTGCTTAGATGAGAATCCGAGACTTCTTCAAAAATAGGTTTTGCAACCCATTCTTTTTTTTGTTTAGGGAAAACAATTTTGAATCTCTTTTCCCCAACCGGTAATGTTGATTTTTTCGAACAACGAATAGTAGCCTGTTGCCGACTAACATTTTTGTTATGAGAGAGCACGGCCAACATGGTTCGAGCATGCATTGAGTCCATTTTAAATGCAATTCTTTTTGGCCGGTACTTTAATACCTTACTGTGGAAGTTCTCTAGGTCTCCGTGTGGCAGAATTTCTCAATTTTAGAAATGTCTTTGATGAGCAATTTGTTGGTCAGAATACCGACTAAAGTGCTGTAAGCAGGATGAGTAGTGGTTATCCATTTTTTATCTTTTTTTTGTGCTGCAGTCAATCTTTTGTGCTGGCATTTTTTGTATGTTTTCAAATTTTTGAATGTGTGCTTATTTGCAATGTGATAGAGCACTGATTTCCATTTATCCAACAAATTGTCAACATTCTGATCACATGTTTGTGAACACCACCACAAGTGATTTGCTATGGGTCCAATCCATTCAGCTATATCTTTACATTTTCGTTTCTTGCTTGCAGCTGTAAGTTTTTTCACCAGACCCTTACAGATGTGCCACACATCAAATTGATGATTAATGGTCTCACTTTTAGACTGCATGAAGTTTCTAATGCTCGGGTGACGATCTGTTGCCAATATTTTAATATTTACTCCTTTGTTTTCCAGTTTCTCCACAATGTTTTCAAATGCATTTCTTTCCATTTGTCCTGTATTTTTCCCTGGTCCAACTTGCTCTATCTCGAAATCGACAATCTTCTTAGTCATTATGTCCATCATAGAATAGGTGCAGTATTTTGCACAGTGTCCCGGACTGTCAAATTGTCCGTCACCGGCCAATACAACAGCTTTACCTGTGATGTCTTCTTTCAAAGATTCCTGTTCATTGATCCAAGACAACTCTATAGCTGGAAAAACGTATCGTTTCTGGTAGGTGTAGTAAGTAGTATGAGAAAAAAAAGGAATGGCCATTAGCTGAAACATTTCTTTCACTTTGGTAAAAGAAGAACCACTTAGTAAAATAGCACATGCCAGTGATACGTTGCCAATTGATATCTGACCTGCCATAGGTTGGGAATTCCATACAAAGGATCTATGTCCAGAAATACAGGTTAACTGTACCTCTACCATACTTCCGTAAATTTTTTTCTCGATATCGATTATGGGAGCTTGACAGTGTAATTCACCACTATGTTGACATTTGATCAGATAAAACAGCTGGTCAAGGGATTCTTCAAAAACAATGAAACGTCGCTGATTTATTTCTTCAGTTTGTTCTGTAAATGTTGATTCTTCTTCTGTAACACTTTCTTCTGGAACATAAAGGGAAGTTTCCTTTTCTTCTTCAGTACTTGTGTCAAGCACTTGTATACTGCTGATTGTGCTATCGAGATCTACAATTAAATTAGGATCTTCCAGAACCGTAGAATCTCTGAGGTTCTGTTCAGTTGATATATTTCCAGTTGTAACTATATGCTGTGTTAATTTTATAGGTGTAGAAAACGAAACAGGGTATGTATGGTCCGCTTTTATTTTCCGCGGTTCAGCAGGCACAGAATCATCTCCTGTTTGTATTGCTATGTCCAAAGTTGTCATTGAGTAATCAGAACCACATGACTGATCTATTCCAAATAGTGTATCGCTTGTAGTGGTATTTTCATCAACCATAATTATGTTGTCTGTCTGAGTTCCAATTGTTATAAGATTTCGTACTACACGGACTAAGGTGTGAGAGGTAGAAGGAACTTCATCGTCTACTCTTCTTCTCTTGTGGCTTTGGAAAGGTGCAGCTTCCATTGCAGTTACCGAAACTGTGGTTGGTTGGTTTTCAAAAATGGTAGGTACAGCTGTAGGCTTCAGTACTTTTTTGGATCCTTGCATGATGAAAGAATCATCTGTGAAGTGCAACGAACAAATTCTATAGCGTCCAGTTTTAGATGCTTGTAAAAATTTATCCGCCTCTGCATCCAAATTGTCTCCATACTGTGCAGTTTGTCTTAACCAATTGGTTATTGCATAGATATCTTTTGGAAAGTTATGAAGTGTCACGTTCGGGAATTTATCCTTTTGCCCTGTGTAGTGATGACATCCGTGTACTATGCATTTAGGCATTTCTGTATGTTTGTCTGAAAGAAAGAAATTTTTGAGGTTTAGCTCCACTTACTTGAGACAAAAAAATTGTGTAAATACATATTTTTAAAAATTCTACAAAGACCTATGAATGGTCTATGGTATGATGCATAAAGAATACATTACCAAACTAACTAATTTAACCTTATCTAATGTCATGGATAATATATATATATATCTATATATATATAATGTATGTATGTGTATATATATATATATATATATATATATATATATATATATATACATATATATATATATACATACATATATATATAAATATATATAATATATTATCAAAACAGGGGGGTTGTGGGAGCACTGTAAAGGCTTTAAAGTATATATATATATATAAGTATAATAAATGCTATTGCATATGTACCCAAAACAGGATTTATTTTGTTACAAAGTTATGATCATAAAAGTGATAAGCCACCATACCACGTCAAGGTAAATAGCAATAGCATTTATTATACTTATATATATAAACTTTAAAGCCTTTATAGTGCTCCCACAACCCCCCTGTTTTGATATTGTATATTTAGCCAGGAGCTGTGGCATAGCATCAGTGGTTGTAGCACCCATATCCCCCATTTTAACTAGCGGTGATCCTATGCTTTTAAAATTGGGCGTTTGTTTTGGGAATATCTCTCCTTTAAAAGCCTGATTGCTGGCTGGGGAGGATTTAGCCCTCAGTGAAAAAACAGCGTTCAATGGACATTGATTACAGGTAATGCTAAAATGCACATAATATATAAAACAAGGGGACCTTTTCCATGGGTGTTTTTTTTAGAAAATAAACACTATTACTTCACTACAGAACAGTGTGTGCTGATCCTTCATAAGAATATATATATATATATATATATATATATATATATATATATATATATATATATATATATATATATATACATATAGATATATATATATATATATATACATATGGATATATATATATATATATTTAGATATATATATTTATATATATAGATCGAAATATATATACACAGACTCTGTTAGAGGTGTAAGTATTTCACAATACAGCATTCAGTGTATCTTTTCTTTTGAAAACAAACGGAGTCTGAAGATAACAAGTTGTTTAATTCTGGGTAGTGTTATTCTGAGGCAACTACAGCAAATAAAGTTTTCTCTTGTATAAAAAAGGGCATTAACTTTTTTAATTCCCTGGCGAGGGCTCATCTGGAGTATGGGGGGCAGTTTTGGACTCCAGTGCTGGAGAGAGTGCAGATACTAAGTGCAACTAAACTGGTTAGAGGGATGGAAGAGTTACATTATGAGGGGAGACTTTCAAGCAGGGGCGTAACTATAGAGGAAGCAGACTCTGCGCCTGCAGGGGGGCCCAGGAGGTATAGGGGCCCCACGAGGCACTAATTCATGTACAGTTTCAATAAATATTGATAAAACTAGTCAACTGCTAAAAATTTTGGGTGCCTGAAAAATAATTTGCTGTGGGGCCCAGTAATATCTATTTACGCCACTGCTTTCAAGGTTGGGGTTGTTTTTTCTAGAAAAAAAAGTTCCTTGCGAGGGGATATGATTACACTTTACAAGTACATGATCTTGGGTACAAATAACCCTGAAGTAAAGACTATGTGTATAATTTTATGGAAATAGGAGCATACAGACATCACTAAGGGAAAAGGCTGAAACCTGGTCATACCTTTCATTATTCAATCTCAACTACTGCTGACATGAACCCTGTCCTGAAGGAATTATAGCTCATTAGAAGTGCTGTGAATATATGCTGCCTTTATGCTACGTGCTATGTAAATGTGCCCTTTAGTCCAATGAGGTTAGATGCTCTATATTTAAAAAACAATCTTTTGGTTATGTATTAAAGAATCATTGGCGCACATCTTATTGCTGAACGCCACATGATTAATTTGCTAAAAAAAAAATATATAGTACAAGTTACATGAAGGGGGGGAAGGGACATGGCAATGCTCGAATTAAATTAAATTACTACATACAAAATGGATGAAAAACAAGTTGATTCTATATTATAGCTTTATTGAATTTTTTTAAGTATATTAAATGAATTTAAAATTAATGTATTACGAATTAATTAAAAAATATAATTATTTTAAAAAAAACTTAAAAAGAATCGATTAATATGAAGAATGAATTGTGATGTAAATCAGTAAATAATTAATTTATTTATTAAATCGCTCACATTAATTGCTGAGGATCATTGTGGGTAAATATGTACAAACTTGTGGCTATATACCATCACACAAACCACAGTACTATTTTATTCATTTCAACATTATTGACTATTTGTACAGTGCACAAATATAGGAGAGTGCACTGATTCCTCTAATTGAGAGAGCGATTTAAAAACTCTGTAGGTTTTTTCTTTAAAAGAAAATATCCAGTACCTCAAAAGTTTCCTCTATCTGTAAAGAGCATTTGCCAGAAAGGAGCGCCGTTACTTTAAGAGAAGAGCAGCAACTGAAGCTGCCCGAAGCTGTGCAGTAACTGATTTAAAAAAAAACGGATCCTAACAAGTAACAGGCAGTCCGGCAAGGCGTCACCATAGCAACCGTTTAGACGTGTTGCTATTGGTGCGCGCATACAAGTGGGAGGGCACAAGGACAAGCTGCGTGCACAGTTTGCACGTCCTCCTGCTCTGTTCGCTCGTTCACATATGAGCTCTACTGCGCATGCGCTCCCTTTGAACGCTTTCAGTGCGCAGAATCCTCTGCCTTTGTCTGTGTTGAGATCGGATGCATCATGGGATTTTTTTACACAGTACTGTGCGGTTATTTCTGTAAGCAGCCTGCAGATGTCACCAAAGGCTATACACAGAGACGATTGGAAGGCAAGGCTGACTACACAAAAGGTATGCCTATATCTGAAGCAGGATTTATGTATACACTTTCCTTGTCCTTTAAGGCCGACGTTTCACACGCTAACATTATGGCAGCGAACGATAGCAAAACATTTTGTTATGTCTGCCCAGGATATCCTGTATTAGGGATGTTGCTTCTGGTGTTCTGAAACTCATTTGTGTATGTAACTGTATTGAGTTTTATGTTACTTATTTTTGTATCACTTCCAGATTATTGTGTACACTGTGCTATTAGATTTCCAGGTACGAGATATCACTTTATGAGTGATTGTTAAGAGGAGATGACTTTCATATGTGTCTTATGCAGTACTGTCCTCTTATGTATACTGAGATATATTATGCCAAAAGTGAAAATGCTGTACACTTCTATAATGATATTTTATTTTTGTTTAATAAAAATATTTTGAAAAAAAAGAGCCGATTTTCCATTTTTCAAAAGGGAAATTCGGCTTTGCTAGTGCAGCGAGTGCAATAGCGCTCACTGCACTAGCGATGCAGCCCCCCTTGACCCGATCAGACGCTAGAAGTTACAAGCGCAGAGCAGGAAGGCAGGGCGGCATTGGGGCTGCTGCCTCAGGTGGCAGCAGCCCCTGAAACGCCCCTGGGTGAAGACACGGATCTACTAGTAGCAGCTATTTGTAGTGGCTACAAAAATAGCAAAAAAAACAAATACCCTGCCAAAAACAATACTGAAAACTGCCTCTGCTAAAACACGCATAAGGGACTTTTTATCAAAATCTGAAATGTTCTCTCTATTTTCTGAAAAGCACTTCGACCAAACCACATGGACTTTTCCTTCCTATTTATCAATACATTTTCACAAACATTTCTTATGTGGAAAAAGACTCGATAAAATCATGAAGAAATTCAAATCATACAATTTTTTTGGATTTGTCGCTGAAAACTCTGACTTTTTAGTATTATCGCCTGAAAACCACAAAATCTTTGCATTATTGAATGAAACCCAGCGCAGATCATGATATCTTGCAATTGTAAAAAGGACTTCTGCCATTGACTTCTACATGAACTCTGCAGGTCTCAGTTGGAGTACATTTTTATTTTGACTTTTAACAGCATCTGAGTTTAATTAATCACAAAAAAATGTTTTTCCCCTTTAAAAGTCTGACCAGAAAAAAATCTAACTTTAGTAAATAACCCCTGTAGTGTCTTAGCAAAGTCAGTTATCACTATTGTCTATTTTGCAACTGAGAAAAATAGCTACTACTAGTAGCTCTGAGTGTCTTTACCCTTAGAGGTACATTGCGACTGTACTGTGACAGCAAAATTGCCTCGAATTACTTGGTGCATCTCCCCTTTGTCCCTGACCATACACATGCTCTGTGTCCATTGGTAGCTGTACAGAGATGCTGTGGATTCATAGAACACCATCTAAACCTTAATGGGAAAAAAGGACATTATCACAAAAGCAAACTAGTCTGCTCCAAGGCTATCAACTCTGATAATAACTGCACTAGATTCTATGTGACCACACAATTTCAATCAGAATCTCCCAGGATTTGTAGTTACCTTTTTTCCAGGGTCCCAGGTGTCCTATGTCCTGTGCATGCACATTAAACCTGCAAATTTTACCCTACCGCTCATGCATGGGCCACTGCAGAATTCTCCTAAAGGGAGCACCTACCCAAGAAAAACTTGGCAATTTATTTCATTTTGGCAGCACCCCAGTGAAATAGGCTTTATATGTCCTTTAAGGCATTTCACATGAATTTGAGATGCAGGTTTGAGTGCATCTAAGTTCACAAGCTAATTGATTTGCTTTACCTCAGCTATGGTGTGAGGTATGTACTGCGAGGCTATAAATTTATGGTCATTTTCGAGTCTTTTAAACCACAGCCTGGTTACTATGGTAAATGGAAACCGTAGCAACCAGATAAAACATACTTAAATTAAAGGCAAACTACTCCTTAATGTTTTAATATGTCAATTTTCAGGAATGGTGCTCCAAATTACGTAAAGATCCCATATTTAAAACGCAGGTCCCGCCCAAGCATTCAAGCTTATATGAGCTACTGCTAGACTCTACATTGAGAAAACTATGGGAACAAGGAAATCACTGTTTATTTTTATGCCCAGACTTATATTCATAAGGGTAAACAGACAGCAGGTGCATTGTAAACACAGGCAGAATTTGGCACCTCAGACATCTACGAGGAACTCACAATTCTGCATATAGTGAAGGATGCCCCCTCTGAAAAGCTGAAGGTAGAGGCACTTCCATTCAATATATAGTTTTCAGGGGTATTGGGGAGTGTTTTGACTAAAAGGCAGAAAGATGCCTTGCCCTGGGTTGGGGGCCTTGGTTGCCCTTGTCATTCCCCCCCTACACACACACACACACTTGTGATCTATTGTGTTTTGCAAAAGTTTGTCTTTCATACTTGCTTTGGATTGAAAATTTCTAGGCACATTTCCTGTCAAATTCACCTTTCATCTTGTGTCTGAGTTTATGTTTTAGAAAAAAATTAAAAATGATCTGAGAAACAACAGACCCCCTGGAATGCACTGAATCAGCACCACGTGAAGACCTGGAGCAAATGGGGAAAATGGGGAATGACTTCCTTCTCACCTTGTCTAGTTTTATTTCTTTGTTCTGTTCTCTCCTTTAAATCATTGTTTAACCTTATCTTTTTTCTGTATAAAATTTGATAAACGAATAAAACAGAGAATCTGAGTTTTGCTTGGCAATTAGAGCTTAGCCGTTCCTAGAAATGCTAAATTGGTTGGGGGGGGGGGAAATTGTGTGGTCACATAGAATCTAGTGCAGTTATTATCAGAGTTGATTACTAATTAGCCTTGCAGCAGACTAGTTTGCTTTTGTAATAGATGTACTGTATCCTCTTTTTTCCCATTAAGGTTTCTATTATCGGCCCTCACATAAGTGCAAGCAATTCAGGCCCTCGGTACCACAGAAGTTGGACAGCACTGTTTAAAGGCAAAGTCATTTTGCACCCTTATTTTTGCACTGTGTTAAATGGGTGATAGAAGCACTGCTCTGAGTTTCAATAAGCTCCAGCAGTGAATGGAAAACTAGCAAGTTAAGTTTAAAAAATGTGTTGCGACTAGGGTTGCCACCTTTTATGGAAAAAATACCGGCCTTCCCAGCGCCGATTCTACTTACAGTGCCGCCTGAGGCGGCTCTTTCAATGCCGCCCCTCCCTCGCCGGCAGGAACACTAATGCGAAGAGCGCAATTGTGCTCTCTCGCAATAGTAAAGCCGAATTTCCGGTTTAAAAAATGGAAATTCGGGTCTTAAAGGTACCAGGAGCGGCTTTTTGCCGCCCCTGGAAACCTCTCCTGCGTTGCCGCCTGAGGCGAGTTTCTCAACTCGCCTCATTGGCGGCGCGCCCCTGGGCCTTCCTATATTCTTGCCATTTTTTTTCCTATTAATAACATTGGCATCAAGCATCATTACCAGCCAGGTGGCAACCCTAGCTGTGACTCCCTTGTCTCTCAAGGGGCCCAGCTGTCCTGCACTTACATACCGCCCAACATTTGAAAAGCTGAGGATATACAGTAATTACTGCTGTGGTACTGTGGTGTTGAAGATTTAGCCATGCCTACTCTGTAGACACACCCTAAAAATTCCATTGCAAACCACAACCCCCCTCCTCTCCAGGTGCCCATGCTTTATATACTGTAGGAATTGAAATTGTGACCTTAACGTTCAGAATGCAACGGCCGGCAAGAAAATTTTACTTTAAAAGGGGTGGTTCACCATTAAGGTAACTTTGAATTTGTTATAGCACAGTCAATTCTAAGCAACTTTTCAATCGGTTTTCATTATTTTTTTTTTTTATAGTTTTATAGTTATTTGCCTTTTTTTCTGACTCTTTGCAGCTTTCAAATGGGCGTCGCTGACTCCTATCTGAAAAACAAATGGTCTGTAAGACTACAAATGTATTGGTATCATTACTTTTTATTACTGATCCTTCTCATCAGGCCCTCTCCTATTCATATTCCAGTCTCTTATTCAAATCAATGCATGGTTGCTAGGGTAATTTGGACCCCAGTTACCAGATTGCTTGATGCAAATTGAAGAGCTGCTGAATAAAAAGTGAAATAGCTCAAAAACCGTCAATAATAAAAAATGAAAACAAATTGCAAATTGTCACAGAATATCACTCTCTACATCAGGGGTCCCCAACCTTTTTTACCCGTAAGCCACATTCAAATATAAAAATAGTTGGGGAGCAACACAAACATGAAAAAGTCCCTTTTAATGCCAAATAAGGGCTGTGATTGGCTATTTGGTAGCCCCTATGTGGACTGGCAGCCTACAGGAGGCTCTACTTGGCACTATACTTAGTTTTTAATCAATTAAAACTTGCTTTCACGCTTGGAATTCAAAAATTAGCACCTGCTTTGAGGACCCTGAGAGCAACATCCAAGGGGTTGGAGAGCAACATGTTGCTCGCGAGCTACTGGTTGGGGATCACTGCTCTACATCATACTAAAAGTTATATCAAAGGTGAACAACCCCTTTAAGGGGTTATTTGGGAGCTATGGCTGGGGTCCACAAATCAGGACTGTCTTTGCAAAAGTGGGCCACTTGGGAGGCATGCAATTACAGCATTTGCTTGAGGGCCCAACATTTTGGAAATAAAAAGAGGGACAAAAAGTTGCTGCGCGTAGCGTGGCAAAATTTTTTTGACCACACCCCCTAATTACCATGTTCATTTTACAAAATTTTGCAGGTTATAAAAATTTGAACATATTTCTGTGTTTTTTACAGTTTTGCTAATAAAGGTGTTTTGCCCTTTAAGCTGTGAGTCTAACATTTCCCAAGGGACCTGTTATCTTATATTGTTATAATTACGTATTTGCTTATCTAGATGCATTTGAATTAGTACAAATGTATCTTATGTTCTGTTGTGGCTGGGCTCTCTGCCAAAAGCCAATTAAGTTAAAAACTTGGTTTCTTTTTCTGGCTGTTCAGTGCAGAGAAAAACGGGACTTTCCAGTACAAATGAAGAACTGCAGGTTGAGCTATCAAAAAGGGACTGTAACCTCTAAAAATGGGACAGCTGGGAGGTATGCTTGAGGGATGTAGGGCCTATAAATTTGTAGCTGTTAGGCCCTTGTTGACATTTTTACTGAACAAAAAGTCTTCTTCCCATCACTCTACTGAGGAGGATGTGTTAGCCCCAAAGGTAACACATAATGAGCTGTATCACATTAATGCATAGCCACTGGCAAGCAAACATAGGACCAACTCTCCACTTTTCATGCCCAAAGGAGTATTCCTAACCAAGATTCTTTAATTTCACATGGCCCTACTTTGCACAAAAATGCTTTCCTTTTTGGTCAGATTGGGAGAAGAAGATCTGATGGTGGCATGTACTTTTGGCACCCAGGAAAAAATGTGTGAGAACCTCTGACGCAATTAGGAGAATCGAATTCGACCCATTCGATTCTTCCAAAAATTAGTGAAAAATATTATCTTTGTCTTCACATAAAACACTGGACCAAAATTAAAACCGAAGGATAACAGTGGGTGACGGCCAATGTGGTCTAACTCCTCTGTGAAACCCCTGACAATACTGGTCTTCACAACGCTCTTTTGGGGCCCTGGAACGTTCTTCTGCGTAACTTATAAGGAACTAGGGCACATAACAGGACCAGAGGAAACCAAGAACAAAAGATTCATTTCACCCAATCTCTTCTCCTAAATTAGCCCTTGTTTTGCCCCTTGTATGCATAAAAATACTAGGACCCTCGGAGTACAAAGACTAAAAAGAAGAAAATCTAACCTGACCTTAGTTTGCATTAAATAAAAACTTTTTTGGTCAAAATTATCATGCCAAAATTATAAATGGATTCTGAAAAAATAATGGGAGCTGAACAAAAGAGCATTGCGATCAAATAACACAAAAGAAATGTTTGTTTATCTATTTATTGAAGCAGGAGGCGCAAGCAGAGAAAGAAAAGATACTGAGGGCAAAGGCCGCCATTTGGCACATTAGGGCAAGAAAACACTTTGGCTGGTTTCAAAAGTACAAAATAGCCAAAGGCCCAAAAAGCAGCCCAAATCCGTACCTTGGCTAGTTTGTACTTTCTAAACCAGCCTGGACTATAATTTAGTAGCCCAATTTGGCTGGAAAACTGCCACCCTGCCAATAAGGTAAGAAATGTGAAATAAAGTTGCTGCGTTGCAGTTCAGCTTCCACCAGAGGGCGCTCACACACAGGCAATTAAAATCTCAAAGACAGGACTAAATGAACAGAATACAAATATGTTATTATAGCAGCACATAGAAGAGGGGGTGCAGCTGCCCATACAAATGTATAGTGGCTGGATTTGCAGTAGAAATACCATATCTGTTTATTGATCCCCTGACTGGAAGGTCTGTTTGGAAATGATAACACACACAAAGCATGATGAATTGAAGTGCCAATGCCCCCCAAGGATAGTAACGCTGCCTGCGGTTCCTTTAATTCTATAGTCTGCGCCTCAGCCAATAGGAAGCTCCGTCACGTTTCTCCCAGCCTCGCTGCCATGTATCCGAAGCCCTGATTGGTTGGAAGGCATTATTCTGCTACACTGTAACAATTCGCCCTGCAATGCGGAGCGGCGCATAGAGAGAGGCTCTGGGATTGGAGGAAGAGCTGCCGTATTAACCGGTTATCTTATCCGCCCCTAGCAGTTTCAGATTGAGTTACGTCATCTCTACTCGTCGCTCTCACATGGCAGCTATAATTATGCGTCACTGCGATTAGGCGTAGTCGTGACGCTATTCTCGCGTGATGAGACTTGCGGCGTCGGGAGTTTTTGAAAGACAGGGGGAGGAATTTTGCTGTGAATAACTTTGTGGAAAGTAGCGATTTACAACTGTGGATAGTGTTAGGAAAAGTAGAACTGGTGGGCACTGTGTATTTAAATCGTGTGGATTAGAGGGTGATATTTGAAATCCTCCGCATGCCCCCGACCTAATCGCTATTCGGCTCTGCGGGGTTGAAAACTGGGAAAACTAACTGTATAGCGCAGTTGCCAGGTTGGCTGTTTTCCAGGCAAATTGGGCTACTAATTTAAAGCCCAGGCGGATTTTGAAAGTACAAACTAACCATGGTACACATTAGGGTACTTTTTGGGCCTTTGGGAACCAGCCAAAGTTTTTCTTGCCCTAAAGCTGGCCATAGATGCAAAAGTCCGATCGTACGAATCATCGTACGATCGGACTTTCCCATCTCCCGACCCGCCACTAACCATTCAGATCAAAGTCTTACCAGTCAGATTAGTTTTAGAACAGATCAGCAATGTTCTGCCCCTGACAGCAATCGTACGATATCTATGTCCAACCAAAGCTAGTGACAGTCTCCCACTGAAAATCGTACGATCGGCAATACACGCAGAGATATTATCGGCAGCCGACAGAAATTTTCTAACCTGTCCAATCGACCAAACGACCGATCTCCGCCGGACGAAAAATGTCGGGACTCTCCACACACGGTTCGAAAATCGTACGAATCCTCGATTCGTACGATCAGATCTTTGCGTCTATGGCCAGCTTAATGTGCCAAGCCTGCCTGCTTCTCCCAATGCATGTTGGGTAATGTGGTGTTTGTATAACAATTTGCCATCTGCCAAGTTGAATGTAAGACTACAATACCCAGCATGCAATGGGACTGACTTATGTAGAAAAAACTACACATATTGTGCTATTTTGGGCTACTTTTGAAGTGCCTCTTGGCTAGTTTTGGGCTGGTTTTGTAGCCGACTTTGGCTGTTTTTGAAAATTAGACCTGACAACCCTGCTGTATAGAAAGTATCTTTCCCTTCCGATGAGAATCCTGCACATCCGGACTCAGAATTAAAATGACTTGCCCCCATCTTCACAGTTTATTGTATTTTAAAGAAACCTTGCCATAATTATATTCATACTTCATTACTTATGTTGGCGTGTGCCTTTGTGATTTTATTTTTATATTCTAATATGTATCTTCCTTTTCAGATTCCTAGGCATGTTTCAGATAGGTTTCCTTTGTGATTGACAATGAACATCAGCTCATCTGATGGAGCGAATGTGGAAGACGGCAACGTGGCTGACAATGGACCAACCAAAGTGGCAGAATCTATAGCCATAATAATCATTGACATTCTCATTTGCCTAGGAAATTTAGTCATCGTGGTCACCTTATACAAAAAGTCTTACTTGCTATCACTTAGCAACAAGTTTGTCTTCAGTTTAACCCTTTCCAACCTGCTTCTGTCGATGCTTGTTCTGCCTTTTGTTGTCATCAGCTCAATACTGCGGGAATGGATTTTTGGAGTGGTTTGGTGCAACTTTTCTGCACTACTTTATATGCTCATTAGCTCTGCCAGCATGCTCACCCTAGGCATTATAGCAATAGACCGGTAAGTTTTTTTTTTCTTTTAGAACAAATTGACATATACTGGATAAATGGATTATTGGCAACAGACAGGAAAATTATATATTTTAGTTTACATAATATTAAATTATTTCCTATTATGTAACAATTTTCTCAGACATAGAAGATTTTTATTCCATTATTGCCACCATGCTAAGTTTCATTCCTATTTATTCTGTTTAACAGAGTGCAGTATGTGTCGTTTTGTCTGCCAGCATGTATTTAACAGAGTGCAGTATGTGTCGTTTTGTCTGCCAGCATGTAGTAGCCTTGACTTCAATGCTGCACCAACTTCTAAGTGTGCAAACAGTACAGGTTTTGGGATATATTACACCCTGTGTGCCAGTCCCCTTAAGCTTGTCATACATTTGCAGTTTTAGTCAGAGTGTTTGGCTTATTTCAGCCATATTGGACAACTATCTGGGTAGGTTGGCAGTTCTGTGATCCTGTCGGAGAATATGTTTTGTTTGAAAATAATATCTGCCAGTGCACCATGTTGCATGTGCATGCTGTTTCTAGAGATGCCCTTTCTACAGTTTTTAGCATTCAGACTGCCAGCCAAAACGAATGGGACAGCTAAAGGTAGCCATGTTTGTGTATAAGGGGAGCAGATCAGTAGGATAATAAAATGGTTTCTGTTAGGGCATTGGCACATGCAGGCACTTTCCTGCCCACGTATATTGCAGTTCAATTTCAGGGGGACAAATTGCTTAAATTTGCCTCCACTAAGGCCCCTAAGGGAATTGGTGAGAGAAACATAGTATTATTTATTATATTTTAAAAGTGTAATTTTAGGCAGTTATCCATGTTGGTATGAGAACTGTTAAGGCAGGAACAGATACATAATTTCTTTTCAAGAGTACGATACAGCTTTAAAAGAATACTTTTTACTTCTTTTATCCCCACCATCAGATCAGTTGGATTGCTGCTCAGATTTATTGTTTTTTTTTGTTTGTTTTTAAGGTACTATGCAGTTCTTTATCCTATGGTGTATCCTATGAAGATCACTGGAAACAGAGCAGTACTTGCCTACGTGTATGTTTGGCTTCATTCTCTGATAGGATGCCTTCCTCCTCTTTTTGGATGGTCCACCTTAGAGTTTGATCACTTCAAGTGGATGTGTGTTGCAGCATGGCACAAAGAGTCAGGATACACTGCTTTTTGGCAGATATGGTGCGCTTTGTTGCCTTTCATAGTAATGATGATTTGCTATGGATTCATATTTCGTGTAGCAAGGATAAAAGCACGGAAGATTCATTGTGGGACAGTTATAATTGTTCAGGAGGCTTCACAAAAGAACGGGGGAAAATATTCCAGTACATCCACATCCTCGTCAGGAAGCAGAAAAAATGCATTTTCTGGTATTGTTTATTCAGCTAACCAATGCAAGGCATTAATAACTATAATGGTTGTTATTGGTGCTTTTGTTCTTACCTGGGGGGCCTTATATGATTGTTATAAGCACCGAGGCCTTAAAGGGGAAAAACTGTGTTTCTCCAGTAATGGAGACTTTAGCCACATGGCTATCCTTTACGAGTGCAATTTGCCATCCATTGATTTATGGACTGTGGAACAAAACTGTACGAAGGGAACTTCTTGGCATGTGCTTTGGGAACCGGTACAGAGACCCATTTCATCAGCAACACAGAACATCGAGAATGTTCAGCATCTCAAACAGAATAACAGGTAACACATGGTATATCAAATGTTTGCAATATGATTGTATTTCTTATAAAAGTTAAATGGGCTTAACATACAGTCATATGAAAAAGTTTGGGAACCCTACTCAAAAAAGTAGGGAGTAGTGGAGTAGTATTCAGTTTTATGGAATTAAATCAAATGTGAAAAACTGTCTGTGCAAAAATGTGGGTACCCCCTTAATTTTGCTAATTTGAATGCATGTAACTGCTCAATACTGATTACTGGCAACACCAATTTGGTTGGATTAGCCTGTTAAGCCGTGAACTTCATAGGCAAGTGTGTCCAATCATGAGAAAAGGTATTTAAGGTGGCCAATTACAAGTTGTGCTTCTGTTTGACTCTCCTCTGAAGAGTGACAGCATGGGATCCTCAAAGCAACTCTCAAAAGATCTGAAAACAAAGATTGTTCAGTATCATGGTTTAGGGGAAGGCTACAAAAAGCCATCTCAGAGGTTTAAACTGTCAGTTTCAACTGTAAGTAATGTAATCAGGAAATGGAAGGCCCCAGGCACAGTTGCTGTAAACCCCAGGTCTGGCAAGCCAAGAAAAATAAAGAAGCGGCATATGCGGAGGATTGTGAGTGGTAACAGACAACCCAAAGATCACCTCAAAAGACCTGCAAGAACATCTTGCTGCAGATGGTGTATCTGTACATCGTTCTACAATTCAGCGCAATTTGCACAAAGAACATCTGTATGGCAGGGTGATGAGAAAGAAGCCCTTTCTGCACTCACACCACAAACAGTCGCTTGTTGTATGCAAAAGCTCATTTAGACAAGCCACAGTAATTTTGGAACAAAGTGCTTTGGACTTTTGAGTTATTTGGTCATAACAAAAATGGCTTTGCATGGCGGAAGAAGAACACCGCATTCCAAGAAAAACACCTACTGTGAAATTTGGTGGAGGTTCCATCATGCTGTGGGGCTGTGTGGCTAGTTCGGGGACTGAGACCCTTGTTAAAGTCGAGGGTGGGATGAATTCAACCCAATATCAACAAATTCTTCAGGATAACAAGCATCAGTCACAAAGTTGAAGTTACGCAGGGGTTGGATATTCCAATAAGACAATGACCCTAAACACAATACAAATCTACAAAGGCATTTATGCAGAGGGAGAAGTACAATATTCTGGAATGACAGTCACAGTCCCCCGACTTGAACATCATGGAAAATCTATGGGATGATTTGAAGCAGGCTTTCTATGCTTGGCAGCCATCAAATTTAACTGAACTGGAGATATTTTGTATGGACGAATGGTCGAAAATACCGCCATCCAGAATCCAGACACTCATCAAAGTCTATAGGAGGTCGTCTAGAGGCTGTTGCATTTGAAAAAGGAGGCTCCACTAAGTATAGATGTAATATCTCTGTTGGGGTGCCTAAATTTATGCACCTGTCTAATTTTGTTATGATGCATATTTTCTGTTAATCCAATAAACTTTGTCACTGCTGAAATACTACTGTTTCCATAAGGCATGTTATATATTAAAAGGAAGTTGCTCAGCTAATGATAAACAAAACTCCAAAGAATTAAGAGGGGTTCCCAAACTTTTTGTCTGTATATATGGGTTAAGCATATATATATATATATATATATATATATATATATATATATATATATATATATATATATATATATATATATATATATATATATATATATATATATTGCAAAATGACTCGGGGGGGGGGGGTTACCAATTCTGCCTGGCATTGTTAAGAGACCCATCTGCAGTTCATATGTTCTCTCTGTTTCTATGTGGTTTTCCTCTTAAGTCATTGCTCTCTGACTTCTTAGAGAGGGAAAACCAACCACAACTTGCAAAGTTGCCAAACCTCCTTTGCAAGCTGTGTCTGTTTACTTTTAAAGCTCCGCAAGTAACTCAATAATGTATTCATCTGCTTACATAAATAAGAGGGAGGTATGCATATAATGCATATATATTTGAAACAGGCTACTTGTTGGCACAGTTTAGTGTAGGTGTACTTTTTCTGGAACCCTCCTCATTTGCTACAGTTTTAAGTCTGCTTTTCCCTTCTGATGCATTTTTGTACTAATTAATTTCCCTTCTCTACTGTTTCATGTTTTAGTCTTTTTTTGTCATCCTTCTTTAAGCATATATTTCTCTGTTATTTTTAGTCCAATTCCCTTGATTTTCTCTTTTTCTCCCTACTCTCTCTACTTAATGAGAAAAATTACCCATTTTGATATCCGCTTTTTTTGTTTTTACACAGGCATACCCGATTACAACATGTTTAAAGAAAATCATGATATATTCTGTCTGTGCATTTGCCAGTCCCCCACCCTCCATCTGTAGAATGATGCAACCAATACCGTGTCTTGTTTTGCTGTAAAGCAGTGTATTCTGTATTGGCTTGGCAGATTATCTCTGCATCACCCACTATTTAAAGCAGACGGAGATAAAGTACCAGAATTTATCACTTTACAGTGGAACAAAGTGAGGGGCTTGCATTACACTGTCGGCATATGGGATCTTGGGAAATAGCTAATTGGAGTTATGGTTTCCTTCAATCTGTGGAATCTGGTATGTTTGTGTAAACAAAAAAAAATTATATTTGGAAGTTCAGATACTGTTTATGTATATTTTCTACATAAACCCAATCGAATGAGCTCATGTCAAAAAGTGGTGTATCGGCTACCATACAAGGGGACATTTAGTTTATTGTCCCATTTTTACTGTCTTTTTTCAGGCCAACAGCCTGAACTATTAGAAAAGCAGGAAGTGAAGTGGAGCTACTGATACATCATGCAGTTTTTAACATGGTGCATCAGCAGGTGAAATATTTAGACCTGTCCGATCAACCGTTACCCATGCTATTGGATAGATATCGGAAGTGGTTGTCCGACCAGAATGCGTGTTTAGTAGTGAATTTCATAATGGACTTCATTTAGTCTGTTATTCAGTATACTTATGGCCAGCTTTACAAGGGAATGCACCCACCAACATAAAAGTCTAATGTCATTGATATATACGTGACCAACTGTCATGGATGCTTCTTTTTTACCAATAGGTTTTATCATACAATTTCTTAAAGGAAAACTATACCCCTCAATGTCGGTTTCAATAAAAAGATATTGCATAAAACAGCTCATATGTAAAAACCTGCTTCATGTAAATAAACCATTTTCATAGTAATATTCTTTTTTATTAGTATGTGCCATTGGGTGATCATAAATAGAAAATTGCCATTTTAAAAAATAAAGACAGCCCCCTGGGATCGTATGATTCACGGTTCACACAAACATACCTGTACATGTTAGGTCAAATGAGACAATTAACAGACAGAGTACTGTCTTTTGCTTCAACACTTCTTCCTTCGTTACAGTTAGAGCTGCAGTATTTCTGGTCAGGTGAGCTCTGAGGCAGCACAGAGACCATCACAAAATGGTGGTTCAAAGCACGAGATGTAAAAGGGCAATATTTACTTAAATATATACTCAAGTTTGATAAGATTTTTTTAATATCACACTTAATTTGATATAAATTTGAAAAAATAATCTTTTGCTCAAGTATTCAAGTACTCATAGTTTTCCTTTTAACCTTTTGCAATATAAATGGCTTATTTATGTGTTACTCGAAAAAAATACTTTTTTCCTGCCTCAAACATCTCGGCTATACACTTGTTAAGCAGTGTATTGCAATTTGTTAACTCGTTCTGAAAACAGGCAGTTCTAGAAGGTGAAAAATGTGGGCATGAATAAAGTGCCCAGCAAAACAGATTAATTGTTTAGGGGCATATTTATTAATTATCGCGCTGGGGAGTTCAGAATGATTCTTAACAGTTCAGGAAAGTCAGGAAAGTGTTAAGCAGATAGATGTCAGTTTCTCTGAATGGATATGTGTTTGACTCCTTTGAGCAGTCAAAAACATTTATTTTAAACTGATGTTATTGCTCCACAATGCAAATCACACAGGCGACAATTCCCTTCCAGCAGGTTAGCCCTTTCAATTTAAAAATGTAATTGTGAACAGATTTATCAGGGGCAACTGTTACCTCTGAATATATAATCATGAAATTGCTTTGCAAGTATCTTCACTGTAGTTTATATAGGGTATAGGGTGTTTATATACAGCTTAAAGGAAGACATATCCTAGCATTACTGACTCTCAAAACTCATCATTGCTTTGTGCAGAATGTAAGGAGTGATTAGTTGAGCATGTTTTAACTTTTATCAGTTTTTCAAGCATATGGTTGCTAATGTATTCTCCTATGTTGCCCACTAGATCTTGGATTATCACCTCATCTCACTGCTCTTATGGCACGTGGTACAGAATCTGAACATCAAAGCACAACTACAAATACTGGGTTCAGCTGTTCAGCTGAGTCAGGTAAGTCCCCCCCCCCCAAAGCATGCAATAAGTAGAGTCTGTCTCGGCTATCTTAATAGAAAAATCAATAGTGTCTCTGCTGCACCTAGCAGTATTCAGTTCCCTGTGTGTTCCTTAATCCTAGTATTTACAGGATGCTTCCTTTTTCATAAATAAAGTAGGCAACATTGGCATTTCAAAACCTAATGTGACTTTAACAAATTCAGTCTTATCTCTGTACTTTTTTTGTGGATGATTGTATTTACTTATCTGACACTCCAGGGCGGTGCTCCTATTAGCAGAAAACTGCACCGGCCCAGGATTCTTCCAGTGAACACCAAGTAGCGATCCTCTTACTGCTCTTCCTTATTATCGCGGCTGCGCATGCGCAGTGGAGTGAAGAGCTGAACGAAAAAGCCAGCTATGTCATTCTACTGCGCATGCGTCTGCCCTAGGAAATATGAACGAAGAAGTGAAGAAGACGATTGCTCTGTGTCAGAACCCTGGGTTGGGGCAATGTTCTACTTATGAGAGCACCAGCCCGGGTGTCAGGTAAGTAAATAAACCAATTTAACTTTCAAGTTAAAATTACTTTCCTTCACCTCTAAGGGGACCATCCTTTCTGTTTGCAAAAAGGTGGTGTATTTTATTCTCTGCCATACACAGATCTCTAAATTGGCCAAATCAACAGATACCATTTAAGGGAATATTCACAGTGTGTGACAGATTCTAGTCTTGGGAACCCAACTACAGATATATATATATATTTATAAATTAAGTAAAAGTTTTCTTTTTATCCTATAAATTTATTTTTAGGTACTGATGTCATGCTGCTTGATGATACCAGCTCAGATGCAACCGCACATCCTAGACTAATTTATTCTCGAAGAAAAAGTTCAGTGACATTTGAAGATGAGGTGGAGCAAAAAAATGGTAAATATTAAATTTTCTGATAGATGAGAAATTGCTTTTTTTTAAAGGATAAAGTAAGCCTTTTAACATTTTAAATCCCTAAAAATACAGTCCCCAAAATGACATATATCTCTCCCTACACTGAGCCTGGCATCTTTACTAAGGCCGAAGCTAGAATAAGTAACATCTAGGGGCAGATTTACTAAGGGTCGAATATCGAGGGTTAATTAACCCTCGATATTCGACAAGGAACTAAAATCGTTCGACTTCGAATATCGAAGTCAAACGATTTAGCGCAAATCCTGCGATCGAACGATCGAAGGATTATTCGTTCGATCGAACGATTAAATCCTTCGAATCGAACGATTCGAAGGATTTTAATCCAACGATCGAAGGAATATCCTTCGATCAAAAAAACGCAGGCAAGCCTATGGGGACCTTCCCCATAGGCTAACATTGAGTTCGGTAGCTTTTAGCTGCCGAACTAGGGGGTCGAAGTTTTTCTTAAAGAGACAGTACTTCGATTATCGAATGGTCGAATAGTCGAACGATTTTTAGTTCGAATCGTTCGATTCGAAGTAGTAGTCGAAGGTCGAACTAGCCCATTCGATGGTCGAAGTAGCCAAAAAAACACTTCGAAATTCGAAGTTTTTTTAATTCGAATCCTTCACTCGAGCTTTGTAAATGTGCCCCCTAGTGTGAAGATAGAGACTTCCTCTATCTAGATCAGGGGTCCCCAACCTTTTTTACCCGTGAGCCACACTCAAGTTTAAAATAATGTTGGAGAGCAACATAAGCATGTAAAAAGTCCCTGGGGTGCTAAATAAAGGCTGTGATTGGGTATTGGCAGCTCCTATGTGGACTTGCAGCCAACAGGGGGCTCTGTTTGGCAAGAATTCAAAAATAAGCACCTGCTTGGAGGCCACTGGGAGCAACATCCAAGGGGTCGGAGAGCGACATGTTGCTCACGAGCCACTAGTTAGGGATCACTGATCTAGATGGAACTCCTTTTAGGATAATGAGCCTTCCTTCTCTTTGAAAAGGAAGTCGGTCAAAGAGCTGTCTATGGAATCTGCTATCCAGAATGTTCGGGACCTTGGATTTTCTGGATAAGGGCTTACTGTAATTTGGATCTCCTTACCTTAAATCTTCTTGATTAAACCAACTATAATTGTTTTTCCTACATTAAGGGGCAGATTTACTATGGGTCGAATATCGAGGGTTAATTAACCCTTGATATTCGACTGGGAACTAAAATCGTTCGACTTCGAATATCGAAGTCGAACGATTTTGCGCAAATCCTGCGATCGATCGATCGAAGGATTTTTCGTTCGATCGAACGATTAAATCCTTCGAATCGAACGATTTGAAGGATTTTAATCCAACGATCGAAGGAAAATCCTTCGATCAAAAAATCACAGGCAAGCCTATGGGGACCTTCCCCATAGGCTAACATTGACTTCTGTAGGTTTTATCTACCGAAGTAGGTGGTCGAAGTATTTTTTAAAGAGACAGTACTTCGATTATCGAATGGTCGAATAGTCGAACGATTTTTACTTCGAATCGTTCGAATTCGATCGAATTTAACCAATTCGATGGTCGAAGTACCCAAAAAATACTTCAAAATTCGAATTTTTTTACATTCGAATTCTTCACTCGAATTTTGTAAATCTGCCCCTAAGGGTTAATTATATCTGAGTTGGGATCATATATTTGTATATTATTAATATAATTTATGTACTAATGTATGTATAAAGGGCCAACATATTTAGCAGAGTTGTACAATAAATAGGTGTATACATTAAACATACAGATTTAGATATTAAAACAACCAATAACTAATAAAAGAGGTAAAGAGGGCCCTGCCCAAAATTTCTTTTACATTACTTTTCTTTTAAACATTGTTTTATATAATGTATATAATTTTATAATTATACCTCCCCCCCAGATGCCAAAACAATTCCCACCCAACATATTTCACCCAATGCATCCCTGGAATCGTATGCATTCAGCTTGGCCAAAGCAATTGAAATGGATGCCAAAATCAGTTTATTTGGAGAAGACGTTTTGAGTTTTCCATCTGCTGTTCAAGCTGCGCCAGGAAATTCTGGCACGAACAGAAACAGAATCAGTGTTATTCAAAAACAGAAAGTCCAGCTTCAGAGCATCGAAGAAGGAAACATTGAAAGCAGCAAATGTGATATATTGTGGGCCACATAACATTGTATTGACTTTTACCAAACATTAGGTACAAATGCCTTGTAACCTTGAATCATTTCCGTATAGTGGTAAAGTACTACAGACTAAACCACTTTCTATAGGAAAATGTATTAAAAGTACACGGGTTTTGCTCAGTGCTTACATTATTATTATAATTATAGTGCTAGCATTTATTGGCCACCTGTTTAAAAGCAGACCTCTCATTGGTTGCTATGTTGCACCTGTCCAAAATTTCTGCTTCTTATTACCTATGGGGGATTCTGAGCACAATATAATTAATCAATAGAAGAATATTGATGTTATTAAATAGGAAATGACAAAACATATAAGCCCTCTATGATGGGCTATGTTTGACACGTCATGGAGAAATAAATACGTGGATAAAACCAGGAAAATTGTTTAAAGTGTTGCTATTTACTCCATTTTAAACTGTTTGATAATATACTGTAAACCGATTTGGAATTATTATTAAAGCTATTTAGTGTTAATTCCCATTCCCCTCCCTAGCGGCAGCAGATACTCCAGTTAAAGAGCTCTTGACTTTATTTCAAATAAAACCCTGGACAGAATTCCTGATAGGTCCACTATATCTTCATTTTCATTCTCCCATATGGATATATATATAATTCCCCATTTTATTGTATTTGCTCCAAATTCTATAAAGGAACTACTGGCACACCCTGCCTGTTTTAGCTTTTCCTATGCACCTTTGTTTCTTGGTTGCTCTGGCCACAGAATTCCTTCGTCTGGGTTCCTGTTCTAATCCCAGTACAAGAAGAGTGTGCAGAGTGATACTATATATATTTGTGCCAACAAATATATTCCCCTACACTAAGCTTAATACTACTAATTGGCAGATAGATTCTTTGTACTGCCTCTGTTTTAAACCAGGTATTCACTTGGTCACACACAAAACTAGACTGTCTTGTTATCTAGATTTTATTTACAGCTATAGCACTTCCTTTTAATCCTTCAGAATACTCATGTAAGTCTGTTGTATTTTTAAGTATTCAGCCAATCCAGTATTTATTGAGCACTGCCTGCAATACTTGGGAATTCATTAGAAAATTTACTCCAGCACCATTTATTCAAGCAAACAAAAACACATGCCAGCTTGATTTTAACTGTAGCTTAAACAGAAAAACAACATGATTTGGAGCACTGTGCCTTAAAGTGGTGGTTCACATTTAAGTTAACTTTTAATATGTTACAGAATGACTAATTCTAAGCTTCTTATTTCTTAGATAGTCTTCTGACTCTTTCCAGATTTCAAATGGGGGTCCCTGACCCCATCTCTGCAAGGCTACAAAAGTATTGTTATTGCTACTTATTATTACTTATTTAGGCCTCTCCTATTCATATGCCAGTCTTATTCAAATAAATGCATGGTTGCTAGGATAATTTAGACTTTAGCAACCAGATTGCAAACTGAAAATTGCAAACTGAAGAGCTGCTGAATAAAAAGCTAAATAACTCAGAAAGCACAAATAATATAAAATGAAAACCAACTGCAAATTGTCTCAGAATATTACTTTTTACATCATACTAACAGTTAACTCAAATATGAACAACCCATAAAATTCTAGGTATCCCCAATAATTGAAAATGTTTCACTGTACTGTGCACTGATGACTTCTGATTGAATTCCCAGCTGTGTGTTTTGAACCATTTTTTCTACAGATATGCAAATGTTTATTTTTTGTTTGTTTCTTTGTTTTTATTCAACTACATTTTGCGAGTTATTTTATAATGTATGAATGAAAAAGCTTGTTTGTAAATATGTACTCTTTTTGTAGAATGGTTTATTGGAACTTAATGATCATGTCATTAAGACAATCATAAACATCATATCTATGTATTCCAGCATGATTTTGGTCTTGGCTTTAAAGGGGGTTATTTATTAAAGTCAATGCAAAAAACACAAGGTTTTTTTTACTTTAAATCCAGATTTTTTTAGCAAAAAAACAAAACAAATGTTTCTGAATTTATTATACCCCAAGGATGGAAAAAGTCAGAATCCGAAAATCTGGCATCTCAGACCTGCAGAGGTTGCATATAAGTCAATGGGAGAAGTCCCGAAGATATCCTGATCTGCGCTGGGTTTCTTGCAAAAATTAGAAGATTTCTTGGTTTTTGGGCAAAAATCCCCAAATTTGTTCAAGTGGAAAATCCTAAAAATTCATACGATTTGAATTTACGGGCGTTTTTTTCCAGTTTTTTCACTAACAGGAAATTTTCGGGAAAATGTATAATCCGTCCAAATCCGCACGGGTTATTTCCCCTTATTTATCAAATAAAGGTAAATAACCTGTGCGGATTTGGACAGATTATATTTCAGAAAATAATAAGATTAATTCAGATTTTGATAAATAACCCCCTTAGTCTTCAATAAAGCAAAAGCAATTCTTCTGCAAGGGGTTCTTTCTGTGTGCAAGTGTGCTTTTTTAACTTTTATACTTTTATAACTTCAAGGTTTTTTATATTGTATAAATTTGAATGGTACTTTTGTAAATAAGTTTTGTAGAACTGCTTTTTTTTTTTTTCATTTATTGTGGATTAAACTTTGAACACTTAGTGGCAGATTTACAAATTTCGAGTGAAGAATTCGAATGTAAAAAACTTCGAATTTCGAAGTATTTTTTGGGTACTTCGACCATCGAATTGGTTAAATTCGATCGAATTCGAACGATTCGAAGTAAAAATCGTTCGACCATTCGATAATCGAAGTACTGTCTCTTTAAAAAATACTTCGACCACCTACTTCGGTAGATAAAACCTACCGAAGTCAATGTTAGCCTATGGGGAAGGTCCCCATAGGCTTGCCTGTGATTTTTTGATCGAAGGATTTTCCTTCGATCGTTGGATTAAAATCCTTCGAATCGTTCGATTCGAAGGATTTAATCGTTCGATCAAACGAAAAATCCTTCGATCGATCGATCGCAGGATTTGCGCAAAATCGTTCGACTTCGATATTCGAAGTCGAACAATTTTAGTTCCCAGTCGAATATCGAGGGTTAATTAACCCTCGATATTCGACTCTTGATGAATCGGCCCCCAAATGTGTTAATTAACTTAAAACATTCAGGTGCCTAAAGGATGTATAGTAAGTCACAACAGGCAGCAGTGAATCTATAGTAAACGTTAGACAGGTCAGACAGAAACCTGTTATCCAGAAAGTTCTGAATTTTTCAAAATTATTTCCTTTTTCTCTGTAATAATAAAACAGTACCTTGTACTTGATCCCAACTAAGATATACTTAATCCTTATTGGAGGCAAAACAGTCCTGTTGGGTTTACTTTAATGTTTAAATGATTTTTAGTAGAATCAAAGTATGGTGATCCAAATTACAGAAAGATACATTATCTGTAAAACCCCTAGGGGTAAATTTATCAAAGAGTGAAGTTCCGCCACTAGAGTGAAATTCCTCAGCTCTCAATTCATTTCTATTGGATTTTGAAAGGCGTATTTATCAATGGGTGAAAGTGAAAGTTCACCCTTTGATAAATACGCCTATAAAAATCCCATAGAAATGAATGGAGAGTGGCGGAATTTCACTCTAGTGGCGGAACTTCACTATTAACTTCATTCTTTGATAAATTTACCCCCTTGTCTCAAGCATTCTGGATAACCGGTCCCATACTTGGACCTGAAACACGATGAGTGCCTCAAATCATTACTATGGTGTCTGCTTCTCACCATGGCTAGAATAAATAGGGGAGCACAGCCCCATATAGTTAATTATCATTAAAGGAACAGTAACACCAAGAAATGAAAGTGTTTTAAAGTAATGAAAATATCATGTACTGTTGCTCTGCACTGGTAAAAATGATGTGTTTGCTTCAGAAACACTACT